>NC_140341.1:2297505-2432280 GCF_963514085.1 Chelon labrosus
AAGATGGAGGAAAACCTCCTCCTCCTTCTCCTTCATCTCTTTCTTCCCCTCTTCATTCCTTCTCCTTTCTCTCTTCTTCCATCATCTTCTATTATATTTCCATCAGATTCTTCTCCTCCTCTCTCCTCTTCATTATCTGTGTCCTGGTTGTCCTCCTTCTGCCTCAGTTTTCTTCTTCTCCTCTTTCCCATTCTCCTTATTTTGCTATGTCCTTGTCCTCCTGTTTCTTCCTCCTATTTCTTCTTCCTACTCCTATTCCTTACTCCTCCTTTTCCTTCTCCTTCTTCTGTTCTTCTCATCTTTTTTCTTTGCCCCCTTCCTCCTCTTCTTCTTCTTCTTCTCCTTCTCCTTCTCTCCTTTCCCTCTTCATTTTTCTCCTCCTTTCTCTCCTCTTCCATCTTCTTGTCTTATATCTCCATCAGATTATTCTCCTCTTCTCCCCTCCTTAATTTTCTATCCTTGTCCTTCTTGTCCTTTCCCTTCTCTTATTTCTTATTCCTTCTCCCTCTTTCATCTTCTTTCTCCTCAACTCCACCTTCTTCCCTTCTCAACCTTGTATTCGTCCTTTCTTCTTCTTCTTCTGTTCTATTCCCAGTAGATGTGATGTTCCTCCTGTCTCATGTTATCCGGTCTCCATGGTAACGTGTTGATCCATGTAAACACAGACACTGATCGTCGGCCCTAAATCCTTTAGTAATTTATTAGCAACAGTTCTGGTTGTAACATCTAACCCTGAAGTCACACGGTTAATTAGCACCTCGTTAGCTTGTTAGCTCGTTAGCTCGTTAGCCGGTAGATAAAACCCCACAGTAATATGTTAGCATGTTAGCATCCTCCCATGCTTCCAGAAAACTCTTTTAAAGACCGACCAGATGAGTTCATGAAGGATTTCTCATCAATATCCGTTCATGTAGCTGCAGCTGTTTCTACTTCCTGTTTTTATCTCCTTCCTTATGACAGCTCAGATGCCAAATTCATTCACCAGGTTTTGATTTTAATTTCTTTTTAAATGTGGTTCAAAGTTTCTGTTGATATCAATCAGAGGGAAGAACTTCCTTCCTGTGCCCCCCCACTCCCCCCAACGGCCTCCATCAGAGACACTTCAGAGGACAGTGAACAGTCTGAAACCGATCCATGTCTTGACATGTCTTGCTCAAAGGTCACCCGGCAGAGCCCAGGTCTGTCGGTTTGGTCTGAACTGCTGTTGCATTTAAAATAAATGAGAGAAATCAGTCTGGAGTCAAACTGGAGTTCTTACAAACGTCTTGGTTGATTTGAAGCCCAGAGGTTTTCCATCGCCGTCGTACGCTCTGCTTTCAGCTCATTCATTTTCTGAGTAGTCGATTAATTGTTTGGTTAAAACCATAAATAATTAACTTCCTCCATTAAACTTTTTATTCAAACATGACTTAAGTCCAGAACGTTTATTTTCCACCACCACTGGTGAGGAGAATCAGAGGGAACATCATTCAGGATAAATATGTGAGCAGTTAATATTAATATGCAACATTGACATGGAAGAAATACAGATGAGTTTCTAATAACTCACAGAGGTTGATTCTACTGTGTTTTTATTGTGGGGGTCGTTGTCATGACTTGAGGAGATGATCCACATTTTAGAACAAGCTGTAACGTCTCCCACTCACTGAGAGCAAAGAACAATCTCTGTTAATAACATTCAGTAAAAGTAAATTAAAGACACCGGTTATTATTGAAGAAATACAATTGAAATTTACATTTACTTGCCAGTTCATTAGGTACACCAGTGAATGCATTCTAATATAAAATAACTACACTAGGAAGCAGTGGACAGTCAGTCAAGAGTCAGGACTAAACCAGTTCACCTTGATGGTGCACACACTGCTTTTGTATTAACTTAATTAAATTCTGTCTGAGAAGTTATGTTCCTGACTGCTGAGGCCTGACAGCTTTATCATGGTGTCGACTGTAGAGGTCCACTATTTGATAGATCCCAGCTCTCAGGTGTGGTGACCTGAAATCAATCCAGCCCAGTCCCAGAAAACACCCCTATCTGCTGTATAGCTCCCTCTATGGATGGAAGTGGGACACAGTAGTTAGTAGATGGTCTGCCTTCTCCCTTCCACCACCCTGTGGCCAGGGACAGAGTGACAGCCTCCTGGCTCGATTGCTGTGGAATATCTGGTAACCATCACAACAACAGACATCCAATAAATGGTATCAGTTATGAAGAGCTGGACAGCACCAGGCCCTGACATGATCCAGGCCTACTGGCTAAAGAAGCTACCTGCTCTCCATCAGCACCTGGTAGCACAAATGAACCAGCTGCTAAAAGATGGGAACCACCCTGAATGGCTGACTGTAGGCTGTATCCTACTACGGCTGATAACTTGGCTATGTACAACATGGAAGGTCCTGTCAGGCCTCATCATAGCCGATACCAGTGTTGTGCCTGAACGCGTTCATTGAACGATAGTTCATGAACTCGTTCATATTTTGGGCGAACGTGAACTGAACGTACTGTATTACTGCCTGATGAACGTTACTGTGAACTCGTTCATTCTGGTGTCTGTGAACGGCACGCTCTCTCAGTTATAGGGTGCCAGATTTCTATAGAGCCTTCCAGGCGAAACCCCGGCTAAAACACACCGTAAACAGGCCTTAATATGTAGCGGAATAAACACCCAATCTGGCAACGCCAGCCACCAGTGTCGTAGCCTAGCGCCGCATGCGTCATCAAAACAAAATGCAGCGTGGAAGCCACAGCAGCATGGAGGCGACAAAGTATGATCACTTAAGTCAGTTTTATGACAAGGTGGTCGGTGAGGATGATGGGAGCAATCTTACATTTATGTGCAAACTGTGCCCGCCGGCTTTCAGAAAGAAAATCCGCACGTCAGTAACATCCACAGCAAATCTAAAACGGCATATTGAACTAAAGCACACGGCTAGCCTCTCAAGGTATGCGCAAGCAACTAAAAAAACAAAAGACAGTCAGGACAAATCCTCATCCTCGACCCAAATTCCAGTAACAGCGTACAGTAGTGGGTCCATTGTCATCTCCCAGCCGCAGCTGGACAACCTGCCAGATTCCAGTATTCCTTTTTACTGTACTGAGTAAAGGATTCCAGTATTCCTTTTTACTGTAGGCTACTGAAATGGAATTTGAAATGGAAATTTATTAAAATAATAAAAAAAAACATTTGTCTGTGGTTCTATATGGGCTATGGCAATAATTGAGCAATATATGGAAAAAAAGAACTGAACTAGTTCATTTTTTGGAACTGTGAACTTAGTTCAAAATTTTGAATTATGAACTATAAAATGAACTAGTTCATTTTAAAATTTGTGAACTGAGGTTTGAACTAGTTCACGTAGAAAGTGAACTTTCCCAACACTGGCCGATACCATGAGTAGGGACATGGCTCCATACATGAGCAGAGCAGAGGATGTGGTAAGAACACCAGGGAAGCAAAGGACCATCTACTGGTGGATAAAGCAGTCACCTGAGACCAGACAGACCAACCTGTGCACCACCTGGATCAACTAGAAGACTGGACTCATGGATCCCTGGAACACTTGAAGCTGTAGAACATCAATAAGACTCTAAGGGCCTCCATCAAGGACTCAACGGGGCCGTGGAAGACAACGCTAGAGGACAACTTTAAACCATGTCACCATCAAGTACAGCATATACCAAGGAGATGCTCCATCACTGCTGCTGTGCTGCATTGGCCTGAAACCCCTCAGTGAGATCATTACCAAGAGAGGGTATGGAGACCCTCTAAGGCAGGGGTTCTCAACGTTACTCAGGCCAAGGACTCCCAAACTGACTGTGTTAAAAAAAAATGTGTTTTATATTAAACTGGGCCTAGTGCCATGTATTAATGTACCTTGTTATTGTGCATTCTATACTGAACTGTTCAAACAACAGAGGTTAATGTAGGGACCTTAAAAATATGAGGATGTAAGGAAGAGTGGAGTGGAGTTTTGTTTCTGAGTAAATCAAGACTACGTGTCCCAGAATCCTTTGCTTTATTGTTGTTTTTCCTTTTTCCTGTAGAAGGAGCCAATAGGCGCGTTCGACTTGTCTGCGCCTGTCTGAGTCTGACTTGCTTACGTCAGCGTGATCTTACGCCGACTGTAGGGGTGGAGCATAAAACGGCTGCAGACAAGTCGGACACGGTCAACTTCGTGTAAACAATGGCGGATCTCGCGGTGTTTGCATTCGTTGTTGCCGACGAAATAGAACCTTTGGAGTTACCGGAATTTATACCCGTGTTACAACAAGCATGCTGCATGCAAAGGATTGTGAATAGCAGCAAATCTACTGAATAAGGATTAAGTAGCATAGTGCTTTGGTCTCCAATCTTGGCGAAAATGAACTGCTGATTAGGCTACTGATTTGAATATTTACTTTTACACCCAAAGTCGTTTAGCACCTGTAACTCAACCATGGAACAAATTCACAGAAAGATATTGAGATGGAGATTAAATGCCATTTGTTTTCATTTTTAGACAGACAGGTGTGAAGAAGAACCCCAAAAATCAACTAACCGTTAACAAGATTTGAACTACGGACGGCCGATCGCCAGACTGACGTGTTACCCACTAAACCAATTTAGGATGATACTGAAGAAGCAGTACTACGATATAAGTAAAGGATAATGGACGACACTTCTACAAATTGAATGCACGCGTTCTAGATGGTAAAACGGCCTAACGCGAAGCCTTAGAATGTAACCTGCGTTGTGTTGAACTTTGCACACGCCCGGACTCGAACCAGCAGCACCTCGGATCGGGAGGCGAGCGTGCTGACAGTTGAGCCAATAGCCCAGCGTGTTCGACCTCGTGATGCGTTTATTTTCGGATAGTCTAATGGAGTGAAGTCCATTATCCTGCTTATTCTACTGTTACCAACATGTTAAAAATGCCTTTTTACTGTTTAATCGAAGAAATGAACTCTGCATTGAACTGCAGTCAGATGTACAGCATTTTCAGTAGGCCAGCCTACCATTGTTGCAGAAATCACATATAAGAAGGTATCCCTTCGATTTCTGTTCATTTTCGCATATTCCAACATAACGAAGTGAGAAACGTCAAAATCTTCATGAGGAGATTCCTCCCAAACTGCCCAATCACGTCTTTGACCTGACGTCATGAGGGCGGGTTTCCGGTCGTGCAGTTCGTTGGAGAGCAACTGCAAGAGCTGTCTGCAGGCGAAGACTCCCGCGATATTTTAAGGTCATGTGACATGGTGACGTAGTGGTAAGTCCCTCCCCGTCTGACTCAAGTCGGACAGAATTTCTAACCAGCATGCATTGCCTCCATCCCAGCATGCATTGCGTCCATCCCAGGATGCATCACGTCAAGTCAGACTCAGACAGATTTGCATCAAGTCGAACGCGCCTAATAATACATTTTATTTAAAAGCGCTTTTCAAGATACTCAAAGACACTTTACATAAAAAGGACATCAAATTAGCAAAACAATGTGAAATATAACATCAAAAACACAATAAACTGAGCTAAACATTAAAAGCAATTTTAAAAAGGTGTGTTTTTGTCAGAGATTTGAAGGTAGGAAGGTCGGTACAGTCGCGGATGTGTTTGGGGAGAGAGTTCCAGAGGGAGGGGGCAGCTGCAGAGAAGGCTCTGTCGCCCCAGGTTCGATGCTTGGTCTTGAGTGGTGGAGTAAGGAGGTTTGCGTCACATGAACGGAGGCTGCGGGATGGATTGTGGCGATGGAGCAGGTCAGTGAGATAGGAAGGGGCCTGGTTATGGAGGGCTTTGTGTGTGAGGAGGAGGATTTTGAACTGAATACGCTGTGGAACTGGGAGCCAGTGGAGTTTCTGGAGGACAGGAGTGATGTGATCACGGGAGCGGGTGTGGGTGAGCAGACGTGCAGCAGAATTTTGGATGTACTGAAGTTTATTTAAAGTTTTGGATGCTGTGCCATAGAGGATGCTGTTGCAGTAGTCAATTCTGGAAGTGATGAAGGCGTGAATGAGGGTTCCAGCAGCAGAGAAGGAGAGTGATGGACGGAGTCGGGCAATGTTCTTGAGGTGGAAGAAGGCAGTTCTGGTGATTTGATTGATGTGATGATCAAAGGAGAGGTTACTGTCAAAGATGACTCCGAGGTTGCGGCTGTTGGGGGATGGAGACAGGGTGGAGTTGTCGATGGTGAGGCGGAAACTGTCTGTGGTGTTGTTGAGGGATTTGGGGCCGATAATGATTAGGTCTGATTTGTCACAATTTAGTTTGAGGAAGTTGATCTGCATCCAGGATTTGATGTCAGCGAGGCAATTGGAGAGAGTGGAAAGAGTGGCGGGAGTGATGGAGTTGGTGGAGATATAAAGCTGGACGTCATCAGCATAACAGTGGAAATGGAGACCGTGGTGGCGAATGATGTTGCCAAGGGGGAGCAGGTAAAGTATGAAGAGGAGAGGACCAAGCACCGATCCCTGGGGAACACCTTGGGACAGAGGAACAGTGGAGGAGGTGCAGTTGTTGATGTGGATGAATTGTTGTCGGTCTGAGAGGTATGATTTGAGCCAGGAGAGTGCAGTGCCAGTGATGCCGAGGGAGGACTCAAGGCGGGAGAGGAGAATGGTGTGATTTATGGTGTCGAAAGCTGCAGTGAGGTCCAGGAGGATGAGGATGGTGAGCTGGCCGGAGTCTGCGGAGAGGAGGATGTCATTGGTGACTTTCAGGAGGGCTGTTTCGGTGCTGTGTTGGGAACGGAAACCGGATTGAAATGGTTCGAACAGGTCATTTGAGCAGAGGTGGGCTTTGAGTTGTGTGGCGACGATACGCTCCAGTATTTTGGACAGAAAGGGGAGATTGGAGATGGGCCGGAAGTTCGACAAGATGTCAGGGTTGAGTCCAGGTTTTTTGAGGATGGGGGTGATAGCAGCCAGTTTGAGTGAACGGGGGACTGAGCCAGACCTGAGGGAGGAGTTGATGATTTCTGTGATGAGTGTGGAGATGGCTGGTAAAGAGTCCTTAATGAGGTGAGACATGGTGACATAGTGGTAAGTCCCTCCCCGGCTGACACAAGTCGGACAGGAGGAGGCCAAGATGGTGTCTGCGTGATCGACGGTGTTTTGGCTTGGCTCTGCAAGATCATCATTAAAACCTAATACTTTGAAGAAAAAACTAAAGACCTGATGAACTGATATGCACCAGTGAAAGGGATAAAGAACCTTACGTGGACTTATTAAGGAGTTAACTTCTCTTCCTAACTTATTTTAGTTCGTTTTTTTTATGTGAGGAATAGCACGTGCGTTCCTGGAGACTCGCTAGCATAAACTGGACATTAGCAATATTGGAATTGACCTCTCCTTAAAACGATTTGGTTTACAGTCAATTGAGAGGATTTTTTATTATTTCACTCTATCTGAAAGACTGCTATAATGGAGGGAGAAGGAGATCTTCTAGAAACAATGCATTCTTATGCAAAGAAATCTTTGTCTGACCAGTTTGATTCCAACCCGACTGAACCAAGTGGAATCCTGCCTTTAGCACTGCAAGAGACTCCCAAACCAAAATCAAAAAAATCTAAGACACGGGCAAGTGATGAACCTGAAAGTGGTGAGTGTGAACCTGTCTCAAACGCTCGTCTATTGTCGATAATGGAAAGAATAGAGAAAATGCAGGAAGAGTCTCTCAGGCGCCTACAATCTCTTGAGGTGACAGTGAAAGACAATACAACGTCCATTAGAAGTGTCACTGAGAGCCTGGAATTCATGGGGAAACAGGTAGAGGACGTGAAAATGGATGTTGCACTTATGCAAAACAAAGTTAGCATTCTAGAAAAGGAAAACAAAGTTCTCCGCGATAAATGCAACGAGCTGGATGGTTATAAAAGGAGATGGAATCTACGAGTAGCTGGCATTCCAGAAAGTAAAGGCGAAGACATCAAGAAGATCATAGTCAGCCTCTTTTGCCAGGTTTCGCCTGAGATTGCTGGTAGCCTAGCCTTTTCCGTGGATGTCGCTCACAGACTGGGTCCCCGCTCTCAAGATGAACATTCCAACCGCCGAATCATCGTGCAATTCCTTTCACGCACACACAGGGACATCGTCAGGAGAGACGCCAGAACAGCTACGATTCTTCGTGACAAGAATATCAAAATATTTGAAGACCTGACGCAGGATATCAAGGATGCTAGAAGTAAGCTGTGGCCACTGGTGGAGAAAGCAAGGAAAGAAGGAAAGAAAGCAGGTTTCCGAGGTTCATTTGCCTACATCGAGGATAAAAAAGTTACAAACCAGATCTGTGGTTGATAGGGGTATGTCTTCTTTTATAACGATGAGTTTGATAACCTAAACACACCTTATATTTCTGATATTACCTATTTCTGAAAATGGTCAAAGCCATCCTATAAAATGTCAATTTATCTTGTTACTTCCTAGTTAGACTGCGACGTTTGCAATTGTCAGTCATTCATTATTATGAAGACTTTTGTTTCTCAATAGCTCTTTTCATATCGCCAGGTGATGGCGCAATATTGTTACGTAACGAAGGTGATTTCCCTTCTCTTTTTTACATTATTATTATTTTTTATTATTTGTTTAACATATATTGTTTTTTTTGCTCTCTTTTTAATATTTGAGAAGTTTAGTGCTTTTAATAATATTTTCTACATTGATCCACCAGCTTGTTAAGCTACTACATTTACGGAATGAGTTCGTACATTCCTTTACCTAGTTAAACTCAGGTTTATTGATCTATTGCAGAGTTAGCCTGCATTCAGTGTTCAGTGAGAGACATTTAAAAGAATTTTGTCTCTTGTTTAGAGTGTTTATTGTATGTCTTTGTCTTTATTGTCAATTAATGTTAGGGGTCTGAAAGATAATGTGAAACGCAAGGCTTTATTTTTATTTGCAAAGAAATACAAGGCAGATTTTAATTTTTTTCAAGAATGTCACTCAACTCCAAATGACTCTATGTTTTGGAAATCACAATGGGGGAATGACATATGGTTAGCACACGGATCTGAACGTTCAGCTGGGGTAGGGATTTTCAAACACAACTTTAAGGGAATAGTTATGGAGACTGATACAGATGTTTCCGGTCACTTTGTCAGTATGATAATAGCCATAAACAGTCTTACTATTATTGTAATCAACATTTATGGATATCACTCCTCTCTGGAGAATACACTCAAAAAAATCAACTAGGGCATGTGTTCAATTAGCAAGCTAATATTATGTTTACATTACATGAACAAATCATGATTATGTTCATTAAATGGTTCATTCTTGTTCGTTGAACATGACTCAAAGAAAATTTTGATGAGTTAAATTCATTCATGGCAATCCAACGAGAATGAGGTTCATCAAACCAATGACTCTGATATCGTCAGCTATTGCGCATGCGCCACGCCCACCGGATCCGGAAAAGTCCGTCAAGACGTTAACAAGAGCGCGGAGTGAATCCTCAGGCAAACTTGAAAGTGAGGTAAGTAATTCACATATCTTTGGATAAATTTATTTAGGTCAGTAGTTTGAGTGATAAATAGCTGTTTGCGAGAAATATCTGAGTCGTTTTGGTGAGTTTTATTTTGTTGCTGCTGACTTTGAATGAGGACTGTTTCTTGGTTATTTGCATGGTTTGAAAAACGATACATGGTGAGTTCATATTTTTGTGCTATTATTGTTTATCTGTTATCTAGTTCACATTATACACAAGTTTAATCCACCTGACCCAATACTGGCCTGTGTTTGGTATATTATTGTTCGCTAATGCATATTTATTTTTCTTTCACTGACGTGTATGTGGCAGTACAAACATTGTGTTACCAGAGAGCATAGTAGGTACAAATTACTTCAGCATTATAAACTACATCATCATTATGGAATAGGCCAACATTATCTGTGCATATATGTAAATTGTCCATGCACATTCAAGACATGGAGTGGACTGAACACTCATGTCTATAAAGCTCATTCATCTCAGTTTGCACAGACAGCTTCCAGTTCAGTAACTTTTAGATGTAAGTTGTGTGAATGCAGTGACGTCTTCTCGGAGAGAGATTTTTTTGTTCATATTGGAACACATCTGCGAAGTAACGAGACAGTTAGTTGTGTGTTTCTTGGTTGCCCTTTCAAAACCAATATTTACAATACATTTTATACTCACAAAAAGAGGAAGCATCATCCACACACACTTAAGGATTTTATATTTGTATAGGTGAGTACTTGCGTTTTGGTCTCCTAAGGTCTCCTAAGACCTAAGTATTGTCTACTACACAAAGCTAAATATTCTCATAATGATCTTAATAATAATGATCTTTTTTTCCCCCAACATGACACAATACAAACAAGACGAGCATGCATCCTCAAGTCCTTGTGCATCTACCTGAACGAAGACCATGAGGAACTTGAAGGAATACGTGGTGAGTATTCACTCGGTGTGACAAAGATGTAGACTTACAGCACATATTTCATACATTTACTTGCATGATATGTAATTCACTGCATTTCATTTAATTCATTTCACCTTTTATTATTTGTAATGGGTGCATCTGTATTATTCCCATTTGATTAATATATGCTTCTATTCAAAAAATATACATTATATATGCCACCCATAGCTAGACTCAAACAACAATGTATTTATTGTCATATTTTACTTCACAGAACATTGAGGCCAACACTGAAGCCATGGAGCGAACTGTGATGGGAGTGTATGTCATACAGCAGGAGGGTGCACAGCCTGGAGATGACCCAGAGGACATTGGTGTCCTGATTGAACGTGTGGACGTTCTCACAGGTTTGGGGAGCATCGCGATTGCTTGTGCTCTGTTATTTGGACTGATATACTGTTTGAACCTAAGCTACCCACTGGAGCTCAAAAGCACTTTTGAAGTCCTGCAAAAGATTCTCATGAATCTGGATGGGCAGAGGTTGTCATCCAAAGCACAGTTCCTAAAGAACAAACTCATGGGATGAATCAGCTGAAAACAGACTCGGGGAAGCCAGGTATTTTTATATATCTGCAATGCAAATTTTTTTTGTGTTTGACTTTGAAAGTTCAAAATTAGAAGTTGTTCAGAAGGACTGTTTGGTTTGCTCAATGGACTTGAGACTGAATTGTTGGCTCATATGTCTTATACACACTGGTTTTCAAAAAATCTTTCTGAGTGGAGCAGTCATACTCGAACATGAACACACATTGAATGGTTTCTCCACATAAAGTCATCATTATTGGATAAAGGCTACTTAAAGGGGAAATACTGTTTTTTACAACCTGGACCTTATTTCCGGCATAAAATAGGATCATTTACTCACCCATATAAGGTTTGTGTAACTTGTGGTCCTTCGGGATATGGGTGAGTAAACGATCGTATTTTATGCCAGAAATAAGGTCCAGGTTGTAAAAAACAGTATTTCCCCTTTAAACTGGAACACTAATTTACAAAGATTGGAAAGTTAGCATAAAGTGCTAGCAACATTACAGTAATGTTTCATTACTTTTGATTTTTTTTTAAATGCATATATCCAATGTTATAACAGTGTGGTGAAAAAATACATATTGTTGGTTTCATATTCAAGTTGAATTGTTGCACGTAGAATTCTAAAACTTAAAATGAAAAATAAGTTGTGCACAAATGCCGAAAGATTGCTTTAGGGCTATTATTTTTTGTTGTCAAAATATTCTGTATTTGTTGATGTTAAACCTTATGTGACAGAAGTGTCCACATTTTGAAGGACTATCTGAACTATTTTATTTCCCACACATTTCCATAATATGGCAGCTTCTACATGATGATGATATTGCTTTGCATTGCTGTTAATGAAATATTCAACAGGGTTGTTGGCAATTGTTTAAGAATGTTACAGCAAAATAAAAAGATGGTTTTGCACGCTGTCCTTTATGTATGTTTTCGTAATTTCATTAACGTGAATGCCTATATTGGTAGTGAAAACACTAGCTAAAACAAGATTGAAGTGGGTATTACAGTCAAAAGCTACATTAGTTCATTCAACAAGATTAATATTGGTATAACAGACAAAACATATACTAGTTCAAATAACAAGAATGAATTTTGTTGTACAAAAGTGTTTAGTAAATGTGAAATGAGCTTAAATTAATTTAATTGGACTAACTTGGTACAAACATGTTGATTCAATAAAAGCTAAATGAACTGAATGGAAATGTTAACATTATGTTACACTTACAAAGATATGTCGTGTTGAAATAACACAGTCAAGATAGATTGATTTAACATGGTTTAATTAGATGGAATATAGGTGGCAAGATAAAATTACGTTCATCCAATGAAATATTTTTTTGAGTGTAGTACACTCTTTGATACTTTGGAGGATAAAGTCTCTTTCTGGTTAACCAAATACCCCAATGCCTCTTTAATCTTAGGTGGGGATTTTAATATAGCTCTAAATAACACCATAGACAGATTTCCCCCACGGAGTTCAGTATGTCTCAACTCCACTCTGAAGTGTTTTATGGAGAAGTTTGAACTTATTGATGTCTGGAGGAATTTGTTTCCTAGTGAGCGTCTATACACTTGGTCTAATAAGGACAGCTCAAGACAGTCTAGAATTGATTACTGGTTGGTTTCCAGATGCTTGATAAATGATAATATTTCATCTCATATTTATAATTCTCCGTTGACTGATCATAAAGCAGTCTATCTATCAATATCCTTGCCTGGAAGTCATTCAGGCCCAAAAGCATCATTTTGGAAATTGAACAGTTCTCTTTTGAACTACTCACAGGTCAAAGAAAAAGTTAAGGATCTAATAATAACACACTGGAACCAAGCAGAAACTCAGAAATCTTACGGGAGGAATTGGGAACTGTTGAAATATGAGTTAGGGAAGTTTTTTAGGAAGTTTGGTGCTGATCTGGCTAAACAAAAAAGAGCAAATGAAGACGAGATTACTACACAGCTGGCGTCTTTTTGTCAAAAGGAGCCCTTATCTGAATTGGAGAGGAATGAATATGTGCTCTTACAACACAAACTAGATCAACTATATATAGACAAAGCAAAGGGTGCATACATTCGATCTAGATCCAAATGGTTAGAAGAAGGCGAACAAAATTCTGCCTATTTTTTTAGGCTGGAAAAAAATAGATCTCTTCTTGCTGCAATCGACAAACTAAAAATAGAGGACCAGATAGTTGATAATCCGAAAGATATATCTGCCTTTTGCCACCGTTTTTACAGTAATTTATACTCCTCTCAGTACTGTGAAGTGACAGCTACCTCATTTATAGACTCTATCCACAATTGTAATGTTATTTCCGCAGAGGATAGGGATGCATGTGATTATAACATCTGTAATGATGAGGTTTTGAATGCTATTAATAGTCTTAAATGTAATAAAAGTCCAGGGTGTGATGGTATAACCTCTGAGTTTTATAAGCTGTTTGGCAAAGAACTATCCCCCTTTTTGCTAAATGTTTTTTCTGAAAGCATTCAAAGTGAAGCTCTTCCAACAAGTATGACTCAAGGTATCATCACTCTGATTCCAAAACCAAATAAAGATAAGGAAAATTTAGAGAACTGGCGTCCGATCACACTGCTAAATATTGATTACAAAGTGTTGGCTATTATTTTTGCTAATAGATTGAAATATGTTCTGGACTCCATCATAGATGAGTCACAATCTGGATTCATGAGGAAACGTCATATTGCTAATAATATTAGACTGATTTTGGATATGCTAGACTATAACTGCTACGCTACACTGCTTCGACTTCACTCAACACGTCAACTTTGCCACCCACAGCCGTGGTCACATCCTGGACCTGGTCTGCTCCACTGGTCTCACCTTACATCACCTCTCCAGCGTCAACCTCAACATCTCTGACCACTTGGCAATTATCATGGACATCAACATCCCCATTCCCACCGCTAAGGACAAACGGACAATATCTTTCAGAAACCTCAAATCCATCTCCCCTTCAGCCCTTTCTGCCTCTCTTGCTAGTAAAATATCTGCTTCCCCCCCTCCGTTAACTGACAATCCCTCTGACCTCACCAAATTCTACAACGTAACACTCTCCTCCTGTCTCAACCAGCTAGCCCCCATCAAAACTAAAACTGTCTCCTTCACCCACTCTGCCCCCTGGTACACTCCTGAACTACACAAAATGAAATCACAAAAACGACAGCTTGAAAGACTTCACAAGAAAACCGGTTTAACTGTCCATCTACAAGCCTATACAGATTACCTTCAGCAGTACAAGGATGCTCTCAGTACTGCCCGATCCACCTACTACTCTCACCTCATTCACTCTGGCTCCACCAACCCCAAGGCTCTGTTTTCTACGGTAAATAAACTCCTCAAGCCCAGCGACAATACCTCCAACTCATTCACCACTGACAAATGCAACTCCTTTCTCTCATTCTTCCAAACAAAAATCGACACCATTTACAACAACTTGTCCTCCTCTCCTGCCCCCACGGCCTGCACTCCCACTCCCTCACCTGCTCCTCCCCTCCTCACCTCTCAGCCTCTGTCTCAGTTCTCCCCCGTGTCACCAGGGGAGCTGCCCAAAATTATGATAGGCATGAAAACCTCTACATGTGTTCTGGATCCCATCCCATCTCACCTCATTAAGGACTCTTTACCAGCCATCTCCACACTCATCACAGAAATCATCAACTCCTCCCTCAGGTCTGGCTCAGTCCCCCGTTCACTCAAACTGGCTGCTATCACCCCCATCCTCAAAAAACCTGGACTCAACCCTGACATCTTGTCGAACTTCCGGCCCATCTCCAATCTCCCCTTTCTGTCCAAAATACTGGAGCGTATTGTCGCCACACAACTCAAAGCCCACCTCTGCTCAAATGACCTGTTCGAACCATTTCAATCCGGTTTCCGTTCCCAACACAGCACCGAAACAGCCCTCCTGAAAGTCACCAATGACATCCTCCTCTCCGCAGACTCCGGCCAGCTCACCATCCTCATCCTCCTGGACCTCACTGCAGCTTTCGACACCATAAATCACACCATTCTCCTCTCCCGCCTTGAGTCCTCCCTTGGCATCACTGGCACTGCACTCTCCTGGCTCAAATCATACCTCTCAGACCGACAACAATTCATCCACATCAACAACTGCACCTCCTCCACTGTTCCTCTGTCCCAAGGTGTCCCCCAGGGATCGGTGCTTGGTCCTCTCCTCTTCATACTTTACCTGCTCCCCCTTGGCAACATCATTCGCCACCACGGTCTCCATTTCCACTGTTATGCTGATGACGTCCAGCTTTATATCTCCACCAACTCCATCACTCCCGCCACTCTTTCCACTCTCTCCAATTGCCTCGCTGACATCAAATCCTGGATGCAGATCAACTTCCTCAAACTAAATTGTGACAAATCAGACCTAATCATTATCGGCCCCAAATCCCTCAACAACACCACAGACAGTTTCCGCCTCACCATCGACAACTCCACCCTGTCTCCATCCCCCAACAGCCGCAACCTCGGAGTCATCTTTGACAGTAACCTCTCCTTTGATCATCACATCAATCAAATCACCAGAACTGCCTTCTTCCACCTCAAGAACATTGCCCGACTCCGTCCATCACTCTCCTTCTCTGCTGCTGAAACCCTCATTCACGCCTTCATCACTTCCAGAATTGACTACTGCAACAGCATCCTCTATGGCACAGCATCCAAAACTTTAAATAAACTTCAGTACATCCAAAATTCTGCTGCACGTCTGCTCACCCACACCCGCTCCCGTGATCACATCACTCCTGTCCTCCAGAAACTCCACTGGCTCCCAGTTCCACAGCGTATTCAGTTCAAAATCCTCCTCCTCACACACAAAGCCCTCCATAACCAGGCCCCTTCCTATCTCACTAACCTGCTCCATCGCCACAATCCATCCCGCAGCCTCCGTTCATGTGACGCAAACCTCCTTACTCCACCACTCAAGACCAAGCATCGAACCTGGGGCGACAGAGCCTTCTCTGCAGCTGCCCCCTCCCTCTGGAACTCTCTCCCCAAACACATCCGCGACTGTACCGACCTTCCTACCTTCAAATCTCTGACAAAAACACACCTTTTTAAAATTGCTTTTAATGTTTAGCTCAGTTTATTGTGTTTTTGATGTTATATTTCACATTGTTTTGCTAATTTGATGTCCTTTTTATGTAAAGTGTCTTTGAGTATCTTGAAAAGCACTTTTAAATAAAATGTATTATTATTATTATTATTATTATAATGAACTTATTGTTGATGATAGTTTTCTCTTGTTTCTTGATTTCTACAAAGCCTTTGACTCTCTTGAACATGGCTTCATTCTGAAAGCGCTTGATAAGTTTGGGTTTTTTCTAAAGTTGGTGGCCTGGAGTTTTTATTGATGTGCAATTACAAGATAAGTAAAATCCCAATCAAATGATCTAACTTTCACAAACAAATGCTTTTGGCATGGTCTCTCATATTTAAGCATAACTTCTCACCTCACAAATGCTATATTTGGAATAACGAGAACATTCTCTACAAAAACAAATCTCTTTTCTTTGAAAGCTGGTTTAACAATAACATTATACTTGTTAATCAACTTTTTGATCTGGATGGTAAACTATACGAATATTCAGAATTTCTAAGAAGATACCAAATTCCAGTAACGGTCAAGGAATATGCTATTGTTTTTGACGCAATTCCCACTGGGATTATAATGTTGTTAAAAGGTAATACTCCCCCACAGCCACCGACTCATCTATTCAGTTTAACTGATACTGCTGTAGGGGGTTTGTGCTTCTCTGTGGAAAATCGCAGTATTAACAGGAAAATCAGAGCTTTATTCCAGACTGATATTGTTACTACTCCCTATGTTATTCCATATTGGAATGGTATAGTAGAGAATATTCCTTGGAAGAAAGTGTGGTCCTTACCTTTCAAATACATAGTTACTAATAAAGTAAGAGAAGTTTCGTTTAAACTGATACACAGGTTTTACCCAACAAAATCCTTCCTTAAAAGATATAAGCAGGATATTGACTCTAACTGCTCATTTTGTAATTGCACTGATGAAAACATGTCACATCTTTTTTGGAATTGCCCCCATACAGTACAATTCTGGTCAGAGCTACTAAAATTCATTCATGCAGTATTAATCCCAGATTTTTCATTTTGCTTTAAGGATGTTTTCTTTGGGTTGTTTGACTTTGATGTTAAACGTGATAGTGCACAATTCATTATAAATCTTTTATTTCTTTATGCTAAATACCACATACATAGGAGCAAATTCAGTGGTTCTAAACCATTCTTTTCTGTTTTTTTGACTGAGTTTAGAAATTACATTGAGTCATTGAAGTACTCAGAAAATACTAAGGCTATAAGAACTGTGGTTTTATATGAGTCGTGTGTGTCCTCAAAGGTCTATTAATGTTTTTTGTTTTTTTTTTCCATTCTGCCTACAAATCTGTCTACCTATGCCTTTTGTGATTATAGCTGTACCCCTGTATGTTTTGTATCTGTTGTGATGTTGTATGTTGGTTGATGCTTCCATATGTTGTATTTGTTATAATGAGCTGTAAACCAAAAATAATAATAATAATAATAATAAAAAAATAAAAAAAAAACAAGTCGGACAGGATTTCTAACCAGCATGCATTGCGTCCATCCCAGCATGCATTGCGTTCATCCCAGCATGCATCACGTCAAGTCAGACTCAGACAGATCTGCATCAAGTCGAACGCGCCTAATGTATTTTCAGTTTGGTTGAGTGATGGACTCTGGGCCAATCAGAAGTGACTTTGTTGGTGGGACTCAAAGTGAGTGAGAGCAGAGAGGACTCACCTGTGTAAGTTAACGTGTAGTCCTCTTTTATCCTGCAGTCAGGTGACGCAAGTTTCTTTTTAGTTTCAAAACGTAGAAAAGTATTTAATGAACTTTCAGACGTGAACGTCTTGGTTAGGAAACTGTTAGCTGAAAACACCAGGTGTTGTGTGTCACTGAGGACGAAGGAGGACAAGAGGAGCAGCTGTAGTTGGATGTAAATCTGGATTAGGACGGACTGGACTCAGGGTCCTGGACCTGTGTGATCTTGGACAGTTATCTTCATCATCTTCATCATCATCATCATCCTGCTACATCACCTACCTGCTCATGGATCCTCACAAACTGGGAGGTTGAGTGAGTAACTAAGACAAAACACTGAACTGTATCAGCAGGAACTATTCTGAAGGAATTCTTTTCATCAGTGCACCATCTGATGGACCCCAACGTAAAAACCCCAAGTGTTTGGTTGGTTTATTTATTTGAACATTTCTTATTTCCTTATCTTATATAATTTTGGACAATTTCCCCTTGTGTTACTTTGATTTATTAAATCTTGTAATTAAATTTTCAGTTCATTTTATACAGTTAAAGTAGTTAAACTTGAACTGATTTGAACTTTAAGTATTTCAATTCACAGCAAGACATTAACATCATTTCTATATTTATTTCAGTGTTGAGAGGTAAACCAATATTTCCTTTATATTGTGGTTGACCTACATATTTTAGGGTTATTTTATACATTAGTTCCTGAGTCAGGTTTAAAGTGTCTGAGGTAAATGATTTGAATATATATATTTTTAATTATAATATTCCCTTGAAGTGTGTGTTTATATATTTACTAAGTTTACTCCAGAGTATTATTTACTGATATTTTAAAGCTGATAAACTATTTGACATGGACATTTAACCAGTTCATCATCAACAGTTAAAACTCAGGATTCTGCTCAGTAACACCAGTAAATAGTTGAAATAGTAGCGTGCTAAAGCAGCCCTTAGATGGCAGCAGAGGGTTACATTAATATATTCATGATTTAGTTAAACATGTTCAGTGAGGTGGTCATGACACTGCTATTTATGAACAGATCTTGTTTTATTGGAGGTTTTTTACAAAATGATCCATTTTGACTCATAACAATGTTCATACACTTGGTAGAATAACATACAGGCCTCAGTAGTTGGCTGTTGTGGAATATCTTGATAACATGATTGGACAAGGATTCATGGGTGAAGTAAATGTTTTTATTAAGTTATCTTCTTTTCAAATAATATTACAGGGTGCATCCTTGTGTCTGTGATCTTAGTCAGCTGGGGAGTAAATATGCTCTTGGCCAATCACAGGGAACCTGACAAAGTCAGTCTGTAACATGTGGCCTAGTGATTGGAACAGCAGTGATAGGGGCGGGTCCTCCTCCTGGAGGGACAGGTCCAGGCTAGTCTGATGATGATGATGATGATGATGATGATGATGATCAGGATGATCAGGACATTCATTCTCTTTTATTTCCTGTTTCTTCAACATCAGTAATCATTCAGTGATTCTGATGATTTTCTGATGTTGTCATTTCTTCCTCACTTTGCTTTACGTGTTCCTACTAATCTAGAGATTGAACCTGTGATTCCTCCAGATTAACCATGTTTATAGATCTCTTCTTTTATTTTATGGACAGCCTCTTTGTTTGTGTCACATTTCAGTAACCCCTGCTCAGTCTCATGGAAGAGAACGTGGACCTCCAACTTAACCATGGGATTCTTTTCACACTGTCTTCCTTTTCCAGCTGTATGGTTCACATTTCTGGTGTGATGCATCAACACCATGATGACTGGTTTCATTCTTGATGACACTAAAAGACAAAAGACAACATGAGAGACCAGTTAAAACATACATTATACCCTCCCTGTCCAGTTCATTAGGTACGCTAGTGAAGTCCCTCTAATGTGAATAATGTTCAGGTAGGTGGGTGTTAGACTGGACTGAATTAAACACTAAAGTGTTTCTGTTTGGAGTCGTTTGTGGTGGTGTTTTACTGAGTTGTCCACAGTGCTGACTGACTTTAACTGAGACATGAGTTTGATGTGGAGGTGAACTCTGAGCAGCCAGAGAATCAGTCTCCAGATAAAACCAGACTGTGAAGGTGTTGTAGACGTATTTCCTGCTGAAGGACGGTTTGTGGTTTTAGTCCTGAACAAACTGAACAATTCAACAAAGCCTCCATTACCTTCCTCTCTTCTCAGAGCAGCCTCCACATCTGATCCAACACGGGACATGATTGGACAGAAGACAATGATGACGTCACTGTCCTCCAGATCAGTAGTGATCTCCATGTTTGTCTGTTTTTTATTCTTCACCTTTTCCAGTATGGCCTCATCAGCTCCATACGTCTTACCAGTAACGACTCTGAAGACCTTCACTGTTGATTGACTCCGTGATCGTGACCATGAAGACGACTGATTGTTTCCTGAAAAGGATCAACATTTGTTACCATCTACAGCTGTTTAACTTTTAGACATTGAGGAACTTAAAGGACCCTGGTACTAGAACAACTCTCTGATGAATGGTTTATTTATTTTAAACAGGAATAGTTTGAAGAGTTTCAGGTTTTAGAGTTCACGATAGAACAGAAACAGCTCTGGTTAAAGTTACTGTTTCTGCATAAAAATGACTCAAAACATCACTGGTTTTGATTTTCACGTTCATTCATTCATCTTCTCTAACTGCTTGTTCCTGTGAAGGGGCGCGGGGTCTGCTGGAGCCTATCCCAGCTGTTTTGATTTTCACATAAGTCCTAAAAGTAGACAAAGAGAATCCAATTAGGCACATTAAACAGAGGTAATAGACTGAAAATACACCAGTGCTCCTCTAGGATCCAATCAGAGTCCATGTGTTCAGAAGTGTTTCCATCAATGTAATGAGACTCAGGTGTGGTTCAGTTCCTGGTTCAGTTTAAATAAATCAGGGATTTGTCTCAGTCTGATCTTCACAACACATGTTTGTGGACAAAGGAGCTTTCTGAACACATGAAAACACATGAAATGTCTGTTTGATTGGCTTCTCTTTGTCTACTCTCAGGATCTGTTGATGTTTTGTTTTATTTTTATGAAAAAAAAAGTAAATACTGAGGGATGTAAAAACTTTAAAGCAGCACTGTTCTGACAAGACAAACACAATAACGTACTGTAGCTGCAAACACTGCTACACTACTTCACTCCTGTATCTATCTACTCCACTACAACGTAGAATACAAAAATATTATCTGAACAAATGATATACAGAACCTACAAGTGGAACTAATTAAAGGATTAAAGGAACCACATTAGACTGGTTTGAATCTATCAGACAGATTAAAACAATGATTCTTCCATTCACACTAAGATCCATAAAACCTCATACATTATCTACATTCACCAACTAATCATCTAGTTTCTCTGGATGGCTTTAGCTTGACCTCCAGTTCTACTGGGAGGAACCTTGGACTGATATCTGACCAGGATATGTCCTTTAATTCAGAAACCAGTGACCAGGACTGTCTTCTTCCATCCTGTAGCTGTTAGACTGTTACTGTGTGTGGAATGTATTAACCTTTATGTGTCGTCTGCTTCTCTGGTAGACTGTCCACCAGAAGACCAAGGAAGTCCAGAAAATCTTGTTGGGAAATGCTGAGTGCTGATACTGAAGGTTTCTGCACTAAACCTTCAGCACCTACAGAGAAAACAGACACTTACTACACATGTATTTACTGACATATGTGTAAGAACTTGTCAGTAAAAAATGATTTGATAACATTTGATCATAAAAATGAACCAAAGTAAGTAACTGTACACACACTGAAAACATTCTTGTGGTAGCCTCAGCTTCAGTTTCTGTAGAACACCCTGATGAAAAAAAAAAAAAAAGGAAACATGAAAACATTCATGAAAACACATAAACTAGAGGAAACAAAGTAAATTTATTCAGGTATTATATTTAAGATATATACAAATCTGAGCTCTTTGAAGTTTTATGTCTTTTTACATCTCAGAGTTTTATGGAAGGATCTTATGACAAGACCTGACAACTTTTTATTGATCACTTTTGTTGAATGAAAGATTCAGTTAGAGTCCTCAGCTCTAATAACATGAATTTACAGATAAAACAAAGTCACAACAGTCTTGACAGTTATTTAGGATACTCAAGAAGAATCCAAGGGGCTCTTAGGGGTACGTCAGAATTTTAAGTATGCTGTCTAAAATTAAGTTAAACACCTTTTATATGACTCCTATTCACATTGTATATAATCATAGTTACATACAATCACCATGAGGTTTTAAAGTGGTCATCTATTCAGTTTATTTGACAAGACATAAAATGTGGTTTGATACTAGAGTCACTGAATTGTGGGGGCACCATTTTTTTCCATTTTATTGAAGAAGTCAGATAAATAGTTACCAATCATTCCTAAATTTGTAAAATGTTTAAATGCATATCTGCCTAAGTACTGGCTTCCCCACTATACTAAACTGACCCATGGAATGGACCACGTGTCAAAAGGAGGGATGTTAACTGAAATACACTGGTTCACCAAAGACTGCTCTGAAGTTTTGTCACAGTGGTGTGATTAGTACTACCAAGGATGTGAGTAGAGGTATTCAGACTACACAAGTGAAACACTTGCAAATGTTTGTAATGAACCAACACCAAGTGAAGGTAAACAATACTGTAATAGGATTGTAGACATGTTGACCTATAATCCATCCTGATCCTGAACTGGAGTGTGGTGGGAGGAAAGGAATGTGCACCCTCATCCTACTTACTGTCATCTATATCTCCAATCTTATAGTATGACAAACATTGTTGTGAGCACCATCAACACCAAATCAACCTAATTATGAGTTACCAATAAGGATTATCAAGAGGACTAAAGGGAGTGACCACAGAATATTTCATACAAAACTTCCTGTGAACTTCAGACCTGCTAGTCTCATGTCTATCTTAATCTTGTGATGTCTAGCCACTGGGCTGCTAATCCCCAACCAACCAAACAGATTTCAACCAACTTCCAAGTTTATTTTTCACATGATTATTATTATTATTTATTTTTTTTTTTTTCACTTTTTTGTCATATAGCCTCAATAACATTAAAATTTGTCTGGAGATGCTTTCCAGAACCCAAGAATAAAACCTCCAGAGCACCACTAAGGAAGACTTAATAGGAAGAAACCCTGAAGAAAAGCAGCTCACATGGAGGAAAGAAATATGTTTGAAGCCAGACAAGAGAAGAGAAGAAAGAGAATCCTCCTTCAAAGACTGTTGTTTATTCTTACCTGTGCTTTTTGGATCTGGCCTTGATCAGAGGATGCAGGCCGATCATTATCCTCCTCACCAGTCTTGACAGGTAGACCGTGGACTGGTGGTCTCTGAGAGTCTGAGTCTGCAGCCTGTGGAGACCAAATGAAGTCTGTGTGCATCTAAACATGTTGAGGGAAATAAATGGTCTAAAGCAGCATTTATATTTGACATGGAGGTTTATCAGGAGTCTGCAGGTATCTACGGTATAAGGTTTGATTCCTGGAGGTGACTGATTGATATTACTGCAGTGACTCTCTGATAACAGGCTTCATATCCAGTTTATCTGAGTAGATTAATGTCAAAGCTTCATGTGAAACATTAACAGTGACTAAATACAGACGTTACAGTATCATAAAATGTTTATAGTTAAAGTAGAAGGACATTGGACTGAGGTACGTTGACGTCTGAGTGAAACCAGTTTACTTCCTGATTATTAACTCACCTGATCTTTTGTCTGTTGTTCTGATTTGTGAGACTTTGATGAAATATCATATGAGCCGCCTCCTGTAGAAACAGGTGTAACATGAATGTACAGCGACAGGTAGAAATGATATGTCTGCAGAGCATCACTCACCTGAGAACAACCTCTTCATCATGGTGTAAAGAGGAGAAGGATGTCAGGGTTATCTCTCCCACCTGAAACAGTCAGTAGTTAATAACACACAGAGAATATGATGCAGGACTTCATTCAGACACAGAGAGGTCAAATAAATCTGAACATGTTGTTCAAGGGGAATAAATTCTCCTCCACCTACAACCAGTGATCTCTGATTAAAATGCTATCAGTGCTAACATGCTAAAGTTGACTGTCCAGTGTGAACAGAGAAATCTTTACCTTCAGCTTCCTTCTGCTCTTCTGCTGCAGATTAACAGGAACTGACTCTTTATATAAATGATCCACCCAGTTTATTGGAGTCTGATCAGGTGACTTACAAGAAATCAGCTCCACAGATATAATCACAGACACTTAGATTGTGCGTCAGTCTACAGGTTGATGTTTTGGCAGTGAGGACATATTTGTTAGTTTGCTGTTTGGTTCAGCTGCAGCTGTTTTGGCTGACCATGTGTTGGAGAAGAAAGGCATAAAGTTTTTATAGTGTTTTCCTCAGATGTATTTTTCTGTAGGTTTGATGATTAAAAGAGAAACTGATTCTTATTATCAAACCTGCTCAGACCACCTCTAGCTGCAGATACAGGACAGTTTATTTGTATTAACTATAATTGATCAGTGAACAGTCAGTAGGTTTAGTGTGGTTTCTTTTTTCCCTGTTGCTACAAACATCACTGAATAATAAATCACTCAGAGCTCTGCAGACTTTTAACACCCAAAGGTGTGACATTTGGGAGAAGTTACTATGGTAGCCAACGCACTGCAACTTGAACACGTGAGACGAAACTCAAGTAAATTAAGAAAGTCTTTTTATTCATGTGACAACAGGTGCACTGCAAATTCTCAAAACACAACCAAGAACAGACACAAACACGCTGCAAGAACTTCTTCTTCCACTTCTACCAACTAAAGGCAAATAAACTGTCCTGTATCTGCAGCTAGAGGTGGTCTGAGCAGCATGTAGAAAACCTTTTGGCTGGTTTTGGTTTTATTTAGTTTGATTGGTTTGTGTGTCCATGCCTCATGTTCTTGTTGATTATTCTGATGTCATTAGTTTCATGACAGAACAAAATCAACTAAATTCACGTTTATAATATACATGTTATTTTCATCAGAGACAGAGAAGAGGATCTCCAGTATGTGCTGGAGTACCAACCTGTAAACGGTGACGTTAAACACCTCAGAGTTCTTCTGTACGGACCAGTCGGACCTGGAAAGTCCAGCTTCATCAACTCAGTCAACAACATCATACGAGGCAGAATGAGCATTCCTGCTGTGGCCAGTACAACCACCTCTGACACCAGCTTTACCAGAACAGTAAGAAAACCTAACCAAAAGGAGGTATGATGTAGAGTAGCTGTTACAGTACAGTAAGATACATTTAATAGAAATTAAAGAACCAGTAATAAGTATTTAACTTCTAGCTTGATATCCACAGGGCTCTACCTTTTAATATTAATCCTAATCCTGTTGTCAGATTCTTCTCTTGATGAGATCGATGTCTTCAGTCCATCAGCTCTTTGTCAGTATATTCATCTCCTCTGATTGTGTTCAGTTCATTATCCAGTGAACAGCTCTTCTAACACTGATACCATGATGCTGTCACAGTGAAGTTCACATTTAGGATTAAATTAGTCGACTTTTAGTCTTTTGTTCAAAGCTGAACTGATCAAAGTTTAATTAGGCTATGACAATATAATGAAGTAATGACGTTTTATGCCTGAAAGCTTAAAGGTCAACCTAACAGGGATTCATTGTGTTCATAAACTCTTATCTTCGTATATTATATGAGTCTGACAGACTGATTGGATTGATGTACTTTCCAGAGTTAAAGCCATTTACTTCCTGGTTGTTAACTCACATGTGCATGCGCTCCAACTAATGTTTTAGGAAAGTTGATTTTGTCCTTTATGCTCTCTTTAATTGTGTTTTGTTAGAACAGTTATGATCACTATGGTGTGAGGTTGTTGTGAAACCATGTAGACTCTGAAGATGACTTCTGAAAAAGGAGTTCATGCTGAAGACATCAAACTGGCCATGACAGGACATATGAATGAGGGTAATAAGGTAAACCTATCACTTTATTTACCAAACCCTCCAGTCTGAATCTTTCTGTACAAAAACAGTTACAGACATTTTAAACACAGACAAGAAGTAAAGAGACAAAATGTATGAAAGGTGTTTAGAGACCAGCAGGAATAAGTAAAAAAAATAAAAATAAAACTTTTAATACCTCTTTAAGGTCAAACTTCGTATTTTGAATCTCCATCTCTGTTTCCTCATGGATGTCTTGTCTTCAATTAAATTTACTTCAGTGTTTTTATAAAGAGACAATAACCATACAAATTGTCTCAAGACTCCTTCCAGAACCCCAGAGCCAGCACTTAGAAAAAAATCACATTTAACAGGAAGAAACCTTGAGCAGATATGAACAGATCATATGGAGGAAACTGAACAACAGCTGGTGTACCAACACATTGAAGTCACTGCTCTCCAGATTTAGAATATCTGACTATTAAATGCAGGCCCATATACAGTTGAAACCAGAAGTTTACATACACTGTGTTAAAAGACACATAAACATTCTTTCCTCACTGTCTGAAGTTAAATCAGACTAAACCTCTCCTGTTTTAGGTCAGTTAGGATTACCAAAATTATTTCTATTTGCTAAATGCCACAATAATGAGAGAGAGAATTTCTTAGAGATTTTTTTATTACTTTCTTCAGTCAGAAGTTTACATACGTTTCCTTAGTATTTGGTAGCATTGCCTTTAAACCAGGGGTCTTCAACAGGGGGTCCGCGAAATTATTTTTCCATAAATTTAAAACACATATTAGGGCTGGGCGATTAATTGAATTTCGATTTCGATCTCGATTTTGGCTTCCCTCGGTCATAAAAACAAGATAATCGTAATAAAACGATCATTCTGCCACACGCCGTGTCTTGTGTAGTAAATGCAGCGAACCCTTCCATCCCCACCTGCGCACTCCGCTCCGCCCCGCCAGAAAAAAGACAATAGAAGATGGCAGACAGGTAGTCTTTGTCGGGAGGAAAGGTAAAGCGATTTCTCTGGTGTGGAAACACTTTGGTTTCGAGGAGTCTGACTTGGAACAAACGAAGATATTGTGGAAGATATGTCACGCTACTAAGGCTGTCAACCGTCCCTTGAAAAACGGAGTCGTCCCGTTGCTGACAGCGGAAATCCTACTCACCTCATTGGTCGAGGTACTGTTGCTTGGGAATTTTCTATTAAAAATTAATTGCTGAAAAACAAATTCAGCACACTGGCCCTGCCAAAGTCTGGGATAGTGTTTATTTTTTATTTTTACATATTATTTAATTAATTTTATTAATATAGTTTTCTCTTATTTATTTGTATTTTTCTTGTTTTTCAGTTTACCAGAGTTAAAAGTTCAATAAATGCTTGTTCTCAAATCAGTGAATAATCGTTTTTAATAATCATGATTACAATATCAATCAAAATAATCGTGATTATGATTTTTGCCATAATCGAGCAGCCCTAACACATATACATAAGTAGGCCTGGAAAACGTTGAAGACCCCTGCTTTAAAGTGTATGACTTGGGTCAAACATTTTAGGTATCCTCCCACAAGCTTCTTCTTCTTTTAACACAGTTTATGAAACATCTGGTTTCAACTGTATCTCCCAAGGGAGTTCGCTGTGCTCATGATTACAGCTGTTTACATCCCACATGATGCTAATGCTAGCTTGGCTATCGGCCTTCTGCAGGCAAGCATTACCAACAAGCAGAGCATGTATCCTGATGCTGTGAATATCACGAGGACCTAAAGGCAGCGTTCCCTGGACCCTGGACAAGGTGTACTCTAACATCAAACTGGCCTACAGGGCCAGACCACTACCACACCTGGGCCAGTCCAACTACTTGTCCTTGCTTTTAATCCCCGCATATGCTCATCTCAGGAAAACTGCTCCAGCCATCACTAAGGGGCCATCCACAAGGAAACACAAAAACGCAGAAACGCAGAAGTTTTGCATCGTTTTGGCCGATCGTCCACACGTATCCTGTAAACGCATTGCCCTAAAACGCACTTTTCTAAAAACGGGTCCCAGGGTCGAGAAATTCGCAAACGCAACTCTTGCGTTTCTGTGTGGACGGCGAAAACGGCGAAAATGATGATGTCATCGCCACACCCCCGAGCAGCCTTCCACCTCCCGCAAGACGTCTCATAACAACATCAACAACAATGGCATGCTCCTGTGCCACCACGCTGAGCAAAAAAGGCGATTTGTAAACAGCGCTCAAGATTTGTGCGTATGCTCCGCCTCTTGCTCTCCGTTTTTGGTGAATTTCTGAAACTGAAACAGCGCCACCTATAGGCCTGGAATATGAAGTAGCGTTTTCGGTCGTGCTGAAAAGGATCTGTGTGGACGCGGATATTTCTTGAAACCATGCCCTCGAAAACGGAGAGGGAAAAGATCGTTTTCGTACGTGTGGACGTGGCCTAAGACCAGAGGTGGGACCAAGTCACTGTTTGGCAAGTCCCAAGTAAGTCCCAAGTCTTAGCAGTCAAGTCCAAGTCGAGTCCCAAGTAAAGACAGAGAAGGGCAAGTCGAGTCCAAGTCCAAGTAACACCAAAGCCAAGTCGAGTCCAAGTCCAAGTCCCAAGCTTCTTCGAGTCCTGAACAAGTCATCATGTACTCTTCACTTAATAATGCCATTATTAGACTAACTATCATAATTTCAACATATCAACCTAATCTACAGTATTTTATTTTTATTATAAACACAAATTAAAATATGCATATATTTTATTTATCTGTATATACACATGCGCCCAAAGACCTTCAAAGTATTGTGTGTGAATGGTGGGTTGGAAATGTATTAGCACGGAAGGCCCCACTGTCATCCTAAAGTTGGTAAAGCGCCTTGACTAGTGAGGCATGAACTGTGTGGATGCATGTAACTGGCATCTACTGGATGCTTCATGCTTGGTAGGTCAACATTTTCCTTAAATCACAATGAAACTTAATATTTCAATAAAACAATGTTTAATCTGCATAACAAAAACAGCAGACAGAGAGAGAGAGAAAGAGAGAGAGAGAGAGAGAGAGAGAAATAGTAAAAATAAGCTGCAACCAAAGGCACTGGTTATCAATGAAAATAAATAAAACCATAAAGCCCTAAAACAATTAAGGTCTAAATTGTTTGTACATTGTACATTTAGATAATTTACTATGTTGACTGTGTAGCCTACGTGTATTTTTTACCCGTGACTGAAAAACGATCATTGATCCGTGATCCGTTCGGATCAATGTCTTCGGTTCGGAACACACGTGATCCGCGGATTGATTTATAAACGTTCAGTCCACACACAGCGTAGTCATGGCGAGCGGAGGAACGCTCGCCACGGGATACAATAATGAACTTGTTGTAGAGGCTGGCGCAAGTGATGAGGAGATTACAGGGAGAGATGAAGAGGAGGAGGAAACTGAGGAGGACGAGGATTAAATTGAATTGGAGGAGTTTTTTATTTATTTTTTGCTTCAAACCAAACGAGACAGGAATGGTTAAACTTTGGAGTGGTAAGGTGTCTGTTGCTTTCTGTTACGATAACCTACCGGTAATTATCACCGTGTATGGTTAAGTGTTTACAATGCACTACCGGTATGTTTGCTACGTTTTTGTTACCATATTTCTACACTGGAATTTAGCCTGAATTACCGGTATTAGTTGTTAATGTTCTGTAAGCATACCATGTTATGGTAACTGTACGTTTTCAATAAATGAACCTGGTATTTTATAGGTTCAAATAGACACAAAATCTTGTTTTTATTCATTCTACTGGTAGTTCGTTTTGCTCAAATAGAAATAGAGGCCTGCCTCTAATTCTGGCCTCCTTCCAATAAAGGCCGGGGCCGCGATGCGCTTGAGTCAAATAAAGCCCCGGGCCTCTATTAGAGGATTTACGGTATTTTGTTTGTCATGCAGACCGGACGCTCGGCTGCATGTCTCTGTATCGGCCAGCAGGCTCTGCCCGTTCGTCTCGCATGTTTTTGTTTTTTTTTTTCCTCGCGGAAGTGAATGAGTCTCTGGGGTGTCTTGGTCCACGATCAGGAAATGTAGTTTTTGACTCGAGACATGTCAAGTCATTACAAGTCAAAGAGGCCACGTCCGATTCAAGTCTCGAGTAAATAGCATTCAAGTCCAAGTCGAGTCGCAAGTTATGGCGAATTTTATCAAGTCGAGTCTGAAGTCATTAAAATCATGACTCGAGTCTGACTCGAGTCCAAGTCATGTGACTCGAGTCCACATGTCTGCCTAAGACTGTTACCACATGGCCAGGAGCACCTCCCAGCAGCTGCAGGACTGCTTTGAAAGGACCAACTGGGGGGTATATGGTACACCAGCTGAACAGCGGTTCAGGGGAAAGCACTCCAGAGGGTCATCAACACCGCTGCCCTCTCCCCACACTGGAAGAGCTACACAGTTCCAGTTGTTTCAAAAAAGCACTGAACATTATAAAGCACACCCACCGTCCCGGTCACTTCTTGTTTGAACTGTTACCTTCAGTACACACCTTTAGGCAGACGGTACAGATCAATAAACACAAGGACAAATTGACTCAAACACAGTTTTTATCCAACTGCAATAACAATCCTCAATGCTGCAAAAAAATAATATGCAATATACTGTTTTTATGCAATGTCTGGGTGTGCACGACTATGTGCGTTATTTATGCTGCTAATGTTGTTATATGTTTGTATTTATTCTTTTTAATATCTTTATACGTATTTTGTTTTTAGACTCAATGATGAACCGATAGGAGAGCACTTTTAATTTGTTGTACTTGTGACAATGACAATGATTGACCTCTAGATTATATTGATTAATGCAATCAGTACCTCACCTTCTCTAATCTCTCCAAAAAATGTTCAGAAAGGGCAACTGGACTTGTAGAGTTTTTTGAGAAGACGTTTCACCACTCATCCAGCTTCTTCAGTTCTAGGGTTCTGAGGTTTAAATAGGAACTCCTACTGAAACTTGCTTGTTGTGTTAACAACCAGAAACCTGTGCAGCTAATTTCCATTAACGATTGGGTACTTACCGTAATTTCCGGACTATAAGGCGCACCTGAATATAAGCCACACCAGCTAAATTTAGGGGAAAATACAGATTGTTCCATATATAAGCCGCACCCGCCTATAAGCCGCTGGTGTTTTAATGTTTAATTACCGTAAGGGTTTCTTCTACCACAGAGGGGATTGTCGGGACAGAAATGACTTGGAAACGCAAAGCGTCCCATTTATTTACATTTGAGAAACACAATAAATCTTTCAATCAATCAATCAAACAATCAATCAATCGATCAAACTTTCACATCTTTGACATTACAAACAGCATTCGTGCAGTGCACAAATAATACAACGGTGTGCTCCTAGCGCACTTCCTGCAGTCATAGTACCGTAGTAGTGCAGTATAACAAAAAACAAAGCTTACAACGCTTGACGAGGCAATAATGTTAAATGGCTAAATTGAATTCATTTTTAAAAGTGCTTGCCTGTAACACGGCAGCAAAAGTGCAGTAACCCGGCTGCTCAACAAAATAACCAGCATCTTTTTCGAAAACAGCCAACACAGCAGTAAAGGTGCAGTAACACGGCCGTTTACTGTATCAAAATAACCAGCCTACTATACCAGAAAAGTCAGCCAGATCGATCGCCTTTAACTTAAAAGCAGCTCTCGTACTGCATTTGGGCTCACTTGGTTTGTTTTGCTCTTGTTACCTGGCGCGAACTGTCTGTCTCGCTCTTGCGCTTCCATGATAGTGCGCCCCTGATGACCGTTAGCTGTAAGAATCCATATATCCGTTGTATAAGCCGCAGGGTCCAAAGCAAGTGACAAAAGTAGCGGCTTATAGTCCGGAAATTACGGTACCTGTCGTTGAGAGGGACTGTTTTTGTCCCTGTCCTCTTCCCTATGAATGGTGCTCTCACGATCCTTGTCCGTCAGAGGCTCCAGTGTCAAGGTGTGAATGAGGTTGAAACTTTTTGGGGACAGAAGTTAAAACTGTATTGTAAATAGATGGCAGATTAAATCTCAGTCCACCTCCTCTGTTTAGTGAAGGTTTTTCCAGTCTGACATAGATGGCTTCCTTTACTCCTCTTTCAAACCATCGGTCTTCTCTGGCTAAGATTTGGACGTTGTTATCTTCAAAGGAGTGTCCTTTGTCCTTCAGGAGTAGGTGGACCACTGAATCGTTTCCTGATGAGCTGGCTCTCCTGTGTTGGTACATGCGTTTATGGATGGGTTGTTTGGTTTGCCCAATGTATAAGTCTGTACACTCCTCACTGCACTGAACAGCATACACCACATTACTCTGTTTCTGCCTGGTGTTTTGTCTTTAGGGTGGACCAGTCTTTGCCTAAGTGTATTTCCTGGTTTGAAATAAACTGGATTTCTGAAAATTCTCCTGAGTTTTTCGGATACCCCAGCCACGTAAGGGGATGATGATGTTCTTCCTTTTGTTACTCTCCTTCTCTCTGTCCTTTTTGGGGTATCTTTTTGAGCCTTTGACAAAGGCACAGTTGGGATATCCACATGTCTTGAGTGTCCGTTTGATGTGTTTCTGTTCCTTCTCCGTGCCATCCAGTCTTGTGGGTAGTCTGTGCTCTGTGCTGAAGAGTTCTGATGACCCCTAGTTTGTGTTGTAGCATTGGTGATTCTAAATTGGCTGTAGGTGTGAGCGTCTCTCTGTGTTAGCCCTGCGATAGACTGGTGACCTGTCCAAGGTGAACCCCGCCTCTCGCCAGATGACAGCTAGGATAGGCTCCAGCCCCCCCAGCGACCCTTCATAGGACAAGCGGTTACAGAAGATGAATGAATGAATGAATTAATCTACTAAAAGAACAAAACTCTTTTCTGCACCTGATTCCTCAGCTGGTGATAATGACCGACACTGATGGGGTATGTTGTGAAATCAAAAAGGACCTGAAGAACGTGTATAAGAGCAAACACAAGAAAAAGGTGAGTTTTAGTTGTTCTGATCAGAAATACAATGATTTGCATTCATAATCTATAACAGCAGCTCTGACTGATGATGACAATGAGACACAAAGAACTACAAAGAACTAAAGAACACAAAGGCATAAAGAACTATAAAGACACAAAGACCTACACAGAGATCTAAAGAACTACAAAGAGAAACTAGATGATCGCAAGCGATCATAAAGGGGTCCATGCCGTGGTGAAGTCATCCCCGAGAGGGACACGGAGGCATGAGTCACCAGTAGCACCCCCTATAGATATTGCACGAAACTTGGTGGGCTTATAAGGAGTCATCCACAGATTATTAATGTCAAATTTCAAGCAGTTTAGTGTGGTTTGTGAGATATAAACATGTAGTTGTTGTTGCGCCCCCTACAGCCCGAATTTCACGAAACTTGGTGATGATTGTACGCAAGCATATTATAATGACAGTTGCTAAGTTTCATAAGGACTGGGTGAATACTTCAACAGTTATAGGCCTTAAAGTCATATGAAATATTTGCGTGTCACCCGTAGCGTCCCCTGTTGACGTATTGTCATGCAACTTGATGGGCGTCTACACTATATGCTACAGATTGTGTATGCCCAATTTCATGATGTTAGCTATTGCAGTTTTTTGAGATATTGAAATGTTGCTTGTGTAGTGCCTCCTAGAGACCAAGGGTTACAAAAGTTGGGGTGCTTGTACAGAATCATATTATTATCAATTATATGAAGTTTGATTAAGTTTGGGTATATACTTCACAGAATATTAGCTTTGGAGTTACACTGTTGCACGCCATAAAACTTAATTAGTCATTAACTTTGTAATCAATAACCCTGCGAAAGTTCTTTTGAGAACTTTTCATTATCGTCCATAAATTATACATGCCAAGTTTGGTGAGAATTGGATGAACGGGATAGCAGGAGTTGATTTTGCTTTGAGGTGCAATTTTTTCAAAATGAAAAAGAAAACAGCAATGATGAGCTTTGTTCTGAGGATCTCCTGAACTCAGATCTTATCCCATAACTTTATGATCGCTTGCGATCATCTAGTTTCTCTTTGTAGTTCTTTAGATCTCTGTGTAGTTCTTTGTGTCTTTATAGTTCTTTATGTCTTTGTGTTCTTTAGTTCTTTGTAGTTCTTTGTGTCTCATTGTCATCATCAGTCAGAGCTGCTGTTATAGATTAAAAATGCAAATCATTGTATTTTTGATCAGAACAACCAAAACTCACCTTTGCAGCTTGTCCTCTCACACTTTGTCCAACTTGTCTTCTCACACATTAACCGTTACTCCATAACCACCACTCTAGATCCACACTAGTCTGCCTACAAAGTGAACAGATCCACAGAGGATGCCATCTCCCTCATTTTTCACAGAACTCTGAGTCACCTGGAGAAACAGAGCACATACGTGAGGATGTTATTTGTGGACGACGGCTCTGCCTTCAACACAGTCATCCCTGGCAAACTAATCACCAAACTCCATCATCTCGGCATGAGCCCTGTTATGACCCAGGGTCATAATTTAGTATTTCTTTTGGTCGTGATGTGTGATTGTTCTGTGCTGTTGTTCCTCCCTGCCTGAGGGTGGTGGTGCTACCACTCTTAGAGATTCTTTCTCCAGGTGCTGTTCCTCCTTGCCTGAGGGTGGTGTTACCACCATTGGTGTCTCTCCAGGTGCTGGCTGATGATTGGATGATTGGACGGATGGAGCTGCTATAAAAGGCCGCCACTTAAGACATTCGTTCTCTTCTCTTCACCCTACTCCCAACTGCACCAGGCTCAGTTGTACTGTGTTGTGTCATGTTGCATGTGTATTTGTAATGTTTGATGAGACTTTACTTTAGCAGTCCAGGTAGTAGTAGGGGTGAGTAGCTCTTTCTGTTTATCTCCTTTTTCTCCTGTTTATCTTATAGGGAGTCAGGTTAGAAACCTGTATTTTGTTTTCTTTGTTTTTGGTTAGGCAAGTTAGCTTTGGGTCAAATAATTTTTGTTTGTTGTTTTGGGCCATGCTCACCCTGAAGCTAAATGCTACCATCATTTGCAATAAATGAACTTTTGTTGGACTGCAGCTCTGTGGTAATATTCATCCTTGGGAGTGGGGAAAGAGGGGAGCATCTATACCTTTTTTTTTCTTGTTGCATTCGGTTCGTAACAGCCCACAGCTCTGTAACTGGATCCAGAACTTCCTCACAGAGGGACCTCAGGCAGTGAGACTGGACCCCCACACCTCCTCCACCATCCCCCTGAGTGCAGCCAAACCATGAGGGGGTATGCTTCCCGGTTCACCCACGATTGTGTCCCCACATTTGACATTTGACACCAACACCATTGTGACATTGTCATCAACTTCTGGAGATCACTGGCTGCATGGTAACTTCTCTCGGGTCATTATTAGCGGTGAGAGAGTGGAGAGGGTGTCTGGCATCAGGTTCCTGGGAGCACACATCTTCGACTGTCTGTTTTTCCTGAGGACACTAAAGAAGGCAGGACTACCACAAGAGATGCTGGTAACTTTCTACTGCTGCTCCATAGAGAGCATCTTAACATCCTCCATCTCTACGTGGTATCGCAGCTGCTCTGCAGGAAGGTTCTTCAGCGTTGTGTCCAGTGCACAAAGGACAATCAGGACTCAACTCCCCACGGTGGAGGAGATCTATATCATCAGTTGCCTCAGGAAAGTGACTACCATCTGCAAGGACCCTAAACATCCATTCATCACCTGTTTGAACTGCTGCCATCAGGCAGAAGTTATAAAGCCCTCCACACCCACACATCCAGACTGAACAATAGCTTCTTCCCCAGAGCTGTGGCAGCTCTAAACCAGCCCTAGAAACTCTCAGCCTGATAACACAAACAAGTCAACAGTTTACACTGTAACCATGCTGCTGCTATGAAACCTACAGTTGCAATCAAAATTATTCAACCCCCACTGCAAATAAGGTTTATTTGCAAAATGTACAAATTAGCAAAGGTTTGCAATAAACAAATCAAGCAAGAGCAACTTAGATAGCTCAACACAACTAATATTACAAGTGGTTTCTCCAAATTCAACACAAAATGCCACTTTTAATGACCACTGCAGTGTCAGAATTATTCAACCCCCTGAATAGAATTCCTCATGAGAGTACATATTTGGAAATCAGGTGTGATTTGAAGCTCCCCTGATGCAACCAATCAAGGTCTTTATTATTTGCATCAGGTGTGCTTGAGCTAGAACACCTCAAATACCTAGACTGTTGATGGTGATGTTGTATTGCATGTTGGAAATATGGCTAAGTCAAGAGAATTGTCCAAAAAATTCAGAGAAGAGATTATTGACTTACATAAACAAGGAAAAGGTTATAAAAAGATAGCAAGGGCACTGAATGTTCCTAGAGATACGGTTGGAAGCATAGTTCGCAAGTTTAAAGTGAAAGGAACAGTGGCTACACTACCTGGACGTGGCAGAAAGAAGAAGTTATCAATGGCTGCTACCAGAGTCCTGAGGAGGCAGGTGGTTAAAAATCCTCGACTGACTGCGAAAGACCTGCAGCAAGACTTGGTGGCAGCAGGGACTGAGGTTTCAGTGTCCACAGTAAGGCGCACACTAAATGTTGAAGGGCTCCATGCCCGAATTCCAAGACGTACACCACTACTGACCCAAAGGCACAAGAAAAGTCGGCTCCAATTTGCTCAACACTATATTGAAAAGCCAAAAAGGTTTTGGGATTCTGTTCTGTGGAGCGATGAAACAAAACTGGAACTTTTCCGGCCTATGGATCAGCGGTATGTCTGGAGGAGGAAGAATGAAGCATATGCAGAAAAGAACACCCTGCCTACAGTGAAGCATGGTGGTGGCTCAGTGATGCTCTGGGGCTGTTTTGCTTCCTCTGGCACTGGAAACCTGCAGCGTGTAGAGGGCAAGATGGATTTAATCAAGTATCAGGAAATCCTGGGAGAAAATGTCATGCTGTCTGTGAGGTAGCTGAAGCTTGGACGTCATTGGACCTTCCAACAGGACAATGATCCCAAGCATACCTCAAAGTCCACCAAGGCTTGGTTTCAGAAGAAGTCCTGGAAGATATTAGAGTGGCCATCACAGTCGCCTGACTTGAACCCCATTGAAAATCTGTGGTGGGATTTGAAAAAGGCGGTTGCAGCACGCAAACCCAAGAACATTAGTGAACTGGAGGCCTTTACCCATGAGGAATGGGCTAAGATTCCCCAGGAACGCTGCCAGAAGCTGGTGTCTGGCTATGCATCACGTTTGCAGCAGGTCATAACAGCAAAAGGGTGCTCTACTAAGTATTAAAGTTGCTTATCATTAAGGGGTTGAATAATTTTGACAATGCAGTGGTCATTAAAAATGATATTTTTGTGTTGAATTTGGAGAAACCACTTGTAATATTAGTTGTGTTGAGCTATCTAAGTTGCTCTTGCTTGATTTGTTTATTGCAAACAGGTACTAATTTGTACATTTTGCCAATAAACCTTATTTGCAATGGGGGTTGAATAATTTTGATTGCAACTGTAAATAAACCATATCTATACTGGATGACAAATTGCACAATACTGTACATATAACTATGTATTTCCTATTGCACAGTCATATTTATATTGTAATTCATATTTATATCACAGTCCATTCAATACCAATCATCTACATTTAGATATTTTTTTCTTTTTACTACTCTTTATTTTTATTTTTTTAATTAAAAAAAATGTTCTTACTGTTTATACTGAGCATCTTCTATTCTACTATATATTGTATAAAATTTGTGTTTTATATTAAACTGGCCTAGTGCCATGTATAAACATACCTTGTCATTGTGCATTCAATACTGAGCTATTCAAACAACACACAGGTTCATATATTCATGATTTTATTTAAACATGTTCAGTGAGGTGGTCATGACACTGCTATTTATGAACAGATCTTGTTTATTGGAGATTTTTGCGCGAGTTACAAAATGATCCATTTTGACTCATAACAATGTTCATACACTTGGTAGAATAACATACTGGCCTCAGTAGTTGGCTGTTTTGGAGCTTTGGAGTGTTTTATCCAGGAATATGAATATCTTGCAAAAATGATGTAAATGTTTTTTTTTTTTGTTTTGTTTTTATTAAGTTACCTTCTTTTCAAATAATATTACAGGGTGCATCCTTGTGTCTGTGATCTTAGTCAACCGGGGAGTAAATATGCTCTTGGCCAATCACAGGGAACCTGACAGAGTCAGTCTGTAACATGTTGGAGGGTCCAGGCTAGTCTGGTGCTGTGAGTGATGATGATGATGATGATGATGATCAGGACATTCATTCTCTTTTATTTCCTGTTTCTTCAACATCAATAATCATTCAGTAATTCTAATGATTTTCTGATGTTGTCATTTCTTTCTCACTTTGCTTTACGTGTTCCTCCAATAAAGGCGATTGAACGTGTGATCAGTCCAGATTAACCATGTTTGTAGATCTGGTCTTGTATTTTATAGACAGCCTCTTTGTTTTTGTCACATTGCAGTAACCCCTGCTCAGTCTCATGGAAGAGAACATGGACCTCCAACTTAACCATCGGATTCTTTTCACACCGTCTTCCTCTTCCAGCTGTATGGTTCACATCTCTGGTGTGATGCATCAGCACCATGATGACTGGTTTCATTCTTGATGACACTAAAAGACAAAAGACAACATGAGAGACCAGTTAAAACATACATTATACCCTCCCTGTCCAGTTCATTAGGTACGCTAGTGAAGTCCCTCTAATGTGAATAATGTTCAGGTAGGTGGCTGTTAGACTGGACTGAATTAAACACTAAAGTGTTTCTGTTTGGAGTCGTTTGTGGTGGTGTTTTACTGAGTTGTCCACAGTGCTGACTGACTTTAACTGAGACATGAGTTTGATGTGGAGGTGAACTCTGAGCAGCCAGAGAATCAGTCTCCAGATAAAACCAGACTGTGAAGGTGTTGTAGACGTATTTCCTGCTGAAGGACGGTTTGTGGTTTTAGTCCTGAACAAACTGAACAATTCAACAAAGCCTCCATTACCTTCCTCTCTTCTCAGAGCAGCCTCCACATCTGATCCAACACGGGACGTGATTGGACAGAAGACAATGATGACGTCACTGTCCTCCAGATCAGCAGTGATCTCCATCTTTGTTGTCGTCCATCTTTTATTCCACCATTTCCACCATTGGCCTCATCAGCTCCATACGTCTTACCAGTAACGACTCTGAAGACCTTCACTGTTGATCGACTCCATGATCGTGACCATGAAGACGACTGATTGTTTCCTGAAAAGGATCAACATTTGTTACCATCTACAGCTGTTTAACTTTTATACATTGAGGAACTTAAAGGACCCTGGTACTAGAATAACTCTCTGATGAATGGTTTATTTATTTCTCTTTATTAACAGGGTATGGGCCTCACGCTTTTAAGATTGCTCTAATTAAACCTTTACTTAAAGAGAATACTGTAGACCCAGATGATTTAGCCAACTATAGACTGATATCCAACCTTCTAAAGTTGTTATTAATCAGTTGTGTGAACATTAAACAGGAATAGTTTAAAGAGTTTCAGGTTTTAGAGTTCATGATAGAACAGAAACAGCTCTGGTTAAAGTTACTGTTTCTGCATAAAAATGACTCAAAACATCACTGGTACTCTCTACTACTACTTTACTGTCTACTCTACTACTTCACTCCTGTATCTATGTACTCCACTACAACGTAGAATACAAAAAGATTATCTGAACGAAGATATACAGAACCCACAAGTGGAACTAATTAAAGGATTAAAGGAACCACATTGGACTGGTTTGAATCCATCAGACAGATGATTCTTCCATTCACAGTAAAGATACATAAAACCTCATACATTATATACATTCACCAACTAATCTGTGCAATATTTCTATCCGATTCTATTTCATTGTTTATCTTTTATAGCTACTCTTTTTGCTCGTTATTTTTTATTCTGAATTTTCTGTAAGCTGTTGTGAACTGCAATTTCCCCATTGCTGGACTAATAAAGGTTTTTCTTAATCATCTAGTTTCTCTGGATGGCTTTAGCTTGACCTCCAGTTCTACTGGGAGGAACCTTGGACTGATATCTGACCAGGATATGTCCTTTAATTCAGAAACCAGTGACCAGGACTGTCTTCTTCCATCCTGTAGCTGTTAGACTGTTACTGTGTGTGGAATGTATTAACCTTTATGTGTCGTCTGGTTCTCTGGTAGACTGTCTGCCAGAAGACCAAGGAAGTTCAGAAATTATTTTTGGGGAATTGAAGGTTTCTTCACTAAATCTTCAGCACCTACAGAGAAAACAGACACTTACTAAACATGTATTTACTGACATATGTGTAAGAACTTGTCAGTAAAAAATGATTTGATAACATTTGATCGTAAAAATTAACCAAAGTGAATAACTGTACATAAACTAAAAACATTCTTCTGGTATCTTCAGCTTCAGTTTCTGTAGAACACCCTGATGAAAAAAACAAAAGAAACATGAAAACATTCATGAAAAAACAGAAACTAGAGGAAACAAAGTAAATTTATTCAGGTATTATATTTAAGTACAAATCTGAGCTCTTTGAAGTTTTATTACCTTTTTACATCTCAGAGTTTTATGGAGGGATCTTATAACAAGATCTGACAACTTTTTATTGATCACTTTTATTGAATGAAATATTCAGTTAGAGTCCTCAGCTCTAATAAAATGAATTTACAGATAAAACAAAGTCACAACAGTCTTGACAGTTATTTAGGATACTCAAGAAGAATCCAAGGGGCTCTTAGGGGTACGTCAGAATTTAAAGTATATTGTCTAAAATTACACAAGTTAAACACCTTTTATATGACCCCTGTTCACATTGTGTATAATCATAGTTACATACAATCACCATGAGGTTTTAAAGTGGTCATCTATTCAGTTTATTTGGCAAGACGTAAAATGTGGTTTGATATTTTTGTATACTCACTCACTTGTTCATTAGTTACACTAATGAATACATTCTGGCATTAAACTTAAGCTTCAGGAAGTTTCTGGAATTCGGGATATGTTTCAAATTCCAGCATCTCTTGACTAAATCCAGGGAATGATAGGCAAACAGTAGAGAGCCATCCTCACGGAGTTCATGTTGTAGCTGGGTACATCAATCATTGATGTACCAAGCTAAATGCATTTCTTCCTAAGTACTGGTTTCCCCACTATACTAAACTGACCCATGGACTATACCACGTGTCAAAAGGAGGGATGTTAACTGAAATACACTGGTTCACCAAAGACTTCTCTGAAGTTTTGTCACAGTGGTGTGATTAGTACTACCAAGGATGTGAGTAGAGGTATTCAGACTACACAAGTGAAACACTTGCAAATGTTTGTAATGAACCAACACCAAGTGAAGGTAAACAATACTGTAATTGGATTGTAGACATGTTGACCTATAATCCATCCTGATCCCCAACTGGAGTGTGGTGGGAGGAAAGGAATGTGCACCCTCGAATATTTCATACAAAAGTTACTTCAGGTCTCATGTCTATCTTAATCTTGTGATGTCTAGCCACTGGGCTGCTAATCCCCAACCAACCAAACAGATTGCAACCAGCTCCTAAATTTATTTTTCACATATTCAGACACAGAATAACAAAATCCTCAATATATCTATAGACTATCTATAGACATAAATGGTTTGACTGGAATTTGACATGGAGGTTAATCAAGAGTCTACAGGTATCTACAGTGTCAGGTTTGATTCCTGGAGGTCATTGATTCATTTTACTGCAGTGACTCTCTGATAACAGGCTTCATATCCAGTTTATCTGAGTAGATTAATAATGTCAAAGCTTCATGTGAAACATTAACAGTGACTAAATACAGACGTCACAGTATCATAAAATGTTTATAGTTAAAGTAGAAGAACATTGGACTGAGGTACGTTGACGTCTGAGTGAAACCAGTTTACTTCCTGACTCACCTGCTGTTCAGAGTTTGATGAAAACTGATTCCCCGACTGGTTACCTGGATCCATAGAGCTGCCTTCACCTGTAGAAACAGGGTGACATGAATGTACAGCGACAGGTAGAAATGATATGTCTGCAGAGCATCACTCACCTGAGTTTGAGCTGTCCATCATGGAGTAAAGAGGAGAAGGATGTCAGGGTTATCTCTCACACCTGAAACAGTCACTAGTTAATAACACACAGAGAATATGATGAAGGACTTCATTCAGACACAGAGAGGTCAAATAAATCTGAACATGCTGTTCAAGGGGAATAAATTCTCCTCCACCTACAGCCAATGATCTCTGATTAAAATGCTATCAGTGCTAACATGCGAAAGTTGACTGTCCAGTGTGAACAGAGAAATCTTTACCTGCAGCTTTCTTCTGCTCTTCTGCTGCAGATTAACAGGAACTGACTCTTTATATAAATGATCTACCCAGTTTATTGGAGACTGATCAGATGACTTACAAGAAATCAGCTCCACAGATATGATCACAAACATTTAGTTTGTGCGTCAGTCTACAGGTTGATGTTTTGGCAGTGAGGACATTTTTGTTAGTTTGCTGTTTGGTTCAGGTAAGTGTCAACCTGTCATGGTTTAAAGGATGTGGAGATTAAATTCTGTAGAGTCTTTATTTATTAAATTGATCTTTATATGTTGATATCAGGTTGGTATCAGGTGTGACGGGCAGGGTAATTATGTTGTTGGATTTCTTTAAAGTCAGGGTTTTAAACAGTGATGATCTTTTAGATGAACAGTTTCTGACCTGAGTTGATTCTCTTTGCAGCAGAACGACGACAACACGACCATCGCTCCCAGTAAGGATGTTTCTATTGTCTCAGTTCTGTTAATGATTCATTATTTATAATATTAATTATTATCATTATTCTGAAGTTACTGATGAACTGAATCTAATTTTCTAATGTTAATGCCAGAACTCTTAAACCACTTAGTGATAAATAAAGGATAATCTTGTCTTATTAGCAGTTCAAGTTCATTCATATAGAAAATACCACAATGAATCATTTTCAACATTTTAAATTCTTGCAAACATTTAAAATAAAATGTTTTCAGCTGATTTAAGCTACAGTCACATTTCACATCCTGTTGTGGTCTGACTTTCCTTAGTGAAAAAAGTGAAGGCAATTTTCTCTCGTCCTGGTGAGTTAACCACAGAACTCTGTTCTAAACACAATGACAATGCTCTTGGTTTGAATGTTGATAAAAGTTATAAATCGTTGCATCTGATTGACTTTATCATGTTTGACTTAAACACGACTCATGAGTAATCTATTAAATACTGAACATGTTTGTTAATGTTTGTCTTTGTTTAAGCTCCACCTTCATCTTCTCTCAGTAAGACATGAAACTTATTTCTGAACATTAATCAGTTATTATCATCATTCAGTCTGAATTCTGTTTCTGAACTGGTTTCTTAATTAATTAAACAACTTTCTCTTCAGTACTTGATAAACCATGGAGGGACATACTCTGGGGGTGAGTCACCTGTAATGTGTATGTGGTGACAGTTGAATATTTCTGAACTGTAACTTCTCTCAAACATCACACCTTTAGACAGGTGTCGACTGCATGTTAAAAGAAATCATCATCTGCAAAGATCTGAGTGATTTATTATTCAGTGATGTTTGTAGCAACAGAGAAACACAAACCACACTAAACATACTGACTGTTCACTGATCAATTATAGTTAATTAATTAACATTAATGTCAGAGGTCTGAGTGACCACTTCTACCAACTAAAGGAAATAAACTGTCCTGTATCTGCAGCTAGAGGTGGTCTGAGCAGGTTTTAAAAGAAGAATCAGTTTCTCTTTTAATCATCAAACCTACAGCCTCAAGTTAAGAAAAATGTATGACAGAATAAAATTAACTAAGTTCACGTTTATATTTTAATCAGAGACAGAGAAGAGGATCTCTGGTTTGTGAAGGACTACAAACCTGCAAATCGTAACATTAAACACCTCAGAATTCTTCTGTACGGACCAGTCGGAGCTGGAAAGTCCAGCTTCATCAATTCAGTCAGCAGCATCTTACAAGGCAGAATGACCATTCCTGCTGCAGCCAGTACAACCACCTCTGACAGCAGCTTTACTAAAGAAGTAAGAAAACTTTAGATTATAAGAAATAACTTTATTACGATTGAGTGTCACAGCAGCAGAAGGAGGTATGATGTAGAGTAGCTGTTACAGTACAGTAAGACACATTTAATAGAAATTAATGAGTTTATTTTAAGTCAAAGTTAGAATAAAGATGAACTGATTAGATTTTACTGTCAAACATCTCTTTGTCCTCAAAACATATTTATGTTCAAAACTGAACTAATCAAAGTTTAATTATAACAATATAATGAAGTAATGACATGTTATGTCTAAAAGCTTAAAGATTCATTGTGTTCATAGACTCTAACCTTCATATATTATATGAGTCTGACAGACTGGTTAGACGTGTTTGACTTTACTTTCCAGAGTTAAAGCAGTTTACTTCCTGGTTGTTTGTCTCACCTGTGAGTGTGCTCCATGAAATATAAAGGATTTAAAATTTTAAGAATGTTGACTTTGTCCTTTATGCTATCTTTAATTGTGTTTTGTTAGAACAGTTAGGATCACTATAGTGTTTGAGGTTGTTGTGAAACCATGTAGACTCTGAAGATGACTTCTCCATCATTAAATCCAACTTTCAATCTTTTTGTGTTTCAGTATCAAACTCATCTATTCGAAAAAGAAGGTGGAAACGAAAATACATTTTACTCTGTGGTCTTCAATGACATCATGGGTCTGGAGGACGGGGCTGAGAAAGGAGTTCATGCTGAAGACATCAAACTGGCCATGAAAGGACACGTGATGGAGGGTTACAAGGTAGATGTTTCACTTTATTTACCAAACCCTCCAGTCTGAATCTTTCTGTACAAACACAGTTACAGACATTTTAAACACAGACAACAAGTAAAGACACAAAGTGTATGAAAGGCGTTAAGATGTGTGGCCAGCAGCTGTTCTTTCTGTTCACTAGTTTTGAATCAGTACTTCACCTTTTCTAATCTCTATGATGGCGCCGCGGACGGACGCCTCGGTACTGTGCTCTCTAGTACTTGTTGCTATTTGATTTTTTAGTGTTGTTTTCTGCACTCCCTCTGCTATTAAAATTAGCAGAGAAGAACTCTTGAACATAAGGCTATCCAGTGCCGGACTTTTTTCTCTGGTTTTCACTCAGCCAGATTGTTTTTTGGAGATTCTGGTCGGAGGAGCAGCAGCGCTCTGTGGATTTAGACGGAGACGCCGGCGCGGGAAACGAGCTGGAGCGCTCGTTAAGCAAGCTGCGGCAGCGGGGATTACACATCGCTCTCCCGTCCATACACCTGGGAAACGTCCGCTATCTGGCTAACAAAATGGATGAATTGCTCCTTCTCCTAACCAAGAACTTGGACTTTCGCCGTACAGCCGCCCTGTGCTTCACCTAAACCTGGCTCAGCGAACACATCCCGGACAGCGCCCTACGACTGCCGGGCTTCCAGCTGTTCAGTGCGGATCGCTGCACGAAACTGTCTGGGAAGTCAAAGGGAGGAGGAACGTGTTTCTACATTAATGAAGGTTGGTGTACAGATGTCACATTGATACAGAAGACATGCAGCCCTCACTTGGAATCTTTCTTCATAAACTGTAGACCATTTTATTCACTGCGGGAGTTTGCTTTGTTTGTGCTGGTCATAGGCGTTACATCACCTTGCCGACCAGATTACAGACGTGGAGAAAACCCACCAGACTCTCTGCTAATCATTCTCTGGGATTTTAACAGAGCAAATCTCAAACTCGAAATGCCTAAACATAGACAGCATGTGACATGTCCCACCAGGGACATGAACACTTTGGACCACTGCTACACCACAATAAAGGACATATATCGCTCTGTCCCCCGCGCTGCTTTGGGACTTTCTGACCACTGCCTGGTCCACCTCATCCCATTTTACAGGCAAAAGCTGAAATCTGCTAAGCCTGCAGTAAGAACTGTGAAGAGGTGGACAGATCAGTCAAAGATGCAGTTACAGGCCTGCTTTGACTGCACTGATTGGAGTGTCTTTGAAGCAGCAGCCTCAGACCTGGATGGACTGACTGACACTGACATCTTACATCGGCTTTTGTGAGGACATGTGAATGCAGACCAAAACCTTCTGCACATTCAACAACAACAAACTATGGTTCACTGCAGAACTGAGACGACTACGCCAGGACAAGGAGGAGGCCTACAGGAGTGGGGATCGGGACCTGTACAAGCAGGCCAGGAACAAGCTGACAAAGGAGATCAAGGCAGCAAAGAGGAACTACACTGAAAAGCTGAAGGACCATTTTTCTGCCGACGATTTTTCTGCATTTTGGAAAGGCCTGCAGACCATTACCAACCACAGGAGACCATCCCCCCACCCTGTGGGGAGCCCTAGCCTGCTCAGTGACTTCTACTCCAGGTTTGAAAGGACTTTCACACCTTTCACTTCCCCCACCATCTCCATCACAAAACCCCTGTACCCGACCCCCTGCCTGCGCTGAGGATCTGCAAACAGGATGTGCATCAACTCTTACAGAGACAGAGGATTAGGAAGGCCCCAGGACCCGATGGAGTGTCTCCGTCCTGCCTGAAAGTCTGTGCTGACCAGCTGGCTCCCATCTTCACCCAGATCTTCAACAACTCCCTGGAGCTGTGCGAGGTACCCTCCTGCCTCAAACGCTCCACCATCATCCCGGTTCCCAAGAAGTCCCCTGTCACAGGATTAAACAACTACAGACCAGTCGCCCTGACATCTGTGGTCATGAAATCCTTTGAACGACTGGTGCTGGCCCATCTGAAGGACATCACGGATCCCCTGCTAGACCCCCTGCAGTTTGCCTATAGAGCAAACAGGTCAGTAGATGATGCAGTCAACATGGCTCTCCACTACATCCTGCACCACCTAGACTCTGCAGGGACCTACGCACGGGTCCTATTTGTGGACTTCAGCTCTGTGTTCAACACCATCGTCCCGGAGCTCCTCCACCAAAAACTGTCCCTGCTCACTGTGTCCCCCTCCACCTGTCAGTGGATTACCAGTTTCCTGACTGACAGGAGGCAGCAGGTGAAACTGGGGAACTTCACATCCAGCACCCGGTCCCTCAGCACTGGCGCCCCCCAGGGATGTGTTCTCTCCCCACTGCTCTTCTCTCTTCCAGGACGGCGATGAGTCTGCATACAGGAAGGAAGAGGAAGAGGTGGTCCTCTGGTGTAGTCAGAACCACCTGGAGCTAAACCCGCTCAAAACTGTGGAGATGACAGTGGACTTCAGGAAGAGACCCCCATCAACCCCTCCTCTCACAATCCTCAACAGGACAGTCCCTACAGTAGAGTCACTCAGGTTCCTAGGGTCCACAGTCTAATGGGACCTGAAGTGGACCTCCCACATAGACTCTGTGAGGAAGAAGGCCCAGCAGAGGCTGTACTTTCTGCGTCAGCTCAGGAAGTTCAACCTGCCTCAGGAGCTGCTGAAAATCTTCTACACTGCAATAGTCCAGTCTGTCCTGACCACGTCCATCACTGTCTGGTTTGGATCTGCCACCAGGCATGACAGGGACAGACTGCAGAGAACAATCAGGTCTGCAGAAAAGATCATTGGCACTGACCTTCCCTCCATCCAGGATGTGTACCGGTCCAGGGTCAGAAAACGGGCCAGTAAAATCACCACAGACCCCTCACACCTCGGTCACAATCTTTTTAGACTCCTCCCCTTAGGCCGGCGTTACAGAGCGCTGTACGCCAAAACAACCCACCACTAGGACAGTTTCTTCCCCCGGGCTGTCGCTCTTTTGAACTCTGATCAGTCACAGAGTGTGAGACCACTCACATGAACAAACAATAACTCTGCACTACTGTATATAGTCACTGTACAAATGGTTTGGTGTATATATCTGCTCTTATTCTATATTTTATGTGTATAGATTGAGATTTATTTTATTTTATTTTATTTTAATTTTTAATTTTCTTTCACTTATTTAAGTTCGTGTGTTTATGTACAAGAGAGTAAAGCTGCCGAAGTCAAATTCCCTGTATGTGCACATACTTGGTCATTAAAGCTGATTCTGATTCTGATTCTGAGGTTCTCAGTCATCCAGGTCATAGAATATACAAAGCAAAAGTCGGACTGTAGGGTTTAGGGTTTGGGATCTTCTCTAATCTCCCCACTGCTCCTCCTGATACTACATACAATTATTATACAGTTACTGGATGCATCATTATGCCTCTTAAGTCCGGTCTTTCTCATCTCATGAAAGCTGTAGTTATTTAGATGTTTGACTTTGATGAACATGTTACATTTACAAATGTCTCTGGCCCAGTGAGCATCAACTAAAGTTAACATTTATGAGTTTGATTGCAGCTTCGGTCAGAAGAACTCCTGAACTCATCCCTGAACCTTCTTATATCCTCGGGTTATGGGTAACTGCAGTACTCTATTACTCTTTTATACACTTTGAGGTCACCCGAGCTTACTTGTAATTTCCCTACTTCAGTGTCACCCAGAGCCCAATCAGAAGCCTGTAAGATTTGGCACCAAATATGGGCAGAGAAAATCTCTATCACTATCCCAGACTATAGCTCCCATTCAGTCTTAGTGATAGCACCTCCTGCAGACATTGTGTTATGCTAAAACATATGAGATCCTTTTTCCACTTAAAACATCCCACCAATGTAGGCCAATAGTCAGGCTGCAGCTCTGTGTCTGTTTACTCTCACATAGAGTACCAGTCAAAAGTTTGGACACACCTTCTAGATTGTAGATTAATACTGAAGACATCCAGGAACACATATAGAATTAACAAACAGTGTTTAACAAACGAGAATCTGTCAGGTTCATGTGGTAGTTACCCATTTCAGGTGATAACCTCTTGAGGCTGACTGAGAGAATGCCAGAAACATTCATATGTTTACTGACATTACTCAGGTACACACAAATATCACAGTTTGTTGTTGGCCATTCTCTATATTTACCCAGTGAAAGGTTAAAACAATTTAAAACAATGTAAGCAGCAAATGGTTAATAAAACTGAATCTTATTGTGTTTTACATTGTTTTCAGTTCAACTCAGAGGCTCCACTGTCAGAAGGTGTTCCTGGCTACAACCCAAAGCCCACTGCAGACGACAAAGTTCATGTTCTGGTTTGTGTGATTTCTGCGAACACATCAGAATTCAAGGAATCAATTGTGCAGAAGATGAAGAGCATCAGAGAAACAGCTAGAGACCTGCGTAAGAACATGTCAGGAAGCTATCCTGGTTTTAATAAATAGTGTATGTGAGCTGTAGATTAAATGTGTGAGACACAATGAGCTGACACTCAACTTGTATAGAATCCTAATTCAAAACCACAAAGCTTTATGTTGTACTCTGTTCAAGGAACTCACCGTATCTGATACTAAGACAAAGCTACAACCAAGTATGCACATATACAAGGAAATGACCATGTGCATTTGACCTGGCTATTTGTACAGAAAGAAGTGAAGACTATCAGAGTAGTGAGCAGTCGTACCAGACACCCAGGCAGCAGTTTTAGGAGTTAAGTGCCTTGCTCAAGTGTACTTGGATGTGTGGTTGATTCAAACCAGTGACCGTATAGTCCACCTCTCCAACTACTAGCTCACAGTTCCCTCACAGTGGAGGCAGCTCCTTTTCTGGTTCATCAGGACTGGTAGACTTGTAGTTGAGTTTTCAGAACTGAATTGTTTTAAGGCTGTTATCTACTGTGGCATTTACAGCTTTGATCACGTGGCGGTAAAATTTTTTTCAGTTCTCTGACTGGCTGATAGAGACAAAGAGACCAACAGTATTTCTGAACTCTCAGATTAGAGTTTGGACTCATAGTTGTGAAGTTGTTACTGACTTTGAGAATGACATTTCAAACTGAAGTTATCCATATGTAAGTATGATTTCAACTGCTCTCTTCTCTCTCTTTTACTGGCTCTGCTCAAGGTCTCTTAAGCCATGTGTCTACTCACTGTTACTAGAGGTCATGTGCAGTGGGGAAAACATTTATGAGTTTGATTGCAGCTTCGGTCCAGGGATCTCCTGAACTCAGGTCTTATCCTGTAAACTCTTTCTACCCCGGGTTACTGGAGTACCCATTTAGATAAAGATAAGATAAGACATGTTTATTGATCCCACGTATGAGAAATTAACTTGTCACAGTAACACAGAATTTGTCAAAAACTAGTGCAGAGCCCGTAGTAGATGTGCCAGAGTATTGTGTTTTTCGTATTGTTTAAGAGTCTAATAGCTTATCTGGTGAAAGGAGCAGGAAATAACAATAAGTACTGTTATGACTTTTATTAGAACAACAGGCATACAGGCATACAGGCAATATAATATTTTATATGTATCAGAACAGGTCCGCAGGTATTTTACGTGCATCAGACAGGTACGTCAATTAGCTCCTCCTCCCAACTTTACTGACAAACTCGTCAGAGTCTCATGGTTGCCTTGGCAACCGCTCAGCGTATCGGTACGGCAGCGCGGCGCTCTGACATTCATACGGGTGACCAATAAAAGCTCAAGACACAACCATTAGAGCACTAAATACTAAAATATGTTTACTGGTACAGCGTATAAGATGTAGCTGATTGAGTTTGACACCACTGTCCTAAACAACCAATCAAACCACAATAGTCTAATAAAATAGGCTATGCCCATGAACTGACATCTTCTGGTAAAAGCACAACCCGATAGGAAATCAATCATAACATAATGTCCCATACCGTATCAGTCTCAGAAGATGATTGGGGATGAAGAACGTTTTTTGAGGAGTATCGGGGTGTAGAGGACATTTTTAAAAGGCGCGGGTTATGTGAGCAGCGCTGTGTGTGGTGTCTGTCTCTAGGCAACAGTGACAGGGGGAGTGGTGTCTGTCTCTAGGCAACAGTGACAGGGGGAGTGGTGTCTGTCTCTAGGCAACAGTGACAGGGGGAGTGGTGTCTGTCTCTAGGCAACAGTGACAGGGGGAGTGGCTACAGTCAGACGGAGCAGAAGAACGGTAAATGAGTAAATGCTTGTTTTAACGATATCTTTAGTGTTTATGGTCCAAAAACCACGAAACTTTGCACTGCACTCCCGCGAACCATTGGGAAGATACATAGCAAATTGAGGTGGATCGGATAAGTGGTTCGAGAGTTATGCGTGGAACAGACAAACAAACAAACCAACAGAGTGACACACAGACAGACGCTCCTTGCATTATTAGATAGATATTTCAAAACAGTGACGACTTGACTTCGACAGCGGAAAATTACCAGGGAAAAACAAAAACAAAAACAAAAAAACACACATACTCATTTGAAAAATATATACAAAAAATAACAACGCTTCGAAAATATATAGAGAAATATAAAGACATTCTGTATATACACTGTGGTGGTGGAATAAAAATTTACAAATAAATAGACTGCTAAAACTTTAAGAAAAACTACAAGTTGGTGAGGTAGTGGTTTGTGCAAAAAGGCAGATTTATTTGTGCAAAATGACAGTTCTTATTGACTCAGGCTGGTGTTGTACAGCCTGATGGCAGCTGGAATGAAGGACCTGCGGTAGCGTTTCTTCTTGCAGCGTGGATGCAGCAGTCTGCTGCTGAAGGAGCTGCTGAGGTCTGAAACAGTCTGATGCAGTGGGTGAGAGGGGTTGTCCATGATTGATGTCAGCTTGGCTACCATCCTCCTCTCACCCACCTCCTCGATGGAGTCCACAGAGCAGTCCAGGACAGAGCCGGCCCGTATGACCAGCTTGTTCAGTCTCTTCCTGTCCCTCTCTGAGCTCCCGCTGCTCCAGCAGACCACTGCATACAGGATGGCAGAAGCCACCACAGAGTCATAGAAAGTCCTGACCAGTGACCTGCACACTCCAAAGGACCTCAGTCGTCTAAGCAGGTGGAGACGACTTTGGCCCTTCTTGTACAGGGCGTTTGTGTTGTGCGTCCAGTCCAGTCTATTGTTGAGGGAACACCCAGGTACTTGTAATCCTCCACGGCCTCGATGTCCAAGCCCTGGATGTTCACCGGTGCAGTGAGTAGTGGTTTCCTACTGAAGTCGATCACCACCTCCTTTGTCTTCCTGGCGTTGATGTGCAGGTGGTTCAGAGTACACCAGTCCACAAAGTTGGCGATGACCTCCAGGTACTCCAGATCGTTTCCCTGAGATGCACGCCCGACAATGGCTGTATCGTCAGAGAATTTCTGGAGGTGGCAGCTGTCCATGTTGTGTCTGAAGTCCGATGTGTACAGGGTGAAGAGGAAGGGAGAGAGCACAGTACCCTGTGGCGCCCCCGTGCTGCAGACTACCACATCAGACACACAGTCGCGAAGCCTCACATACTGCGGCCTGTTGGAGAGGTAGTCGATGGTCCATGCAGCCAGGCTACTGTTGACTCCAGCTCCCTCCAGCTTCCCCCTGAGCAGTGATGGTTGGATGGTGTTGAAAGCACTGGAGAAGTCGAAGAACATGACTCTCACAGTGCTACCGGTGTTCTCTAGGTGGGAAAAACATCTGTGCAGCAGGTAGATGACAGCGTCTTCCACACCTATGCCTGATCGAGTCCATCGGGTCCATGTTGTCGTTCACCAGATGACGGAGGTGGCCCAGGATGATCCTCTCCATGGTCTTCATCAGATGAGAAGTCAGGACTACTGGCCTGAAGTGGTTCAGCTCACTGGGACGCGCAGTCTTGGGAACTGGAACCACGCAGGATGTTTTCCACAGGAGCGGAACTCTCTCCAGACTGATGCTCAAGTTGAAGATGTGGAGCTGGAGCTGATGCCATCAGGGCCAGTAGCCTTCCTTGGTTTGATCCTCCTTAGCTCCCTCCTCACCTGGTCTGTTGTTATGGAGAAGTTGGAGGGGTGGTGTGAAGAAACCCCTGTTGTGTTAGGTGGGGGTTGGGGTGAATGGATCACCCCAGCAGAGTGTAGTGGGGGGAGGTGTGTTGCTGGTGACAGTCCAGAGATGTTCTCGGGGGTGGAGATGTTGCTGATGGAGATGTTGTGGGGGGTTGGGGATAGGGGGTGGTTTATGGGGCGGCTGTGGCTCAGTAGGTAGAGCAAGTTGTCCACGAACCAGAGGGTTAGCGGTTCGATCCCCGGAATGTGCCACATGCCGAAGTGTCCTTGAGCAAGACACTGAACCCCCAGTTGCTCCCAGTGCGTGGCACTGGTGTGTGAATGTGTGTGTGCTTGTGTGAGCGAATGGGTAGATGTGTCTATGACTGTAAAGTGCTTTGAGTACCAATAGGTAGAAAAGCGCTATATAAAAGCAAGGCCATTTACCTTTTACCATTTATGAGTGTCGTTTGGTCTGGGCTGTGGAGGGTGGGGGAGGAGGCAGGGACACAGTCAAACCTATTGAAGAACAAGTTCAGTTCATTGGCCCATTCACGGTCTCCCACTTCTGGGCCCCTTCCACTGTCCTTCCCGTGTCCGGAGATGGTTTTCAGGCCTCTCCAGACCTCTCTGGTGTTGTTACCCTGCAGGCGCTCCTCCAGCTTCCTCCTGTAGCTGTCCTTGCCCCTCCTTATCTCTCTCTTAAGCTCCTTCTGCACCCTCATTCAGCTCCTCTTTGTTCCCAGTTTTAAAAACCCTCTTTTTCTCCTTCAGCAGGGTTTTTAATTCCGAGGTCACCCAGGGTTTGTTGTTGGAGAAGCACCGTACCTTCTTCATAGGTACAGTGTTCTCCACGCAGAAATTGATGTAGTCTGTGATGCAGGTTGTCAGACTGTCGATGTCTTCCCCATGTGGCCTGCAGAGCACATCCCAGTCTGTGGTGTTAAAACAGTCCCTGAGCGCCATACTGGCCTCCTCAGTCCATCTCCTCACATACCTTTTGGTGGGTGGTTGTTTGTTTACCATAGGTATGTAGACAGGGAGCAGATGAACCAGGTTGTGGTCAGAACGACTCAGTGGGGGGAGGGGGGAGGAGCTGTATGCATCCTTGGTGTTTGCATACAGCAAGTCCAGTGTCCTATTGTCTCTGGTGTTGCATTTAACATACTGGGTGAATGTGGGGAGAGTGGAGGACAGGGAGGCGTGGTTGAAGTCCCCGGAGATCAGTAGCAGGGCCTGGGGGTGCGATGTCTGGAGCTGTGATACAACAGTGTGTAGAAGCTCGCAGGCTGCAGCGGCGTCGGCAGAGGAGGGGATGTACGTCGTTATCGCGATGACGTGCGAGAACTCCCTCGGGAGGTAGTACGGCCGCATGCTAACAGCTAGCAGCTAGCAGCTCAATGTCCCTGTTACAGAGCTGCTCCTTTACCCTGATGTGTCCTGGGTTACACCATCTGTTGTTTACAAACATCGCAATGCCCCCTCCTTTCTTCTTACCGCTCTCTTTTGCCTTCCTGTCCGCTCTCATGATCTGAAATCCGTCCAATGAGACGTGTGAATCCAGTGTCAGTTCGTTCAGCCACGTCTCCGTGAAGCACATGATGCTACACTGCCGGTACTCCCTTTGCAGCCTGGTTAGCGCCGTCAGCTCCTCCATCTTGTTGGGGAGAGATCTCATGTTCCCCATAATAACAGACGGTACGCATGGTTTATACCGTCTGTTCTTCTCCCAGCGCTTCACACCAGCTCTGCAGCCCCGTCTCCTTCTCCTTAATTCCACGGGGATCTCCGGTCGTTGTCCTGGGAGCACCCTCGTGTTGCACAGTGCTAACAGCTGATCCCGTGTTTAAACAACAGAGCCCTGGCTAAAAGGGTCTCCGGATGCCGTATTTATCAAACAAATAAGTAGAAATACACATATTCCAAACCTCGCCCGATGCACATCCATAGGATTAAAAGTCCAACTGAGGTTGGCGACAAAAATGACACGAGACAGCACGAAAATACACAAAATCAAGGCAAAACGCTCAGAGCTACTGTAACTAACTGCCGGCCACCATCTTGGAAAAAAAAAGAAATTTCTCTTTACACTCACTTTTTTTGAGACATGAAAACATTACACCTGTTCAGATGCAATTGGAAAAACACAATAAAACACAGTCAAGAACAAAACTAACAGGTGGCAATATAACCCCAAAAATACAACCATGTAAAAATTCCAGTTAGCAACATTAGCACCACAGCTATCTTTGCCACTGTGACACCAAACTGTTTCACATAAACACTGCAAACTTTTTCTGAACACTTTCACCCAGGAATGAGTTTTTTTTCTCAAATAAATTATGGTCCAACAGCCAAAACACAGAAAACACTGTTTTAAAAACACACGTGGACAAAGACTGGATGTTAGCTGAGCAGGAGGCTGGACCTCCACTGAGGAGTCAGGATCAGAACAGTGGAACTCATTCAGAACTCTTTTCTGCACTTGCAGGTATTCCCCAAGTAGCGATAATGACCAACATCGATGGGGCCTGTCCTAAAGTCGAAATGGACCTGAGGAACGTGTATAGGAGCAAATACCTGAAGACAAAGGTGAGGTTTAGTCGTTCTGATCAGAAATACAATGATTTGCATTTATAATCCAGAATATATGAAAACCATTAATAGTGTTGTTTTCAATTCTCAGATGAATGAGTTCAGCTCAGAGGTGGGAATCCCAATGATTAACATCTTTCCTGTGAAGAACTACAGTGAAGAGCTCAGTTTGAAAGAAGATGTCGACATTCTGATCCTCAACGCTCTGAGATACATAATCAACTGGGGAGACGACTTTGTTAGGACGCAAATGAGAACAAAAAGTTGAAAGTTATTGTCGCTAACAGCTAACAGCTAACAACTAACTAGTCAACTACCTGCTTCATGATTCAACAGCTCAACAGTTATTTCTTTTATTGATGGGTGAAGGTGCAGGTCTGTGAAGTCTCCACATGTTGTTGCTTTTACAACAGAGATATGATAATATTAACTAATCAAACGTATGTGTTGATATAATTCTGAAGATCGAAGCATTTAATCTGATCACTACACTGTTTCTCTCTCTGACTAATAAAATGAATATTGTTTGCAATCATAAAACGTGGTCTGATTCATGTTAAACTGAAAAACAGAAGAATTTCTTTATATGTATGTATTAATTCAGCTGCCCTCTTCTCTCTCTTTTTTGGCTCTGCTCGAAGTTTCTATGTGTTTACTGACTGTTACATTAGGTCATGTATGATGACTGACTGGATGCAAAAGAAAACAGCATTGATGAGAACTGGTTCTGGTGGCCAGAGAGTCAGAGCCCTTTATAAAATAAGATAATCCTTTAATTTACCCCCCAGTGGAGAAAACATTTATAAGTTTGATGACAACTTTGTGACCATGACCACTTTATACCCCCAGGTTATGGGTAACTGCAGTACCTATTACGCTTTGCACACATTGGTGTTTTTGCACACCAAAACCTTACACCTGGTTTCATGAAAATGGAAAAACACAATAAAACACAGATAGACATGTGAAAAGTCCAGTTAGCAACGTTAGCATCACAGCTGTCTAACTCCACTGCACAAAACGGTTTCCCATAAACACTGCAGACTGTTTCTGAACACCTTCACCCTGGAAGGAGTTTTTTTCTGAAATAAACTGTAAGGTGCGAAGGTCAAAACATAGAAAACACTGTTTTAAAAACGTTTGGATAAAGACTCAGTGGATGTAAGCTGAGGAGATTCAGGTCTCAGACTCATTGATCAGTCACGCTGCAGGAACATGTTTGGCAATCAGGATTTCAAAATAAGAGACAGACATCAGTCATTGAAAGAAATAATTTTTTTATTCATCTCTTTGCTGCAGCATCGACTGAGGAACACATTAAATAAATATCATGGACTGATCATGGTCCAGACCAGGGTAACGCTGCTGCACATGCATAGATCATCTGATTCTTATTTCTTCCTTAGACATGTTTATTGCACCAACATGGATTTTATTGCACGATTCAGAATGAGGTCAAGGTTCTTCAGAGATTGGTTGGTGTCGAGGCTCCTCCTGGAAATACAGGGAGAGAAGAAGAAGGAGAAGAAAAAGAAGAAGATGAAGAAGAAGAAGGAATGTGATGAAGATGTGTTTATTAATGAACTCTGTGAAGCCTGACATTTGAAATCATACTCAAAAATAAATAGTTTTTGAAACAGAAGTTTAAACGAAATCAATAAATTAAAAAAAAAAAAAAACTACAAAAACACAATAATTAACAAGTGAGCCCCTGCAACATTAGGCTGAATAAAATAAAAGAAAAAAACACATTTTTAATAATCTGTTTGATTAAATTAGAAGAAATTGTCAAAAAAAAAATAATTAAATAAAATGAACCACTGACTGAGGTAAATGACCACATATACCTGCTGTATATGCCTCTCTCAGTTCATGCCAGGCCAATCAACATTTTTTCAACATGATTTTACAACATCATGTATAAAGTCTGAAGTAATAAGGTTACTTTAATAAACCAAATATTCAAATTTAAATATCGGTAACAACATTAATGATGTTCTTAATGGAATCATTTCATTATTAGAAAAGATTTTCCTGCAAAAAACATCATTGAAGGCAGCCATTTTGGAAATGGCTGCCATAGGCTAGTGACTGCAGAGCATGACTAAATCCACCAGGGGGCAAATGAGAAGGATAAATTGTCTACAACAGTTTTTTTTAGGTGAGTATTTTAGAGTATTGATGATGTTGGTGGAGCAGAGACTCAGAAACTCATGGATCAGATAATATCTGTGTGTCCAGTCGTTACCAGGACGTTGATCCACTGAGACTCGGCGTAGATGTAAAGAGCTCTTCTGTCCGTTCGCAGCACCATCACGTTCTCCTCCCGTAGCCTCCTCATCTCCTTCTCCCCGTCTGCCACGAAGATCTGCAGAACGACAAAGACGAGTTTATTTTACTCAGCGAACATCTGGAAATGTTGTGAAGAGCTTGAACCACACATCTGTGATAGGTAGTTTTCGAGTTCAAGAAAACCTTTATTCTGCTTTTACATGAATCAAATAAGAACTGTTTTATCCTTTACTTCTCCTTCTGGTTTCTTTGCCTTTTAAATTGAAAATCAAATAAGCTTTTATTTATTTAGTTTTAATTTCAGTCTAAAACTGAAGATGAAGATGAAGATGAGGTTCATGGGGAAATAACTTGTTTCTGGAGATTTGTTACAAGATAGAAAAATTCTTAATAAATTAAATGTGTGTTTACTTCACTGACCGTCTGAACTCTGTCCAGTGGCAGCGGGGTTCGAACCCGTGAACAGTTGCATGATGCTGGAGGTCCTCGGCTTCCTGAGTCTCCCTGTAGGCCCGGTAGGACGAACACTGGTAACAACAGGTAGTTATTATGAATATTTAAATATCAGTAGCAACATAAATCACATCCTTAATGTAAAGATCTCAATATAAGTAAAGATCTCCTTTAAAAGAAACTGAAAAGTCCATGAAGGCGGCCATTTTGGAAATGGCTGCCAAAAGCTAGTGACTGCAGAGCATGGATAAATCCACCAGGGGGCAGATGACAAGGATCAAATTGTTCAAATTCAAGGGTCTGAGGGTTTCCCTTCATGCAACACAAGTAAAACGTTTTTTATTTCAATTTATTTCAAACCTGATCATTCGTTGGACTGTTTATGATATTAAAGGAGAGTTCTGGTTCATTTCAGCTTGGCCTGTTTCACTTCAATGTACCTGTTGTGTCTCTGTGGGTCATGATGTGTTTTTAACCTTTATTTTTTTATGTGATTGGTTTTACCTTGTGCGATTTAAAATTTAATCTATTTAAATGTTTTTGTCAAGTCTGCAGCTCCACACACCTTGTCCAGGTAGTCCAGGCTCTCCAGTCAGACCAGGGAGTCCTGCTGGACCGGGGTGACCCAGCTGCCCTGTAGGCCCTCGAGATCCCTTCAGCCCCTAAACACAATCATCATTAAATCACTGGATGAGCAGAGATCTCACAAATTTGTCAAAAAATGTTTAGTGGACAGATGAGACCAAAGTAGAATAGTTTGGTTTAAATGAGATGAAACAACACTGCATCATTCCAGCATCAGAACCTCATCCCTCCATCAAACATGGGGGTGCTAATGTCCTGGTTTGGGCCTGTTCTGCTGCATCTGGACCAGGACGGCTTGTCATCATTGATGGACCAATGAATTCTGAATTCTACCAGTGAACTCTAAAAGAAAATGTCAGGACATCTGTCCATGAGCTGAATGTGAAGAGAAACTGGGTCATGCAGCAAGACAACGAGAACCAAGAACACAAGTGGTTCTACAAAAGAACGGTTAAAGAAGAACAAGATGAATGTTTAGGAACGGCCAAGTCAAAGTCCTGACCTTAATCCAATAGAAATGTTGTGGAAGGACCTGAAGCAAGCAGTTGATGTGAGGAAACCCACCAACATCTCAGAACTGAAGTGGTTCTGTTCTGAGGAATGGGCTAAAATTCCTCCAAGCTGCTGTAGACCACTGATCAGCAGTTACCAGAAACATTTAGTGACAAGGAGGTCACAGCAGATACTGGAGACAAGGAGGACATGATATGTAATATTGGCTCATTTTAACTGTGATTGGGTTTCCTTTGTCTACTTTCAGGACAACCTGCTGATGTTTTGAGTCATTTTTATGCAGAAAACCTTTAAGCTGCACTATATTCGTATGCACCCACCACTGCTCCTCTGCCACCAGGCTTTCCTCTGGGTCCTGGCTCCCCTCTCGGCCCAGCGTCGCCCCACAGACCCGGGTCTCCCTGCAACAGACCAACGTTCAGAGTTCACACCGTTCATCTGTTGTGTTTTATTCACAGTGAATCTCAGTCTTACCTTCTCTGCCAACATCCCAGCGACGCCGCGTTCTCCCTGCAGAGACACATCAGTTACGTTCATTCATTTCACGTCCAGCAGCAACACGAAGAAAAACGTTTCCTCACCTTCTCTCCTCGGACGCCTCGGCTTCCTTTCAGCCCTTTCTCTCCCTGATTGATTGTTTAATTGATTCATTAGTGATCAATAAAAGAAGATAAAATATGGATAAAGTGGAGGAACTGCTGTTTAGAAACCCCAGTGAAGAAAACTCACCCTCAGTCCTTTACGGCCTTTACTGCCCTGCAGACAAACAGAGAGAGTAATCAGATGCTGAGGTCACGTTTCAGCTTCCACCAGACTTCACTCGTGTTTCTGACGATTATTCTCTGCAGCTCACAGCAGAGAGGATCACACTAGTTATTTCCTTTGAATACCATTAAATATAAATGACAGAAATCATGGAAAGATGCATGAAACAGGAAATTAATGTAGTTTAGATAAACTACAAATTAAACTGGTACAGTTCTTTGTTTCTACTGAGCACTCAAGACTTTTTCTTTTGTTATTTTAAATGTGTGTGAAGAGATTCAAAGAATAAATATTAAAATAAACTAGAGCAGCAGATCCACTGATTGATGAGTTGTTTAAGTCATTTATAAATAAGATAAAATATAAAATATTGTGACATCTCTTTTCTTTGTCCTATGTTACTGTAAACATCATAGTTTTAATTAGTTTTAATATTTTGAACCAAAAATGTAATTTTTTTTCAGACGTTGTGATGGTGATTTTTTATTTATTTTTTTGGTTTTATGGATCAAATAATTTCTGAAAAACATAATTTAATCTGCCATAATTGTTGCAGCCAATCTGGCCACTTCATTAGGTACACTTCATGACTGCTCTAATGTTGAGTTGATGTAGAACCAGAGTCAGGAAGGTGGTGATTCACCTGGATGATCATTGTGGAGGATGGAGTCTGTGGTGCTGTTAAACTGGACTGAACTAAACACTGAAGAGTTTCTGTTATTTAGATTAAAATGTCAAAATATTAGGAACACCTGTCAGTTCAATAGTACATATAGAACAACTAGAAACTAAAGCTGAACACCAGAACCTTCATGGAGACTAGATTTAGAGCAGAACTGTTCTCACTAGTGTACCTAATAAATTGGCCAGTCCTTTGTGTGTTGTGATGAAACCAGGAAGTTCTATCAGATATTTGCTGACGTACCTTTATCATCCCAGGAGTTCCTATGTCTCCATACAGACCCCTCCAGCCTCGGTCGCCCTTCTCTCCCTGAGGAAACATTACAATCAAACTTCTGTCAAGGTTCTCAGTCATCAGGTTTATCATAAAATAAAACAATAATAATACCTGTAAACTGAAACCAGGGCATCTGGACTGGTAGAGTTAATAGAAACCCAGTTGGTTTTGTTTCTAGTTTGTTTTTAGTTTTTTTTTGGACAGATTTAATCACAGTGACATAAAAACTTGAGAAAGGTTTAAATTATGATGAAGCAAAGTTTCATTTTCCATGCATGGAAAGATGAAAAACACAAGTTTCTAAGGATGTGACGACAACACTGGAGGAGACTGGCTGTTGAGCTCGTGTGAAGCATAGTCTGTATATAAATATGGACAACACGTCTCCACTTATTGTCATTGGTCAAACTGACTCTATTTTCCCAGAGATACAGGCGGTGCCAACTTGTGACTTTGGAGTCTGATCAGTATGAGGGTGGAGCCACGTGGAGCCGTGATATCGATGCCCCGCCCACACTTCCTCCAGACTCACTTGTGTTTTAGTTTAATTAATACTACGCTCTGCTCTACCTCCACCTGTTACAAGGAGATGTTGGATTATACACTGGACTTGTTTTTAAAAAATGTTTGTGCTACTCTCACGGTCCCACAGACCGCTTTACAGAGTAGTTGGCATGGCAACTGGTAGTCGTCTTTATGTCACATCCTGTTTCTATAGCGGTAATGCTGATATTCTATCTGAGACCTTTGGACCCGGCTGTCCCATAACTCCCTGAGTTCCTGGTTCTCCGTCCGGACCCGTCACGCCGGGACGACCCTGAAACACAAGCAGCTCGTTGACTGTTCTGAACGACACCAGCGTCTAATCTCTAAACATTAAATAATCCACGGTACCTTACGTCCTCTGGGTCCCCTGCAGCCCTGCAAACACCAACACGGCTCAGAGACGAGTACAGAGTTAAAATATGAACATGTTGGATGTTTACCAGGAGGTCTGAGCTACCTTCTCTCCCTTCGCTCCCGTGATGTGTTCTGTTATATCAACCTGAAGAGTTCAAAGACAAATTATTAGACCTGATCATGGAGGATTTTAAAAGTTTAAAGGAAAGTTTAAACTCCTCACCATCAGCTCCTCCTTCCGTTTGACAGGAGGAAACATCGGGGGAGGAAGAGGAGGAGGGACGAAGGCCTCACATTTCCGAGCCGACCACTTGTTTCCTCGGTTGGACGGGAATCCTGAGGACACAAGTTAAAGGAGTAACGAGTCGGACTCAGCGACATCTGGTGGTGGAGTCGTAGATTACAACCAACCCAATGATTCCAGGGTAGAGGAGTCAGAGACGGACCGTTACCACGGAGACCGGATAAAAACATGTGATCGGAGACAAGCTGTTACCATGGAGACCAGATCAAACCATGTGATCAGATACTTGAGTTCACATCAGAACATCAATCACTGGAGAAGGTTATTGATGAAGAGGTTAAAACCTACTGGAAATAGAAGAGAAGAAGAAGAAAGAGGAGGAGGAGAGGAAGAGGAGGAGAAAAAGAAGGAGGGGAGAGGAGAAGAAGAGGAAGAGGAAGTTGAAAAAAGGAGGAGAAGAAGAGGAAGAAGAAAGAGAAAGAGGAGGAGAAAGTAGAAGAAGAATGAGGAGGAGAAGGAGGATCAATAGGATGAAGAAAGGGGAAGGGGAGGGGGAGGGGGAGGAGGAGAAGATAATGAGGGGAAGAAGGTGGAGTATGAGGAAGAGGATGAGAAGACAAAAGGGAAGATCAAGAGGAGAAGAGGAGGAGGGGGAGGAAAGGAAGGGGAGAAGCTGAAGAAGAGAAGAAGAAGGTGGAAGAAGAAGAAAAAGAAAAAAGGAAGACAATGAGGAGGAGATGTGGGAGAAAGAGGAGAAGAGGTAGTGGAGAAAGCTGTAGGAGGAGGAGAAGGAGAATATACAAAAGGATGAGCAGGAGGAAAGCGTGGAAAAAGGAAGACGTGGGGCATCAAATCCACTGGAAATAAAGCAGAAGAAGAAGGAGGAAGAGGAGGAAGAGGAGGAAGAGAAAGAGAACAACAAAGAAAGGAAGACGGAGAAGAAGATTATGAAGGAAGGACATGAGGAAAATGTAGAAGGGGAAGCATGTCCTCCTCCATGTCCTCCTCTTCCATGTTATCCTCCATGTCCTCCTCCAGTCCTGAATGTCTAGAGTCTTAGAAGACGACCAAGATGTCTCCACGTCTCCATGGTCTCTGTCCACATTGATTCCATCTTGGTTCATCTTGTTTCTCTACCTCCATGTTTCTGTTCCTCCTGGAAACTCCTCACCTGATGTTGATTAGTGAAGGTTACCATGGTTACCACCACGAGAACATCTACTCCTCATCCATGAGGTCTGGTTCTGATTCTGATCATTAGAGGAACAACTAGAGTCCATGGACACTCAGCCAGTGTTTGGTTTGTTCCTCAAAGAGGTAAATGTGAAGAAGAGGTCTCACTCCACCTGTTTGTTTGTTTTTACATATTCAGTAACGTTAGTTGTGTTTTTATACTCACTGGTTATTATAGAGGAAGCCGCTGGCTGGAAGCCGCTGAGCAAGGCAGTCCATCCCAGAACCAGCTGAGTCAGCATCTCTGTTTCTTTCCTCAGCAACAACAACAAAGATGAATCCAGTCAAACTTCAGATTCTTATTAACTCAGCAGCAGTAGATTTTATTTCCTACAGTTTTTTTTTGCGATTGAAGAACTTTTTCGTTCACATTTACAACATTTAGATCTTGTTCCATTTATTCTTTAGTAGACGAAGCCTCTGCAGCGTTTAGCTTTAATTCTTTTAATCCTCCAGTGAAAACACTCAATCTCACTCTGCTTCAGATAAAAGATCATCTAAGACACATCCAGTGCTGCCTTGTCTATCAAGAGCATGAGTTTACTCCTCAGAGTAGTATTCACACCAAACACACCGCCCAAAGATGAATGTCATGGTTTTATAACATATAAAATATCTGGATGATGATGAAGAAGCTGCTGATCTACCCATGCATGTTACTGAGTTCATGTTTGAGGGATGAGAGCAGGTCTTACCTCGGTGTTGTTCCCTGGTTCTGCAGCCCTCAGCTCTGCTGCTGCTGCTGCTGCTGTTCCTCCTGGTCATCGTCCAGCAGCTGGAGCTCATTCTGCTAAGCTTGCACACTCCAGTCCGACTTATCCCAACAAGCTGTGGAAATGCAACGCAGCCCCTGGCAGCGCTCGGCAGAGATAATCAGATAATTACAGAAGGGGCTGAGCCAAAGAGAGGCCCCGGAGGAAGAGGAGTCAGTCACCTTCTGTCACACTGTGCTACATCACCGGGGCTGCATTTACATCCAAGGCTTTTAGCAAAGTTCACCACAGCAGATTTTATTGAAGTCTATAAACTAATACAGATAAAAGCATTTAAATATGTATATACAAAAAAATAGGATAGAAAAACAAGGCAGCGTCACATGTTCTACATTTCTGAACAACCATGACTCAAAACAAGAAGATAAAGAGAACGCAAGCAAACACATAAAGCAGAAATATTATTCTTAAAATACACCAATATTACATATCAGAGAGGAGCTCCTCTAGGATCCAATCAGAGTCCATGTGTTCAGAAGTGTTTCCATCAATGTGATGAGACTCAGGTGTGGTTCAGTTCCCGGTTTAGTTTCAATAAATCAGGGATTTGTCTCAGTCTGATCTTCACAACACATGTTTGTGGACAAAGGAGCTTTCTGAGGAGCTCAGAAAAAGAGTTGTTGTTGCTCATCAGGCTGGAAAAGGTTCCAGAACCATCTCTAAAGAGTTTGGAACCCACAAATAATCCACAGTCAGACAGACTGAGAACAAACCTCTCCACTTGTCTTCCAGACCCCATCCAGGAGGGTTCTATTTCCACTAATGAACACCTCCAAATCAGATAAATGCATCTTTCTTTTAAAGATGCTGCAATTAAATTCATGTGTTTTATCCGACCATAGTCCGATATCCAAACTTCCTTTTATTTCTAGAGTCTCAGTCTGGTTTTAGAGTTCATCCCAGGACAGAATCAGCTCTGGTTGAAGTTTCTAACCTTCTCTATACTTGTCCTGTTAGATCTCAGCGATGCATTTGACTCTATGGTCACAATGTTGAACTTTACTGTTATTTTTGCAGCCGTACTGAATAATATACTCAGGGCTCAAACGTCTGGTGCCTTACAGTCGATAAGTCCATCAGAACATTTGAGTCGTGATTGGAGTCGATTTTTCTCCTGCAGGAATCGGGTTTCTAACTCAAAGCAAACATCTGGGTCAGGATACGTTTGTCTGTTAGTCAAGAAGACGACGTCCAACGGAGGAGTTTAATCTAGAAGATATTGACTTAATCTTTTGACTGATTTCTGAAATAAATAAATTTTTCATACAAACCTCGTTCCTTGTCACCTCCACTGGACGAGCGCCAAGGTTATAATAGTTTTGGATTTTTCATTTTAGTTTAGTTTTTATTTCGTTTTTACCTTTTTCCCTCCATTCAGTTAGTTTTAATTAGTTTTTAATGTGGGTTTGCTAGTTTTTATCAGTTTTAATATTTCCAAAAATGCTTAGTTTTAGTTTAGTTTTTATTAGTTTTAGTATTAGTTTTAGTTTTTTCATACTTTGGGTTATTTGTCAGGTGCAGGATTCGAAAAGGTCAGGGTGAGTATTGTATAATAAAATTCAACAGAGTTAATAATGACTGACTTTTTATTTTTGGGTGAACTATTCCCTTAATCCGGGGGTGCCCACACTTTTCTGGCTTGCGAGCTACTTTTACAGTGACCAAGTCAAAGTGATCTACCTCTCTCTCTCTCTCTCTCTCTCTATATATATATATATATATATATAATCATGTATATATATATATAAACCTCTTTTTCGCTATGGGTACAGTGCGACTTCAAGCATGCCACTCCAACATTTTACGTGCACCCGTACTACAGACTGTACAGCGTGTATCGACTTCCGATTTTCAAAATAGAAATGTGGGATATTTAAAGCAGAGATACTGTGTGTGTAAAGCTATTGAGAAGGTATTGGGCTAAAACAAGAGGTGTATCTCATGCAGCCAGTGTAGTAACATGATCCAACATTGATTTGGAGTCAATAGATGACATGACATGGAAGCTATTGAGCTAAAATGCTAATATTTACATATAAAAATTAATAAGAAATATTCAGAGATATGAAATGTAAAAACAAAGAGGTGTCTCACATGCAGCCCATGGAGGACTATGATACCACACTGATCTGGAGTCAATAGATGACATGACCTGGAAGCTATTGAGTTAAAATGCTAATATTTACATATAAAAACTAATAAACAATATTGATAGATTTCAAATGTCACAAATAGAGGTGTATCTCATGCAGAAGGTAGAGGACCATGATCTCACACTGATTTGGAATCAATGGATGACATGACCTGGAAGCTATTGAGACAAAATGCTAATATTTACATATAAAAGTTAATAAAAAATATTTAGAGATTTAAAATGTAAAAAAAAGAGGTGTATCTCATGCAGCCTGTGAAGGACTATGGTCCCACACTGATTTGGAGTCAATAGATCACATGACCTACAAGCTATTGAGATAAAATGCTAATATGTACATATAAAAATTAATAAAAAATATTTAGAGATTTAAAATGTAAAAAACAGCGGTGTATCTCATGCAGCCCATGGAAGACTATGATCCCACACTGATCTGGAGTCAATAGATGACATGACATGGAAGCTATTAAGCTAAAATGCTAATATTTACATATAAAAACTAATAAACAATATTGAGAGATTTCAAATGTCACAAATAGAGGTGTATCTCATGCAGCAAGTGGAAGACCATGATCCCACACTGATTTGGAGTCAATAGATGACATGACATGGAAGCTATTGAGCTAAAATGCTAATATTTACATATAAAAATAAAAAATATTCAGAGATATAACATGTAAAAACAAAGAGGTGTATCACATGCAGCCCATGGAGGACTATGATCCCACACTGATCTGGAGTCAATAGATGACATGACCTGGAAGCTATTGAGTTAAAATGCTAATATTTACATATAAAAACTAATAAACAATATTGATAGATTTCAAATGTCACAAATAGAGGTGTATCTCATGCAGCAAGTAGAGGACCATGATCCCACGCTGATTTGGAATCAATGGATGACATGATCTGGAAGCTATTGAGACAAAATGCTAATATTTACATATAAAAATTAATAAAAAATATTTAGAGATTTAAAATGTAAAAACAAAGAGGTGTATCTCATGCAGCCCATGGAGGACCATGATCCCACACTGATTTGGAGTCAATAGATGACATGACATGGAAGCTATTGAGCTAAAATGCTAATATTTACATATAAAATTAATAAAAAATATTTAGAGATTTAAAATGTAAAAAACAGCAGTGTATCTCATGCAGCCCATGGAAGACTATGATCGCACACTGATTTGGAGTCAATAGATGACATGACATGGAAGCTATTGAGCTAAAATGCTAATATTTACATATCAAAATTAATAAACAATATTGAGAGATTTCAAATATCACAAATTGAGGTGTATCTCATACAGCAAGTGGAGGACCATGATCCCACACTGATTTTGAATAAATGGATGACATGACCTGGAAGCTATATAGCTAAAATGCTAATATTTACATATAAAAATTAATAAAAAAAACAAATTCAGAAATTTATAATGTAAAAAAGAGGTGTATCCCATGCAGCTAGTGGAGGACTATGATCCCACACTGATTTGGAGTCAGTAGATCTCATGACCTGGAAGCTATTGAGCTAAGATGCTAATATTTGCATATAAAAATTAAAAAAATTTAAAATTACTTTAGTCCTCTTTCAAACCATCGGCCTTCTCTGGCTACGATTTGGACGTTGTTATCTTCAAAGGCGTGTCCTTTGTCCTTCAGGTGTAGGTGGACCGCTGAATCGTTTCCTGATGAGCTGGCTCCCCTGTGTTGAAACATGCGTTTATGGATGGGTTGTTTGGTTTCCCCAATATTCTGATGTCCTGCTCTCAGTTACCAGCAGGCTGCAGACACAGCACCCACAGGCCCTCTTCCTCATCTCTGGAGACTTCAACCACGCTTCTCCCTAATCTGTTCTGCCCACATACACTCAGTATGTCACCTGCCCCACAAGAGACAATAAGACACTGGACCTGTTTTACACCAACACCAAGGAGGCATATTCTGCATCCCCTCTCCCTCCCCTAGGAAGAGGTGACCACAACATTGTTCACCTGCAGCCTGTGTATAAGCCTACTGTACACAGGCAGCCTGTGTATCAGCCTAATGTACACCTGCAGCCTGTGGTACCATGCATGGTGAAGAGGTGGACTGCGGAGAGTGAGGCAGCTCTCAGGGACTGCTTCAACACCACTGTGTGGACAGAACTCTGTGATCCACATGGGGAGGATATCAATGCTATGACAGACTGCATTACAGACTATATTAATTTCTGTTTTGAGAGCATGGTTCCCTCCAGGGTGGTACGGTGCTTCTCAAATAACAAGCCGTGGATTAACCCTGAGATTAAAGCTCTGCTGAAGGAGAAGAAAAGAGCTTTCAGATCAGGGAATAAGGAGGAGCTAAAGACTGTACAGAAGGAGCTGAGAAAGAAGATCATGGAGGCAAAGGCCAGCTACAGGAGGAAGATGGAGGAGCAGCGGGACATCAGAGGGGTGTGGAGAAGCCTGGAAACCATTTCGGGCTATAAAACACCCCATGCACAGGTTGGGGGGGGGGGGGGGGGGGGGGTCAAACTGCTAACGGCTAACCTGGTTCTGGTTTGACTTAAAGGTGCAGTAGGCAACTTTTATAAAACTAACTTTCTGTCATATTTGCTGAAACTGACCCTATGTTCAAGTATAATTGCATAAAGCAGGTCATTTAAAAAAAAATTCGGCTCCTCTGGCCCCACCTAGAGCCTGTAGCGCGATTTGCAAGACATCCACCGCTCCACATCCAGATGCACCAATCACGTCCAGGGGTGTATCTAACAGAGTGTCAATCACTGCTCATGGACACGCATTTCATAGCGCCCTCCCCTCCCTCCACCACCTCGCACCACTTGGCCGCGGGCGTGTAGAAGGAGCCGGGACGTAATCCTCGTCTGAGGCCTGTGCCTCAGCTTCACTCTCAAACGTCTAACCACATCAACAGGTAGCGGTCATATATCTACCACATAGCAAACTGATAAATCTAAACTGTGGAATAAAACGCCACAATGAATGCTTCTAACTGTTACTGATAGCAAACATCACCGATGTAGGCTACTTTCAGAAACATCCTAACCTTGGTTTTGTCCTAAAGTTGACTATTGCTAAATATTTTGACCTAAAATTATTTAGCAATAACGAAGGGTATTATAAAACTATTTTGTTGTTGTTACGTCGGTGTGTTCCATGCTAGTTTGTTTACTCGCTCTCTCTCGGTTCTCTGCTCGTGCACAGTATTCCAGGGCCAATATGCACGCGCTCTATCGTGCACAGCTCTCCCTTGTGGGGGGGAGGGGCTTGCGACACCTTTTTGGGCTTTAGCGGAAAGTGGGGAGGGACTGAGAAGTTGTCGATGTTCAAATTTTTTGGCTAAGTCCTGGATCTTCGCAATCCTGCCTACTGCACCTTTAACTGTCATACTAATCTGATTAGCTTGTGGAGTTCAGATCTCACAGTTTAAAGTTTTTCAGTGCACCTACATCAGGAAGTGATGAGAGCAGTACTGTGGAAAGCAAGCAGAGTCTAAAGAGCTGGAGCGCTGTCGTGTGCAGAAAGCGTAAATAAAATAAAAATCTTCATCAGTTCTTTATTGAAGCATTTAAAAACAAAGACCGTCGACTACAATCCATGTTAAAAAAAAAAATCATTTTAAGTGACAAGAAAAGAGCAAAAGAATCTAATAAATGCTACAAAATGTACACGATGAGTGAACAGGCACCGACAGGGACGACACCAGAGCGCTTATGTACAAAGTCTGAAGGAGTCCGCTTCACGAAAAGTCAGTTTCTTCATATGAAAGATGTTAAAAGTCTCAGTTTAAAAAGTGTGACTGTGCTTCCCTCTGGAAAAACAAAAAGCTACAGAGGGAAGAGGAAAGACGTCTGCTAGCGTTTATTAAAAATACTCTCAGCTAAAGAGAAGGTCCAGTCACGCACATTAAAACTAAACAAAAAGAAAAAATAGATTCATCTCGTCTGGAAGGATAAAAGAAAACTTTATCCTCGGTTTCAGGCTCGTCTTCAGGCGTCCGTCCTCTAGAAGCGTCTCCAGTCGATCGTCCTCTAGAAGCGTCTTCAGGCGTCCGTCCGGCTGAGGCGAGTCTGCAGCTCGACCACCAGGCGTCCCATCAGGCCTCCCAGACGCTCGTGGATCTGGACCAGCTCTGGTGGAGAGCAGCGGCTCAGTTCTAGAGGCGTCATGCTGCGGGTCAGGGCCTCCACCTGGGGGAGGAGCCCGTCCCGTCCTCCGTCGGGCCCCTGGTCTCCGTCAAGTTGGTTGGGTGTCTCTGAGGCGTCCTCAGGTCTCACGTCTGCAGGAACGGGCTCGTCCACCAACTCAGTCGCTGCAAAACACAGAAGAAGAAGTTTAGAGTGACGTCATGGGATTTAAAGTCTAGATACATCATGGACTGGACTGGAAGAGAGGGAGGAAAGAAGAGGAGGTGGAAGGAGGAGGAGATGTAGGAGGAGGAGATGTAGCATGAGGAGGTCCAATGGTAGAAAAAGGAGGCAGGAGATAGAAGAGGAAGAAAAAGATGGAAGAAGAAAGAGGAGTAGTAGAAGAAGAAGGAGATGTGGGAGGAGGAGAAGACAGAAGAGGAGGGGGAGGAGACAGAAGGGGGTGCAGGGGGAGACAGAAGAAGAAAGAGGAGGAGGAGGAGGAGATGTGAGGAGGATGAGACGGTAGAAAGAGGATGAGGTGGAAGGTGGACAAGAAGGTAGAAAGATGAGAGAGAGGAGATAAAAGGAGATGGAAGGAGACTGAAAAAGAAATATGAGGAGGAGAGAGAAGGTGGAAGGAGGAGGTGGAGGAGAAGGTAGAAAGGAGGGACAGGAGAGAAGGAGGTGCAAGGGGAGATGGAAGAAAGAGGAGTAGTAGAAGGAGAGTGGGAGGAGACAGGAGGTGAAGAAGAAATGGGAGTAGTAGTAGGAGGAGGAGGAGATGATAGAAGACGAAGGAGAGGACAAGGAGGACAGTGGGAGGAGAAGGAGGTAGAAAGATGAGGAGTAAGAGACGGTGGGAGGAGGTTCTGAACATTTAAATATTTGTACAGGTTTTTATTTCAAACTCACCCAGAGTCTCCAAGGTCTTCTCCTCCGAGGTCTTCTCCTCCGAGGTCTTCTCCTCCGAGGTCTTCTCCTCCGAGGTCTTCTCCTCCGAGGTCTTCTCCTCCGAGGTCTTCTCCTCCTCGTCCAGGTTCTGAGGAGCGCCGCTCTCCTCCAGCTCAGAGGTCATCCTCTCCGTTTCATCGAAGCTCTTCAGCTCGTCTCCTCCTCGTCCTTTACGCTGTGTGACGGAAGTCCAGACGTCAAACACTCAGAGCCAGGTCATGGTTTAGGTTGTGGTGCGTTCACGTACCTGCTGCTCGTAGGACTTCAGAGCCTTCTTCACGTTGGAGACCTTTGGAGAGCGGATCGGCAGCGTCTTGATTTCTCCAGGAGTCAGAGCGCTCAGGTCTCCCACCGTTTTGATGTTTCTGGCCCGAACGAGTTGGCCGAAGCCTCGAGACCTGAGAGGAGAAACCACGGTGGTCAGAAACCTGAGGGGGAGCAGGAGAAGACCTCCTCTGTGACGTTACTCACCACATGTTGGAGGAGATCTGAGGGAGCACAGCCTCCACGGGAGCAGAGCAGCCAACCAGCGGAGGGTAGATACAGTCTCTGGAGACGGGACGGGGCTCCTGACCCATCTCAGAAATCTGGAAGATAAAGAGGTTCCACAGGACATCAGGACCGTCTCCTCCTCCTCCTCCTCCTCCTCCTCCTCCTCCTCCCACTATCTTCTACTACCGCCTCCTCCTCCTCTTTCTACCTCCTCCTTCCATCTTCTCTTCCTGTCCTCCTTCTACTCCTATCCCCTCCTTCCAATACCGTCTCCTCCTACTTTCTTCTTCCTTCTCCTCCTGCACCTCCTTCCATCTCCATCTTATTAACATCAAACCCTCTTCAATGAGGCAGATCATGTTCCATCTTGTTCTTACTCCTTCCTTCGTGTTCTCCTTTCTACTTCTTACTCCTCCTAGTTTCTCCCCTGTTGTCTTCTTGTTCTTCGTCCTTCCTTGTTCTCCCTCCCTCCTCCTCTTTTACCCCTTTACTCCTTCCCTCTTGCTCTCCATCCTTCTTCCTACTTCAACCTTCCCTCTACTGCCTTCTTCTCTCTACCTCCTCCTGCTTTTCTTCTCCTTGTTCTGACTCCTTCCTTCTTGTTCTCCCTCCTCCTTCCACCATTTCTTCCTGTCCTTCTCCTACTACTATCCCCTCCTTCTACCAATACCATCTCCCCCTGCACCTCCTTCCATCTCCTCTTCTTCCTTACGTCTCCATCTTATTAACATCTTCAATGAGGCAGAGTAAACTTTAATATTAATAAACTCTCACCAAACATTTCTTGGAGCTCTTGTAACCTGGACTGTGAATATTTCTTGGACTCAGTACCAGCGGTCCCTTCGTCGGAGTCGTGATATGCTAAAATAAAGAAGAAAGAAAAAGAAGAAGCACAAGATGGTCAAGTTTAAAAAGAAAGATAAAAGAATGAGAGGATGTCAAACGTGGCATCGCCCCCCCGGCCTCCTTTGTACCTTGGGCTGTGGGATGCCGCTGATCTTGGACCTTCTGGGGGAGCTGGTTCTGATGGCTGGACTGCGGCGGTCTATGTCGTCCGCCAGCTCCTGATGCTGGATCGGATTAGCAAAAGACACCCGTCTGGACTGTAAAGTTAAACCAGAGAATATAAAGTTAGATAAAACGAATAAGGTGCAATATTTATTTTAAAAGAATTTCATCCGAGGACAACGACTGACTTTGACGAGGGGCGACGGAGTCTGAGTCTCCACCACCTCCAGTGGTCTCTTCTGGCCCTTCTTCAGGATGCTGGTAGAGGGTGAAGCTGACGGAGACCAGGTTCCTCTGGTCCGGCCACTGCTGGGGCTTTGAGCGACGTCGGCCTCCATCAAGGCCTCCAGGTCCTTCTGCTTCACCGGAGACTCCTGAGGAACCGCTGCGTCGGCAACATCGGCCAGAGCAGCGTCCAGATTCGTGACGACCTCGTCTGCAGCTTCGTGTCCAGGCTCAGACTCCTGACCCTTACTATCTTTATCCTCCACCTCCTTCTCCTCCTCCTCATGTAGATCCACGGCTTCTGTTTGCTGGTTTGCCGTCTCCTCCTCCTTTGGGAGCTCCTCCGAGACTTTTTGATTTTCTGCACCTCCTTCTGGAACAAGTGGACGTTCTTGAGCTGAATCAACATCCACCTCATCCCGGGGTTCAGACACTTCTTCGACTTTCTCCTCTGAAGACTCTGGCACCTGCAGATTCTCCATTTTCCCATCAGGAGGCGCCGATTTGACAGCAGATACTGAAGACTCCTCCTGAGTCTGTTCACGACCAACCCCGACACAATCAAGCGTTTCCAAACCCTGAGACGATGCGTCCTCAGTTTCCTTTACATCATCAACCTCCAATGCTGATTCGTCCTTGCTCTCCACTTCGTCTGTACCTGGAACCAAATCAGAACTCTGCAAATCTTGGGTTTTCGACGCTTCCTCTAGATCCGTTTCTACGGTTTCAGTGTCCGGCTGCTGGGAAGAATCGGCGTCAACCTTTTCCACGTCAGTCCTGTCCTCCTTAGACTCGACGGTGAGAGGACTCTGCAGAGACGCCCGAGGCTTCCTCCCTCTCTTTTTGGCAACGGGTGGATTCTCTCTGGCGTCAGAGGATTCAGACTCGGAGGACTCGACGCCAGCTACTAAACCCTGAGAGGATCTCCGCGTGGAATATCTACCTCTGCCCTGGGAGGACTCGGATCCAGAGATTTCTAAAGATTGTGAACTCTCTGGGGTCGAAACTCCCTCATGGACCTTGCTCCTCCTCGTCGTCCTACCCCCCGTCCGAACTTCTGTCTGAGAATTAGACCGACTCTGCCTTCTCAACGAATCCGTATTCTCACTTTTGGTTTCGGACTCGGCTGAAGTCTTGCTTCTTCTGGATTTGCGTTTGGACTCGGAGGAGGATGGCGAAGGCGTGCTCACCTGAGAGTCCTCTTGACTGAGGTTGTCGTCTACAGATTCTGTCGTCTTATGTTCAACGTCTTTGACCAGCTCCTCATCCATCGACTTATCTGTCGAGCTCGTTTTGTTTTCATCAGTAGCTGGTGAAGAAGAAGGGACTATCTGAGAATCTGTATTTTCCTTTTTAGACTTTTCTTCAGGCTCAGACTCTTGGGACTGTGCATCGACTTGAGATGAAGAGTCGAGGATTTGAGAATCTTTGTTTGGCTCATTGACGTCTTGTTCTAAAAGTTCAATTTCTTGGGAGTTGTCACCAGTTTGAGGAGAAACAACAACAGTTTGGGAGTCTTCCTTAGTCTCCTTGTTTGTTTCACTCTGTTCTACGAGTTCCTGAGTGACCGTTTGGCTGGATTCGTCTTTGTCGACGTCCTGTGATGCTTTGCTCTGTCGACTGCGTCTTCGCTGAGTCTGGCTGTCTTGATCAGACTCTTGTCCACCGGTGCTTCTTCGTTTCTTCTCAGGTTTATTAACATCAAGGAGCTCCTCTGAATTACTGTACAGTTTGATCTTCTTTCGCGGTCGAGTCACGGAGCCGGTTTGACTCGAGTCCCTCTGAGCCCTAGATCGTAGTCGATCCCTGCCGGCGTTGTCCTCGGCCGCCTGCTTACTCCTCGTCTTCGGTCTGCTTGCGGACTCGTTGGCGGGTTCCTCTCCGGAGCGTCTCCTTTTTGACGGAGTGTATTTTGCTTCCCGTTCGTCTGGGTCCTCTCCGGGCAGCAGAGGTCGGACTCTGGGACGTCCAGATCGCCGAGGTTCGGTGGGAGATGTCTGGGTCTGAGAATCGTCCATCGCTGGTTCAGACTCCTCTTCCTGGCTTGAGGATTTAACTTCCTCCAGTGAGGATGCCATGTTTGACGTGTCCTTACCCTCTGCTTCAGGTTGCGTATCTGGGATAATGTCTTCGTCTTCCGTCGATTCACTGGGTAGTCTCTCTGTCAGCTTCACGGGCTCGCTTTTTGTCCTCGAGTCTTTGGGCCTTCGAGGAGACTCCAAGGCGTCGGTTTCTCTACTCTGAGGTGAATGATGAGCGTCAGGACCAGTGGGCGTCGTCTTATTCTTGACATTGGAGCGTTCTTGGCTATTGGAGGTCTTTACCAGGAGACCAGTAAACGGGGATGTGCTACCGGAGCTGGCGGGTTTTCCCTCAACATACTTCTCCAGGGTGATAAACGACTGGCGGCGACTGTTGGGTTTCTGGGGTGTCCCTGAAACCAAATCTGAAGAGTCTGAGACGTTGGGACTCGTGTCGTCTTTGGGCCGAACGTCCACCTCGTCTGGTCTCTCATCGTTCTTGGTATCATCCTCCATAGAAACATCTGCAGACTCCGGGACGACCTCTTCCTCCTGCTGGTTTTCTGTCGTCTCTTTTGGGCTGGTGTAGTCTTGAGTCTCTTTTGTTAGAACTTCCTCCTCATTTTCTTTCTGAGGATCCTGAAAGAAATGAAAGTTCTTTAATCTGAGAATTAATACATTCAACTCGTTTGGGACGTCCTGATCAAGTTCTGGATGCTTTGATTCTGATGCCGATCGTTAAATATCGAGTCCAGATCTGATCTATGTCCAAAAGTTCCTCCTCCTTGTTCTTTCTTTCTACATCCTCTTACTCCTTCCTTCGAGTTCTCCTCCTTTCTAGTCCTCCCCCTATCCCGCTCCTTGTTCATACTCCTTCCTTCTTGCGCTCCTTCTTTCTACTTCCTACTCCTCCTACTTCCATCTTTTCTTCTTGTTCTCCCTCCCCCTTCCTCTCATTTACACTCTTGTTCTCCTTCCTTCTTCCAAATTCAACCTTCCCTCTGCTGGCTCCTTCCTTCTACTTCACTCCTTCATTCTCCTCCTCCCTTTACTTCCTCCTGCTTTCCTTCTCCTTGTTCTGACTCCTTCCTTCTGCTTCCTCCTCCTCCCTTTTGTTCTCCTTAGTTCTACTTCCTACTCCCTTCCTCTTTCTCATTGTTCTTCCTCATTCTCCCTCCCTCCTCTTTTACATCCCTGCCTCTTGTTCCTACTTTCCTTCTTGTTCTCTTTCCTTTCCTTCAACTTTCCTTCCTACTGCCTCCTTTTCTCCAACTCCTCCTCCTGCTTTCCTTCTCCTTGTTCTGACTCCTTCCTTCCATTTCCTTTCCCTGTTCTCCCTCCTTCTTGTTCTCCTTCCTTCTACCTCTTCTTTCCTTCTACTTCTTGCTTGTAGCTGTTGAATCGAGCCGTTAGTATTGAATCACAATCTCCTACACAGGATTCTGGTTCTGCTTTCTTCTTCTCCTTCTGTTTTAATAGCGGTTTGACGCTGCCAACCACCATTAAAACAGAAGAAGAAGACGACATTTTAAAGCTACGCTGACGTGGTTTTAGTTTATGACACAGCTCAAATGAAAAACTATACAATCATTTTTATAAATGCCTGGATCGAGACATCCCCAACATTAAAAAACTTGATTATTTTTCTTTGTTTGAGTGTTTCGTACCTCGCCAGGAGCCTCTTTGTTAATGTTGTCAGCCTGTTGAGTTGGCACTTTGTCCCTGCGGGAATATTTATCATTACACAAGTGTTTTTTATTATAACAGAGCAGCGATTTAATTCTGATTCACATCCTCCACAAACTTACAGAGAGTCTTCTTGGCTCTGTGTGTACTGGGTGAAGACCGTGGTGTCCAGAGAAGCATCCAGGTTGTTGTACATGGCAGGAATGTCGACCCTGAGAGGAGAAACACTCAGCTTCACAAAGTCGACAAAGAGGAAGCTTTAAATTAAATAAGACCCGAGGAGTAACCTGACCTCTTAGTCCGTTTCACCTCCTTCTGGTGCTCCGTCAGGACTCGCTCCTTCGTCTCTGGAGGAATGAAGACGAAGTCGATGGAGGCTTCTTCCTCCAAGACGTCTCTGCGGGGAGGTTTGGGGGAACCGAAGTCCAGCTTTGTCTGCAGGAGGAAAACACAGATTTAGAATTTATTATTCTGTCTTTGTGTTAGAGACAGGAGGCATCTGATAAACGATACGACGAAGGTGATGAGACGACAAATAAAAAGAAAGCTACGAGGAGAACGATGAAGAAGATGCTAAGATGAAGACTACAGAATAATTTAAAATGTGAAGGTGATGAAGACTATGAAAACAACAGAACAAAAAGACAACAATGAAGAGAAGATGACAAAGATGGAGACCATGAAGAAGCTAAAAAGGACAAAGATGAAGAAGAATAAAAGGTATACTGGGAAGAAGATGAAGATCAAGAAGAAGGTGATGATGAAGAGGAAGACAAAGGCCACAAAGATGAAGTCCACAAAAAATAAGGAGACGAAGACAAAGAATAAGAAAATGGCAGAAGACGATAAAGACAGAGTGACAAAGATGGAGACGAAGAAGAGTGTGGAGATATAATAATAAACTAAATGATGCATGTATGACAGTAAACCCTTTTGTAATACTAGTGGAAACTCAACACATCCTGAGTCTAGACTTACAGAAACCGGTTTGGAGGTCTTAGCTGAGCTCTTGTCCTTGGGCTCGGGGGTCTTCCCCAGCAGAGAGTCCCTCTTCCCCACAGAAGAAACCGGCATCCCGCTGAGCTTGGTCTCCATCTGAGAGCTCTCACTCTGAAGACCAGAGACACGACGGTGAGGGAAGACCAAATCACAACAAGAGAAGAAGAAATGTCTGGAAACTCACCGAGTACTGTCCGCTGAGCTCGTCAGGGACGCTGACGGCCTCGAAGCCAGGAAGAATGATGGGAGTCTTCTGCTTCACTTGGCTCAGTATCGGCCTGAGTACAGAGAAAGAAAGACGACGCTGATGATCTGAATCCTCTAAATCAGCAGATCTAACTCATCATCAATCTTCCTCTGGCTGTTCTTTACCTGATTTCCTCGGGGTACGTGAGGCTGGCGGCGTTGGCGAAGGTGGCGTTCCAGAAGTGGGCGACGGAGGTTCGGAGCTGCTTGTTCTTGTGGGGAAACAGAACACAGAGCAGAGGAGAGAGCAGAGCCAGGAGGTCGTCGTCAAAGGCCAGAGTGGAGCAGGTCTGCAGGCAGCCGAGCACCTCCCCGAGGAGCTTCTCCAACTGGAGGAGGAGGAGGAGGGAAAAAGGTAGAAAGACTTTACTCACATTCACCTTTTAAAAAGCATTTAAGTGTAGGGCTGGGTTTAAGAAGAAGAAAACAGGAAGAAGAAACAAGAAAGGAGGAGGAAGGAAGTAGGAAAAAAGAAGGAAGAAGGAGATGAGAAGGAAAAGAAGAAGAAAGAAGAAGAAGAAGAAGTAGAAAGAAGGAAGAAGAAAGAAGGAAGAAGAAGAAAGAAGAACGGAGGAAGGAGATGAGAAGAACTAGAAAGAAGAAACAAAAAAGAAGAAGTAGGAAGAAGAAGAAGAAAGGAAGAAGGAAGGAGGAAGGAGATGAGAAGGAGAAGAAAGAAGAAGAAACAAAAAAAAGAAGTAGAAAGAAGAAGAAAGGAAGGAGGAGGAAGGAAGTAGGAAAAAAGTAGGAAGGAGATAAGGAAAAGAAGAAGAAACAAGAAAGAAGAAGAAACAAGAAGTAGAAAGAAGAAGGAGTAGGAAGAAGGAAGAAGAAGAAAGGAGGAAGAGGGAGATGAGAAGGAGAAGAAGAAAGAAGAAGAAATAGAAAGAAGAAAGGAGGAAGGTGGAAGAAGAAGAAAGGAGGAAGGAGGAAGAAGAAGAAGAAGCCAGACTAAGAATCCAGAAGGAGAAGAATAACTTTTACATCCACCTTTTAAAAGCATTTATAGTGTAGGGCTGGGTTAAAGAACAAAAAGGAAGGAAGAAGAAGGAGAAGAAAGAAGAAAGTAGGAAGTAGATGGAGAAGAAAGAAGAAGACAGAATGACTCTGGCTACTCTCCAGCACTCAACGAAGGTCGACACATCTCTCTGTCTCTGTCTCTCATCTTTCCTGCTTTGCTTCTCACGTCTCGTCCTGTCTTGTCTCAAACTTTGGGAGCCTCTTTCCGCACTGCTCTCCAAATCTAAAATCATGGAATTGGTCAACTGGTCTCTCAACGCAATGGACAGAATCTTCTCGACGAGAAGTTCGGGTTCCTGGGGGAACCTGTCTGCCCTGATGGAACGTTTGCCGCCGGATACATGATGGACTCCTGGGAGAAGTGGAGGGTCGTGTGACTGGCGATTCTTTACATATTCTGAACCATGGTAACAGGCTTTCTGCTGATTGGATTAGGCACTACCCTGGTGTATCAGAAAATTAGGAAGATGGTGTCAGCAGTCCAAAGCCCCATGAAGCTGCCCGACATGATTATGGAGTGAGCAGAGCTGTTAGCGCTCAGACTGTGGGTATAAACCACAACATGGATAACACCTTGGAGAATAAGTTTTCAGCTTTGCTAAGGCGAGTGGATCGATTTGAAGACCAGAAAGGACAAACAGAGTAAGACATGTCTATTGAAACGGACTACTCGTCCTAACCCAAACAATCATAATCTAATCTGCATTCCTGGACCAAGGCCGCTGCTCCTCTTGTTTTTCTTCCCCTTTTCCTCCCCCCACTATTGAGGGACTAATAAAGGTTTTCTCAATAAGAAGCAGCAAAAAGAAAGAAGAATGAGGAGAAGTAGTAGAAGAAGGAAACCGATCATCTCTAATAAAATAAATCCAGACCTTTCCCTGAAGCTGTGACGAGAACTTTCTGGTCTCACTCGCTGCTTGTTGGTAGAAACAGGTTAGAGGTTGAATGAGGGCGGTGACGGCCGCCTGGACGGCGTTGGACAGGACGAGGTTGCTGAAGAAAGCCGACAAGACGGAGACCAGGGCCAGACCCGTCCCCTCGGAGGAGGACGAAGACGCCTCGGGAGCGTCCAGGTAGACCTGCAGACTCTGCACCAGCAGGGACTGGAGCGTGGACAGGTTCCCCAGAGCTTTATTCCTCTTTCTCGTCCAGTTGACAGGAGTGTGAGGAGCTGGAGAAAAAATAAACAATTAAGGAATTCTGTTTTTAATCCAAAATGAGAATAAAAGTATTTAAAAGTTCTTACACTTGAGCTTCTGTTGAAACTGAGGCGTGAACGGAGAGAAGTCCACACACTCCACCACGACCTGGAGGATACTGGCCACGGCGTTCAACGTCGACGGCACCTGGACAATTAAACGGCGACTATAAGTAAAAACATCCACGAGAAGAAGTGATTTATTTAAACGCTCCTGAACGCACCATGAGGGCTTCTCGGTCCACCGCGGCGGCCATCTTGGCGCAGAGCTCCTCGCAGCAGACGTTCTCCTCGGCCGTGACGACCAGAGCCGAGCAGCGAGCGAACACCTTGTAGAGCTTGGACCAGGAGGACAGCATCGACCTCTGGGCCGCCTGGACGGAGACGGGAGTTGAGGAGGAGGAGGTGGCGTCAAGAGGAAAGAAACGAGCGACTCGACAAGTGAAATAAGGTGAAGATGAACCGACCTGTGGGAGCGGCGTGCCACGAAGGAGGTGTGTGACGGGGAGCATCAAGGCCGAGAGCACGGCGCTGAAGTTGTGCTCCAGAGCGTCTCCTTGGTTCACCTCATTAGACTGTAACGAAAAAAACATTTTAGGGTCCTAAGAATCCTTCTGAGGGTGTCCTGTTGTTAGTGGGGGGGGTCTTAGAGGGGAGGGGCCTCTGTGGATCATCCCTCAGATACTTGATCAGTTTGGGATCTAGTGAATCTGGAGGCCAGGTCAACACCTTGTGCTGTTCTTCATGTTTTTTTTTAGTTGTTCCTAAAGTGTTTTTGTGTGTGTGTCTGTGTCAGGCTGCATCCTGCTGGGGATGGCTGCTGCCATCAAGGAGTGTCATTGCTATGGGGTGGGGGTGCCTGGTCTGGTCTAGGTGGGGTGGGGGTGCCTGGTCTGGTCTAGGTGGGTGCTACATGTCTAAGTAACATCCACACCAATGAATGCCAGGTCCAGAAGTTTCCCAGCAGAACACTGAACTGTCACAAGATGGTCAATGTTATTTACTTCTCCTGTCAGTGGTCATAATGTTATGGGTGATCAGTGTAGTGACTACACAAATAAAATTTTAAGGGTGACAAAAGACTAAAAACGACAGAACAAAAAGACGACAACGAAGACAAGATGTCAAAGATGGAAACCATGAAGAATTAGCTTCTTCATGGTTTCCATCTTTGACAGGAGGATGGACAAAGATGAAAATAATAGAAAGTACATGACGATGAAAACAAAGAATGAGGTGACGAAGGATAAAAAGAAAGCTACGAAGAAGATGATGATGACGAAGAGGAAGAAGAAGACAAAGAAGTTCACAAAAAAATACAAATAGAGACGTTGAGACGACAAAGAAGCAAAAAAGGACAAAGATGAAGAATAAAAGGTAGAAGGGAGAAGATGAAGCAAACAACAACAAGAATGTGAAGAAGCTCTGATATACTGGGAAGAAGATGAAGATCAAGAAGAAGGTGATGATGAAGAGGAAGACAAGGGCCACAAAGATGAAGTCCACAAAAATAAAAAGGAGATGAAGACAAAGAATAAGAAAATGGCAGAAGACGACAAAGATGGAGACTGAAGAATGTATGTTGTTAAAAAGATGAAGGTGACTAAGACGAAGAGTGTGGAGATATAATAATAAACTAAATGATGCATGTATGATATTCACTTCTCCTGTCAGTGGTCATAATGTTGTGGCTGAACTGTTTTGAAACTGAATTCATATTGAATCCTCGTACCTGTGTGATGGTGTCGGTGAGCGGGCTGACCATCACGCTCCACATCCTCCACAGCTGCTCCTTGTTCTGCAGAGACCCGGCGCTGCGACCGATGGCGCCCAGCACCGCCTCGGAGAACGCCAGAGGAGACGTGGGCCCCGACAGGCCGCAGCCGACCAGCGTCTGAAGGCAGTGGTAAAACCTGCACAGAGATCAGCAGCGAGATCAGAACACACACCTCCACCTCCACCTCCACCTGCACCAAAGTGAACCTAAAACATCCAGACCCCCACCTCTCGTCCTCGGTGCACGCCGACAGCGAGCTGCTGTTGTAGAGGAGGAGGATGAGGAACAGAGCCGGGGTTCCCTGAGGAAGGAAAAAAAGTTTGAACTAAACCCGTTCAGAGGACACGTGAGACGACCGGAGCGAATCAGGAACTCACATTCAACACGTCCATCTTCCCCACTTGGTAGGAGGCCGAGCCCAGGACTCTCTGAGGGATCCCCTTCACCGTGGCCTCGAACAAAACCTGAGGGAGACATCACACGGTCAAACATCTGGAATCAAACAAGGCAACTAAAAGATGTGATGAAATACCTTCTTATTTATTTATAAGCCCTGAATTACATATGAGGAAATAAACTACTCCGATGGGAACCGACTCTGCTCCTGCAAAGGTTTGGCAACATGATGCAGGAAATGATCCGTTTCATTCGTCCATTTATCTTTTAAATTAAGATCAGTTTGACTCCAGAGGTCTGATTTTGTTTTAAACCCAGACCAGGATAGTAATGAGGACGTCAGGTTTGAAGGTTTGTCTCTTTTCTTACCAGGACTCTGTCTGCAGGAAGAGCCTCTGAGGTGACGATGCTCTGCAGAGCCTGAAGCATCAACGTCAGCACCTCACAGCCCTGTCGGTCCTTCTTACTGCCCACCGACACCGCTGGAGACCAGAGTTATCATCATCAGCTGAGAAAACTCTTAAATTAAAGTTTTTAGTTGAGATGATGATGATGATGATGAAGAAGAGTCATCACTGGGGGCCGACCCCTCAGAGTCATTTCCTGTCACAGCGGTCCAGACCACGAGGATCTGAACCGCTCCAACTTAAACTGATAATGGTAGTGGGAGTGGGTCGGGCCAGAGACGAGGACGAGGTCTCGCTGGTCCTCCTCTAATGTGACGGAGCCCGGACCCAACCTGGGTGCTCTATGTGGCGCTAGGAGGCCGGACCCACAGCTCCTAGAGTCCGGCCAACAGAACAGCAGCCACAACGACACTTAAAGTACATCTACAGTTACAGGATGATAACGATCAACTTACCAGACTCTATGGTCAGACTGACAAAGGAGACCAGCTGTTTCCACAGGACGGCCAAAAGGTTGACTACAAGAGGACAAGAGGACAGAAGAGACGAAGCAATAAATATATGTCAGGTTAAAGCAATCTGTAATCTAATTTATAAACATTTAACAGGACTAACAAATAAAAAAGGTCCCGTCAGCAAAGTCAGCAACCTGACTTCAAATTAGTAAAGAAGGCTACGAAGAGCTACAGTTAGCTGAGAGGCTAGGAGGAGCTACTGTTAGCTGGGAGGCTAGGAGGAGCTACTGTTAGCTGGGAGGCTAGGAGGAGCTACTGTTAGCTGGGAGGCTACGAAGCGCTGCTGTTAGCTGGGAGGCTAGGAAGAGCTAATGTTAGCTGGGAGGCTAGGAAGAGCTAATGTTAGCTGGGAGGCTAGGAAGAGCTGCTGTTAGCTGGGAGGCTAGGATGAGCTAATGTTAGCTGGGAGGCTAGGATGAGCTGCTGTTAGCTGGGAGGCTAGGAAGAGCCACTGTTAGCTGGGAGACTAGGAAGAGCCACTGTTAGCTGGGAGGCTAGGAAGAGCTACTGTTAGCTGGGAGGCTAGGAAGAGCCACTGTTAGCTGGGAGGCCACAAAGAGCTACTGTTAGCTGGGAGGCTAGGAAGAGCCACTGTTAGCTGGGAGGCCACAAAGAGCTACTGTTAGCTGGGAGGCCACGAAGAGCTACTGTTAGCTGGGAGGCTAGGAAGAGCTACTGTTAGCTGGGAGGCTAGGAAGAGCTGCTGTTAGCTGGGAGGCTACGAAGCGCTGCTGTTAGCTGGGAGGCTAGGAAGAGCTAATGTTAGCTGGGAGGCTAGGAAGAGCTAATGTTAGCTGGGAGGCTAGCAACTTAATCAGCGATCGTCGCTTTGCTAAAGGCTAGGAACTTTCTTCCAGTTATCTTTTAACTAACGGAAGGAAGTAACTCTTAGAACTGATCTGAGAACCAGACGTGGATTTGTACCTGGAGCGTCTTTTCCGATGTTGATGAACCCGTCTCTGATATTGGAGACGAGCACCGTGGAGTGTTTGGTGAAGGACGGAGCGCCAGAGAGGAGAGGGTGGTGCAAAGGTTCTGCAGAGAAGAGACGAGATCATTATGACCTAGTGATTCTTTGGTTTCATTACAACATATAAAACTCTCCATGCTGGCTGGGAGGTTATTAAACATATGTGTGGCTCTGACTCACCCAGACTCAGGGTCAGTTTGTTCTTCGCTGCAGCAGCAGAAACCTCCGGCCCCAGAAAATAGTGCAGCAGCATCTCCAGACCCAGCAGCTGGATGGAGGGGAAGCTGGAGACCTGGATGCTGGAGTTCAGGGACATGCGAGGCGTACCGGCTGGACTGTTGAAGCCTGGAGCAGCTGTGAGAGTCAGGAAACAAACAGCACATGAGTTATATTACATTTAATTACTCAGCTTAGAGCATCATACAGAGGGACCGGTCTCTACCGTTCTTGGGCGTTCCAGGTACGACTGCACCGTTCTGAGCGACGGCTCTAGACGGAGTACCAGGGACAGAAGAGGAATCTGAAACAATGGTGCATTGAAGCAGAGGAACAGAAACCTGCAGAGAGACAGATAAGAGTTTGATCTTTCAGTTTCAGAACAGGAGAATGAGGATCTAAAGTGAAGGACTGGCTCCATTTTAAAGATCTGAATGTTCTGCACGAGTCCACATGACCAGATTTAGTTTAGTAGATGAGAAACGAGAGGGAGAAGATTGAGGAGGTGCCACAAACCTCAGGAACCAGCAACAACATTAGTTTTAAGTAAAAACTGAACCGATAATGAATCAAATCTGGACCCTGGTGCTGTCGCTGAGAGATGTGAGGAGCTTCTAACCTGATCAAAGTTGGAGGAGAGGTTGGGTCCCAGCTGGACCACCAGGTACCACCAGACCTCCACCTTGGTGAGCAGCAGGGCTTCGGTCCTGACGTGGATGGACGTGAGTGGCTGCATCAGGAGCTTCATGCGTTTGCTGCTGCAGAGGATGTCTTTACAGGAGGAAGAGTTTAAACGCATCAGTGTCGTGGTTGTTTTTTTTTTTTTCAGGAGGAGAAAATAAAAACAAACGAGGGAGCGGGTCTCGCTCACCTGGATTGAGAGCAAAGTTATCGATGAGGCTCTTCCAGGCGATGAAGGCGATCTTCTTGATGGTCGGAGAGGAGCTGCGGAAGCCCAGCTCCTCCAGGTGCAGCAGAGAGTTGATGAAAGGACCTCCTCTGTGCAGCAGCTGGACAGGAAACATGTTTTAAATTGTTTTAGCTCCTTTAGAAAATAAAAAACTGGCACAAATGATGCTTAACGCTTCTAATGAGCTACCAGGGAAACATTTAACCTGTGAAATCACTGAGATCATTGATTCTTAGGAGTAAAACACCAAAAATTAAAGTCTAAACTTTGGACATTTCGTCATTATTTGTTGGAGAAATTAAGCAAGGGAGACTCTGCAGAGAGCACACACCGTCAGACATTAAAAACTGTGAGTGTGTAGGTTTATTTATTATTATTAGGTAGTTTAATATGTGATATTTTGCAGACGTTACCTTCCCGAGCAGTTTCACGAATAAGGGCCAGAGCTTCAGGACGTTCGTTTCGTTCTTGGACATGAAAAGCTTCTGCAGTTCTGGGATCAGTTTCTGTGGAGACAGAGAAACAGTCGACTCAGCAGAGTTCAACATCGTGAGTTAGATCATAAGACCTCAGGGATTATAGCCACGGTGTCATGTAGATGTTTTAGAAATCTAATCATGAAACCACTGATTCAGTTCTTCAGCCTCTCGTTAGAAATCTGGCTGAACGACTGGTTTAGCAAAGACAAATCCTGCAGAAGCTCCAACTCTGAGAGCGGCGTCAGGACTGAAAGATGACTGGAACTAAAAAGTGTGACGACAGAGAAGAGCTGGAGAAAAGAAAAGACGAATGAAAGATGTGAAACTAGAGGAGGAAGACGGAGGAGACGCCATAAACCTCTGGAACCAGTGACAACAGTGAGGCTCTTCTAGACACTGCAGGACGAGACATCGTAGCCTACACCGTCAGTCTGTCTCGCTCTGTAACACCTCCACCCAAACAATTAGGTTGATGAGACTCAACACTCACCGAGGACATCATTGGCTCGATGACAGCGGCCACGTCCATCTGTTTCTCCAGGAGCAGAGGCATCCCCATCTCCATGGCGGCGGCCGCCCGCAGACGCACCTTGGACGCCGAGTGGACGACCAGCGGGACGACCAGCTTGGCCCACTGCACCGCCCCGCCGCACATCTGGGTCGGCACCTGCTCCAGCATCCTGCAGACGACGGCAGCGGAGCGATTAACGGACGAGTAACAACGAACACAGAGGAACACAGAGGCCAGGTTAATGAGGCGTCTGTTACCTGATGATGACGTTCAAGGCTTCGTGCTCCATCACCACAGACTGGATGTCCTCTCTGTTCAGCACCGTCTCCAGAGTCCCCAGGATAGACGACACCTGACAGGAAGTAAAACAAAGAAACACTCAGATCAACGAGTCGCCTTTGAAGCGTTCCTTTTTCTAATCACACGTCCAGACGCTCACTTTTTTGCCGACCACGTCTGCAGGGAAGCTCTGTTTGGAGACGACCCACAATGCTCTGGTGCAGGTGTTCTTATCCGTGGACTTGACGACCAGAGAGCAGAGAGATGAGAGGATTTCTGCTGCAAAGCTTTCTGGAGGGCGGACAGAAGAGAGACGAGCTCCTGAGTAACAGCGACTGATATTTATTTAAATATTTAGAAATGAACGTACCAGACACTCCAGAGACGACGTGAGAATGATAAACACAGAAGCCTAGAGCCTGTAAGGCGGCTTGGCTCAGCTCGGCATTGGGACTGCTGATGTGAGCCTGGAAGCAGCAGGAGAGACGAATAAATATGAGATATTAAGGACAGATATAAGGTAGAGACGGAGGAGACGCAGGAGACGGAGGTGACAGACTCACCAGGATGGCTTTACCCAAACGAGGAAAGTGCTTTTCTACTGCAGGGAGAAACTGGCGTCCTTCCTCTCCACTGAGCCGACTGCACAAAAACAAACAAGTTAATTTGTCGTTCCTGTTCCAGCGGCAGCGTTATTGTCCCCAGAAGGCGTCGGGACGGACCCAGAGACGTACCTGGCGATGGTGAGGTAGGCGTCCGTCTGCTCGGACTGTGCGGCCTCGCCGTCCTCCAGAGACTCCAACAGCGGGAGGAAGCTGGAGGCGCTCTGAGGCCCCGTGGTCGCCATCATTATTACTCGCCTCCTCGAGGCCTTTAAAGGGAAAAGAGACACGGACGGAAACGTTTGAAACTCTGGAGACAAGAGGAGTTTGATCATCAGCTTGATCTAGGACCCAAAACGGTGAAGAGAAGAAAGTTTCTGCTAAATGAAAGAGGAGTTCCTCAGTTCTATGAACAACCTGATCAGAGCGTTTACATTGGGACTAAATAAAAAGATGTCTGGAAATAGAACAGGAGAAGAAGAACTAGGAGGAGAAGAGGAGGAAGACAGAAGAAGAACGGGAAAGAGAGAAAAACGGAAGATAAAGGAGGAGGTGAACGAGGGAAAGAAGAAAAGGCAGGATGACGAGAAGAAGACAGGAAAAATACAAGGAAGAAGGCGGAGGAAAGGAGGAGGAGGTGAAGAGGGAGAAGAAGAAGGAGCAGGAGGACGAAACAGAAGAGGAGAAGAAAAAGTAGGAGGAAGAAGAAGAAGCAGGAGAAAAGGAGATGGAGGAGATAAAGGAGGACAAGCAGAAGAACGGGAATGAGAGGAAGACGAAGATAAAGGAGGAGGTGAAGGAGGGAAAGAAGAAATGGGAGGATGATGAGAAGAAGTCAGGAAGAATACGAGGAAGGAGGTGGAGGAAAGGAGGAGGTGAAGAGGGAGAAGAAGAAGGAGCAGGAGGACGAAACAGAAGAGGAGAAGAAAAAGTAGGAGGAAGAAGAAGAAGCAGGAGAAAAGGAGATGGAGGAGATAAAGGAGGACAAGTAGAAGAACGGGAATGAGAGGAAGACGAAGATAAAGGAGGAGGTGAAGGAGGGAAAGAAGAAACGGAAGGATGATAAGACAGGAAGAATACAAGGAAGGACGAGGTGAAGAAGGAGCAGCAGGAGAAAAGGAGATGGAGGAAATAAAGGAGGACAAGTAGAAGTTTCTCCTCCTCCATGTCCTGAATGTGTAAAGTCTTAGAAGACGACCAAGATGTCTCCACGTCTCCATCGTTGCATCTTATATATTTATGTTTCTCCTCACCTGATGTTTACTCCACATGGAGCAGACACGCTCAGAGAGAATAGATTTATTCCAAACAACCAGTTTCTAGTTATCAGAGGAACATTAGGGTCCAAACAAACTAGGTCAGTGTCTCTTTGTTCTTCTCTGACATCAACATTAGTTTATTAATTATTTTCTGTCCTGGTGTCTGAGGTAAAGTCTCAAAGCTGTCACATTCAGGAGGAACCAGTGAGTCAAACATGTCCACACATACCTCAGTGAGATGAAGCCTGATCCTCCTTCACCATCCACTGGTTCACAGCTGGAAACAAGACACAAGTTAGACACAAGTTAGACACAAGTTAGACACTGGTCTCTGCTGGACGTGTCCTGGACGTGTCCTGGACGTGTCCTGGACGTGTCCTGGACGCTAACAGAGACTAGAACTAGTCTCTCCGTGCTTCCTGAAACCTTCCTGAACGCACCTTGGCTCGTGCGGAGGAGCAGCCTGCCTGCTAGCTAGCTTAGCCTCGTTAGCATGTCGCGTAGCTTCCTGCGCACACAGACGTCTGCTAGCATCGCTTAGCTCTGCTGTCAGCGACATTTATTCAGACGATTAAACAGTTAAACTAACTAACACACTAACACTGGGTTTGTTTGAGCACATTAACATCCACCACCACCACCACCACCACCACCACCACCACCGCTCCTCCTGCTCCTCCTCCTGCTCCTCCTGCTCCTGCTCACCTCCGTCTGTGTCAGAGTTGTTGTTGTTGTTGTTCGCAGACTCATTAAACCAGTTAACAGTGAACAAAACTTCACTTTCTGATGTTTGTCTCAAACGCAGCTTTTAAACTTCACAGTTTCTTCTTCTTCTCCTCCTCTTTCCTCCTCCACCTCCTCCTCTTCTTCTTCTTCTGCTGCTGCTACCCCGCGAAATTCGCTGGCGCCAAACCACCACGCCGACGTACAAAATTACCTTTGACCCCGCGACGTCAGACCAGGACACGCCCACTTTACCTTATAAGGGATCTGACGGTTAGAATATTAAAGTAGTAATATATTATTATTATTTATTATGACATATTATATAGCGTATAATAAAAAGAATAATACATAAATAAATACATTATAAAAGAAAAAAATCTGATTTATTTTTTTATTCCTTTTTCCAGAACATAAACGACTCAAATATAAACTATACAACTATTTTTCTCTTACTGATAACCAAAGCAAAGCTGCAGCTTTTTATTTAGTACACTATATTACCAAAAGTATTCGCTCACCTGCCTTTACTCATTCTATGAACTGAAGTGCCATCCCATTCCTAACTCATAGAATTCAATATGATGTCGGTCCACCTTTTGCAGCTATTACAGCTTCAACTCTTCTGGGAAGACTGTCCACAAGGTTGAGGAGAGTGTTTATAGGAATTTTTGACCATTCTTCCAAAAGCGCATTGGTGAGGTCACACACTGATGTTGGTCGAGAAGGCCTGGCTCTCAGTCTCCGCTCTAATTCATCCCAAAGGTGTTCTATCGGGTTCAGGTCAGGACTCTGTGCAGGCCAGTCAAGTTCATCCACACCAGACTCTGTCATCCACGTCTTTATGGACCTTGCTTTGTGCACTGGTGCACAGTCATGTTGGAAGAGGAAGGGGCCCGCTCCAAACTGTTCCCACAAGGTTGGGAGCATGGAATTGTCCAAAATGTTTTGGTATCCTGAAGCATTCAATGTTCCTTTCACTGGAACTAAGGGGCCAAGCCCAGCTCCTGAAAAACAACCCCATACCATAATTCCTCCTCCACCAAATTTCACAGTTGGCACAATGCAATCTGAAATGTACCGTTCTCCTGGCAACCTCCAAACCCAGACTCGTCCATCAGATTGCCAGATGGAAAAGCGTGATTCATCACTCCAGAGAACGCGTCTCCACTGCTCTAGAGGCCAGTGGCGGCGTGCTTTACACCATTGCATCCGACGCCTTGCATTGCACTTGGTGATGTGTGGCTTGGCTGCAGCTGCTCGGCCATGGAAACCCATTCCATGAAGCTCTCTGCGTACTGTACTTGGGCTAATCTGAAGGTCACATGAAGTTTGTAGCTCTGTAGCAATTGACTGTGCAGAAAGTCGGCGACCTCTTTGCACTATGCGCTTCAGCATCCGCTGACCCCTCTCCGTCACTTTACGTGGCCTACCACTTCGTGGCTGAGTTGCTGTTTTTCCCAAACGCTTCCATTTTGTTATAATAGAGCTGACAGTTGACTGTGGAATATTTAGGAGCGAGGAAATTTCACGACTGGATTTGTTGCACAAGTGGCATCCTATGACAGTTCCACGCTGGAATTCACTGAGCTCCTGAGAGCGGCCCATTCTTTCACAAATGTCTTCTTTCACAGTCTGCATGCCTGAGTGCTTGAATTTATACACCTGGGGCCAGGCCAAGTGATTAGAACACCTGATTCTGATCATTTGAATGGGTGAGCGAATACTTTTGGTAATATAGTGTATGTATGAAATATATTAACTATATGTGAAGTCCAATAAATGATTTACTGATCAGCCACAACATTATGACCACTGACAGGAGAAGTAAATAACATTTAAACCATCTTGTGACAGTTTAATGTTCTGCTGGGAAACTTCTGGACCTGGCATTCATTGGTGTGGATGTTACTTAGACATGTAGCACCCACCTAGACCAGACCAGGCACCCCCACCCCATAGCAATGACACTCCTTGATGGCAGCAGCCATCCCCAGCAGGATGCAGCCTGACACAGACACACACACAAAAACACTTTAGGAACAACTAAAAAAAACATGAAGAACAGCTCAAGGTGTTGACCTGGCCTCTAAATTCACTAGATCCCAAACTGATCAAGTATCTGTGGGATGATCCACAGAGGCCCCTCCCCTCAAAGGCCCCCACTAACAACAGGACACCCTCAGAAGGCCCATGTCCATTCTCTGATGACTCGCCTACACAATATTAGGAAGGTGGTCATAATGTTATGGCTTATCGTGGATACATATATATATTTTTATTTTTTATTTTTTTCAAGACGAGACAAGTTAAGATGATATTTGTACATATAAAGTGCTGCTGTGTCAGTAATATTAAACATTTGTAGTCCAGTTGCCTTTTTTTAACCTTTTTTGGATATACCAGATGACTGAGAACCTTCACAGACTTAAACACAAACTGTTTTTATTTTACAACACGTGACCCTGACGTTGTTCACTCCCCCGGAAACAATACAACACAAATGAGGTTTATTTAGGTTCTCCTATAATCGGCTATAAAGTCTCATTAATTACAGTTTACATATACAGGATGAGGGCGACAGCAGTGGATCAGTCAGTGATTTGTTGTTTGGTTGCTGGGGTGACCGTGTGACGACAGAGACGCGTTGACGGCAACGTATTGTAACCGGAAGCCACCGGCTGTAACCGAAGCGTCCGAGAGGAACTTCAGCGTCATCACGTTTCCTGAAAAACATCAAACACCAGCGTTAGTTTCTTCTGGTAGATCAGGACGTTCAGACGTCCCTCTGCACATGTGAGGACAGCTCACCTGTACTGATGATGTCATCAGGTAAATAGTCACCACAGAACCTGGAAACAGAGACAAAACGATTACAGTTTTTCTCAGTTGCTAAAACACTAAAATCCATTGGCTGAGGAAAGTTCTCAGTTGCTTGAACTCATTAAGCTAACTGTTCAGTCTGTTGTCAATACCTTAAACCATTTCACATGGTTTAGCAAAACTCTAAACACATTCTCATTCTTAAAACACATTCTGCACTCTAATGCACATGTCATCCATACTAGTAAACACAAGTGGCAACAATTACATATAAAGAGAGCAGAAATGTCATTGATTGAACACAATCAGTCAAAACTGATTTCACTTCTTTCAAATGATGTGACAACCAATATAAGCCAGTTCAGAGAGCAAACAGGTTGTTGAAGGTGGGAATGAGAAAGTGTGAGAATGGACAGAAGAATTTATGTGAGAGGACGAGGACAAGTGCGTATGCGAGGTGGGGGACGAGGAGAAAGAGGAGGAGGGCAAGAAAGAGAAAGAGGCGGACGAAGAGGAAGAGGAAGAGGAAGACAAAGAGTGGAAATATCTGATGAAATTCGAGCAACAATCATAGACCATGTTGTTGGTTGTATATGGTACAATAAACAAATTGTATGGCCCTGAACATTGTGCTTTCCATTTGTTTTCAGTACTGACTGCTCAATAGATTTCGACTGGTTACAGGTTCATATCATCAAAGAACAAGAATTACAGTATCACAGAGATAAAGTTTTTGAGATGCAGGGTACAGCACTGTAAAAATAAGGGTACAAGAAGGAGGAAGAACAAAAAAAATGCAAAGAGCAAAACAGTAATTTCTGATCAATTTTGAGCTTTTTGTATAATGACAGAAACATGTGAAATTTCTTTTGAGATTAAAAATGTACTTCTACCTGAGAACTATATGTTTTGAATAATGTGTTTTCTATTTTTTGGTGTATTGTTTACTGACTGCTTGATAGTGTATGTAATTTTGAGCAATTTGTTTATTATTTGAGAGCAGTGTTTGATTTTGAGCACAGGTAAAACTGTTTTGAGGCCAAAGTTTCATTTTGGGCACACGTAAAACTGTTTTGAGGCGAAAGTTTGATTTTGCAAAAGGAGTCAGAGGTTTTGTAAATCGTGCTTGAAGCTGAGGTTTTGTGTTTAAGGTTTTGAGAAAATGGAGCAAGGTTTCAGAAATTGTGTTTTAGCAAGTGAGAAAAACTGTAATAACACAATGAGACAAGATGAGATATCATGAGACGAGACAAGAGATATGGTAAGACGAGATGAGACAAGTCAAGATAAGACAAGATGACACAAGACAAGAAGAGACAAGTAAAGATAAGACAAGACAAGACTAGACAAGATTACATGTCATGAGACAAGATGAGACGAGATGACACAAGATAAGATACGATGAGACAAGACGGGACAAGACGAGACTAGACAAGATGAGACGAGATGAGATATGATGAGAGAAGTCAAGATAAGACAAGATGAGAAGATACAAGACGAGATATCATGAGACAAGATGAGAAGAGATATGATAAGACGAGATGAGACAAGTCAAGATAAGACAAGATGAGACAAGAAGAGACAGGATGAGACAAGACGAGAAGAGACAAGTCAAGATAAGACAAGACAAGACTAGACAAGATGACATGTCATGAGACAAGATGAGACGAGATGACATGTCATGAGACAAGATGAGACGAGATGACACAAGATAAGATACGATGAGACAAGATGAGATGAGGCAAAATGAGACAAGACAAGAGGAGACGAGACACTCCAACAAGTCTTGACCATAGAACGTAGGAAGAAAAATGGATGTCACGTCCAATCAGACAAACATTATCTTGACGTTCATACTCTCACGTTCCTACAGCAACTGTCACTCATGATGATGTCACATCCTGTTTTCATAGAGGCTTGAACACACGTCAGCGTTAGATCAACTAGCAAAAATGACAGAAACCGTCTTTGGAAGAAAAATGATCCGACGTGTACTTTTAGTTCGGCCCAAGTCCCGCCCACTAACATAGAGGGGGCGGAGCTTATATGACTTATACTGCAGCCTCCAGCCACCAGGGGGAGCTCTACATGCTTTGGCTTCACTTTAGAGGAGCTGTCATGGCGTCCTCTTTTTATACAGTCTATTCTCAAAACTATTCCCTAACCTTAACCCTATCCCTGGAATTCTAGCTTCAGTTTGACCCTACAGTCTACGTCCTGGACTAATGACTGTCCTGATGTTAGAAACCAATTGGAGGTAAAGAGCGACGTGGCATCTTCCTTTCTGAGGGATCTTTGTTTTTCCATCCTCACCTCCCAGCGAACCCCGAGATGTCGTCGTAGCTGTCGTAGACCTCCAGGTAGTCGGCCAGACACGCCGTGTCGTCCTCCACGTCAAACTCCAGGAAGTGCAGCCGGACCTTCTGACCCAGACGCACCCGGATGTGCCAGTAGCAGATCTGCTCGTCCTCATACTCCTCAGGGAAACCAGGAGACTGGATGATCCTCTGCTGATCTGTCAACACTCCACCACACTCCTTAGCTGGAAGACACATGAAATAATACACACTGATCAGCCACAACAACACCATCAGACTGTTGTCTCTACAGGTCACTGAGAATAAACTCAGTGTTTTAATCAGCTGGTGACGGCGGCATCAAAAGTTTTTCCTCTAGACGTCCTGCAGGGAAATTATATCTAACGTTGTTTCTCTTTTGTAGACGACTGAAATGCTCCACGACAGGGTTGAGCCAAAATGTCCGACCTGAGCTGAAGTTGCATAAGTCGTATTTTATCGTGTAAAATTAGATGAATTAATTAAATATTATCTAAACAGATGCAGTAAGTAATCAGTTTATATTAATATATCACAGAGAAATAGACGCACACTGTGTGTCGGCCAATCAGATGCAAGAAATAATTAAGAGGTGTAGCTGCAGTTCTACAATTTGTCCACCAGAGGACGCCACCTGTATTTTAATTGTTAATTGGACCAATCAGAGCATCCAGATAGATAGAAAGATAGATAGATACTTTTCTTTTTATTTCCATATTTATAAACTTCTTATAATATCAAACTCTGAGAAACGACTTTGTCTCTTAATTTGTGAAGATAAACTCAGAACAGCTCAGTTCATTCTGCTTCTTATCTCCAAAGTATTTCAGTATTTCAGTAAGAAGAGTTCAGCTTTCATCTTATCCTGTCGGGTATTTTCTCTCCTCCCTCTGGTTTATTCTGGGTCCTGGGACGGTGATAACTCACAGGGTGGGACTGAGACTGTGGTCGCTGCTCAGCGTCTCTTTGTCATCGCATCACATTTGATCTAAACCTGCGGTGATGACGACGTCCCGACTGAGATTAACCACAGACATACAGTCACCAGTCTGGTGAGCTCTACAGAAGAATAAAAAAATAACAGCCCTGCCGTTGAAGTTCTGATAGATCAAAAATAAAATGTCAAACGTCTGAATAACTGCCAACATCTCCAGATCTGTCTGCGTCTGACCGTCATCACTGTTAATGTAGAAACAGGAACTCAATCTGTTCTCTTCCCTTGAGGCCAAACATTTACCATCAGCGCTCAATAAGCAGAATAAATATTAATGCATCGTGTTGTTTGACCTTTAATCGCTGGATCTCCCTGAACCAGAACCAGGCTGCGTTTGTTTTTATCAACATGGACTGTTGTAAGACTGTTTGTCAGTTTCATTAAAGTTCTATTGTTTCTTGTTCCTGCATTTGTTTCCAGCAGCAGAGAGACACTACAATGCATTGATCTCTGTCACATTTCACGCCGGTTAAGTGCAGGGTTTGGTACGACTCACAGTTTGGGTTGTAGCAGTACACGTCCCATTTCTCGCTCTTGTTCATCCTGTAGCCGTAGTCGATGATGCCGATCCTCCCAAACCCACAGTTGGCTCCGGCCTTGACGATGGGGTAGCCAACGCGACCTTTGTCGAACCATCCAGCAGCGCACACGTGAAAACCTGGAGAATGAAAATAAGAAAAGACAGTTTTAACAACTGAGATCTGATGTTTAAGATTTGTTCAAATGTTATTTAGCTTCTAAATGTGTTCACCCTCATTATGTTTGTACTTGAATGAGTCCTGGTCTGAACATCTGTGTTTACTGAACTTTAATTTGAAGTTTCAGAAAAGACATTTACTGTTGTGTCCGAAGATGACATGTTATTAGTTGCAGTTTGACTAAATTAAAAGTTGACAATGCAACAAGAAGCTTTTTCATCTGAAGACTAAATCAGACACTGTTGTCAGAGTCGCCGGCAGCATTGAAGATAAAGGCGAGTTCGATTTTAGAGTCACAATCAGCAGCTAGAGCGGCGCAGATAAAAAAGAAGAGATGGACCTCCTACGTAGAGAGTCTGGATTCAATCTCTGAAATACTACCCCACCCATGAAGGCGTTAACAGGCTTTTACTATACTGCTAGGACCATTTAAAGCTCAGAGTCATGCTTCTCTCTTTGGACTTTCCTGGTGACCTTTACCCTTCTTTTCAGTGCACCCCTTCCAGTGTGGTGGTGGTGTTCCTCAAGGCTCCATCCTTGGCCCCTTGATGTTCACTGTTTACATGCTCCTATTAGTTGGGATTATCCCCAAATACAATATTTATCGTTATTGTCATATTTTCACTAATCGGGCGCCGCAAGGACACCTAACAATTTTGGATGGGTGACAAAATATTTCCTAACTAGGTGCATATACATTCATATTATTACATCTAGTGTCATTGTATTTGATTTGTTCTTATGTTTACTGACCATATTTTATTTACCTGTTTGAATTAAGTTTGAGTAATTGATGAATAAAGTTTTTTTAATTCTTACTAATTTCCATAGAAACTCGATAAAAACAAGCCTAACTAACAATTTTTAAGACAAATCTTCCATTAAAAGAAAAATTCGAGAAGGCAGATCCACATGAAAGACACTGTGGAGTTGCATTGTGGGAAATGTATGAACCAGAAAAAGAAAGTAGACATTTTAATTGTTGATCCTGTGATTTTTATTGTTTTTGAAATGAAGCTATGGAGCTAGTTTTAATCTGAGAAGCCTAAATTTAAGAGTTTAACAAATGTTCCTTTTAGCTCATGTTTGGTCTCCACCAGCAGCCGAGAAGCTTTTTAACTCGTCTTTATCGGCGGCTAACAAGTTTTTCTCTCCACGTAAAAAGCATTCCAGTGTTTTTAAGATGCTACAACCTGACGCGTTAGATGTGTTTGTTGGGAAGCGGGTCGATAACGGACGGACCTAATGGATCGAACAGGCCTCCACAAAGAGGCTGCATCTGCTTTGAGTGAGTCTGTTGGGATGTCTCAAGGTCAGACGCTGTTCCTGAGTGGTGGATGAGTTACAGACCTATCTGACGAGCTGCCTCCAGCTGCTCGTACGTGGCCAGCTTCCCCCCCTCGTATTTGCAGACGGCCTTGGCCTCTTTATACGTCAGCTGGTATCTCCCTTTGCGTGATTCCCGGTGGTAAACTCCGGCCGCTTGCTCTGTCAAAGAGAGACAAACACAAAAATCTGCCAAGACCGTCTCAAAGAGAGAAAGTTCAAAGTCTTAAGTTCTGCAGCAGCCACGGACCGAGGTGTGTGAGGTCCAGAACAGACAAGATGAGTGTGGTTTTAGAGAGGAGCAGTGCTGCCAGTTCAGGTGGTTTTGACTTTAAGTTTACAGGTTAAAATAGAGATGGGCAGGTGAACGAGATTTGGTCCCGTTAATTAATTTTTAATGCTGGTTTGAAACTAAACCACAGTCTGATGCAGACGGCCCAATAACTTGTTCTGCAAAGGTAGGATCTCACAAATTCTAAAGAGTAGAGAAGCTCCAATGCACTACACGACATGAAACAACTCCCTAGAAGCTGGATGTGAGTAGTTGTGGTGGTTGGTGGCACTAGAGTGAACAATCTGTGTGGATAAAATACTAAACTGAATATCAGTCTAATATTGTAGGCGTTTTTTTGTGTGCTTTGATGGTTTTCGAACACCGTTTGGGCTGGAAACCATCATCTATAACAGGATATGTGCCTCAGTCTTTTAAGATCGCTGTAATTAAACCTTTAAATAAATAACCTCCTCTAGACTCAGATGTTTTAACCAACTAGAGACCAATAGCCAACCTTCCTTTTGTTGCTAAAGTTGTTGCTCATCAATTTTGTGACCATTTAAACAGGAATGTCACAGGAAGGTTTGTCTTCACCTTCAACATAGAACAGAAACAGCTCTGGTTAAAGTTACCAATGATCTCCTTGTGGTTTCAGACTTGTCTCTGTTCTCGTCCTGTTAGATTTTAGTGCTGAATTTGACTCTACTGATTACAGTATTTTACTACAGAGACTTGAAAGTGAGATCAAGATTAAAGGAACCACATTAAACTGGTTTGAATCCGATCTGTCAGACAGATTCCAGGAATGATTGAGTTTAGTTAGTCATGGAGTTCCTCAGGGTTCTGTGCTAGGATCAATACTCTACACGTTATATATGATTCCCGGCATAAATGTCCATCACTATGCAGATGACACCCAGTTATATTTATGTATTTATATATATGTAAACCAGATGAAACTAAGCAGCAAACAAACTAAACACCAGTCACTGGATTTGGCCCTAAACACTGAACCATCTGCTCAAGGTTTCAAGTTTTTTCTTGCCACCGTCTCCTCATGCTAGCTCTGGGGGTTTCATCGAAGCTGGACATGAAATACAAAAACAAAAAGACATTATTTTTGTGTTTCGGACGCTCCCCTGACCCTCTCGGCGTGGAGTCGTCTGCTGATCCCTCAGCTTCACACATGCATGACTGCACAGCTTGGCGGGACTCTTTCTGAATTAGCCACTGTTTGATCGTGTTATGAACGTTTTTACACGGATTTAATGACACGTATTTGCTTCTGAGCAGAAGTGTTGCATCTGTGAAGTATCTCAAACAAAAAATAAATCATATGAAACATGTAACAGAGGAGGAAAGTCAAAACACTGAGCTTGCGAATAATTAATAGGCTTCCTCTCTCACCTCATAAAATCTGTCCGAGGTGCATGATGGGAAAATCAACAGCTTTTCTGATTTGTTGTTTTAACATAAACAGACTCGGTGGTGTTGGCGCTGACATTCAGTGATGTTGCAAAAACGGAAAGTCATTGTTGGACATGGTGGATGGTTTCTGTGTTTACTGGCAGCATGCAGCTCTCAGGCAGGTCATAAACATTCAGTCTGGCACAAGACGAAGCTGCTGAGCTGCTGCACAGCCTCTTAATCCTGGTTCCCTCTCACACTGTGCCTCCATGTGAAAATTAAAGTATTAAGTCTAACAGACTCAAACGTTTCTCACAGCCACAGGGGAAAGAAGCCGATCATGAGGCGGGGAATAAACTCCAAGAACAAGAACAACTAAAACTGTAACAGACAAAGTTTCTAGCTACACAAGAGAGAAGTTAATCAGTGAGAAGATATTTACCGAGCCATATAGAGTTGTGAAATATTCCGTTCTTGAAGCCCCATGCCTGCGCCTCCTTCAGCAGAAAGCCGAGGGTCCAGATCAGAGCCAAGACCTGCATCCTGCAGCTGCTCTCCAGATGTTTCCAGGAGCTCTGAGCTCCTCCGCTGAGCTGCCTCCTTTATATACGAAACGCTGCCCCCCTCCAGGACTGGGGAGTATCAGGTATTAAGAGATGATTAACAACTGGTCACGTACTCTTTTACCGTTTCCAGAAAACATCGTATTACTCACAATAAAAACAGATAAATGAGGGACTTTTCATGTTCATATCACAGCTGAATGAAAACATGATTTAATATCTTAAACAAACATGAAGCAAGTCATGCTGAGGAGCACGAGAAGTCGTTTTCATTTATCACTTTAAAGAATTACTAATAATTTAAAAATATTTATTGAGACAACAGAGAGAAACTTTTCCCCAGAAGAGCACTCTTACATTAAATCTAAATTTATCTTTAATCTTATTTTCTGTGTTTTGAACCTAAAGTGATCAACTTGGAAAAACAAGTAAAAAACAAATCAGCACACTTATGAGACGTTTAATTATCGCCTTAATGACGAACACTAAACCTGCTCCAGGTTAATTTTACACATTTTGTTAAATGACTATTCATTCATTCATTCATCTTCTATACCCGGTTAGTCCTGTTAAGGGTCGCGGGGGTCTGATGGAGCCTATACCAGCTGTCATCGGGCGAGAGGCAGGGGTACACCCTGGACAGGTCTCCAGTCCATCGCGGGGCTAACACAGAGAGACAGACAACCATTCACACTCACACCTAAGGCCAATTTAGAATCACCAGTGAACCTAACCAGCATGTCTTTGGACTGTGGGAGGAAGCTGGAGAACCTGGAGAGAACCCACGCAGACACAGGGAGAACATGCAAACTCCACACAGAAAGGAACCAGTCAGCCCATGGATTCGCTGTGAGGCATCAGTGCTAACCACCTCGCCACTGTGCTGCCCATTAAATGACTAATCACCTGTAAAATTTACAGCCTTAAACTGGTTTAGATCCGACTTCTCAAAGTGAACAAAGTCAGTGATTCATAACCGACTCATTAGCCTCCTGTTTAGTGGTGGTGTGGTGGTGTTCCTCAAGGCTCCATCCTCGGTCCCTTATTATTCACTTTTTACAGGCTCCCATTGGGTGGGATTATCCCCAAACACAATATTTATAATTGTTGTCATGGAGACAGCAAATAGATCTGTGTCCCCCTGTAAAACTGTGAAAAGGGCAAAGTACAGTTGCTCATATTTTACCACAAAACATGAGCACAACTTTTAAAATCAATGCCTGACAATTTGGATGTGTTACAGAAAGTTAAAAAATAAACCTCAGGAGCATTTCCTTTTTCCAAACTAGGTGACTATACATTCATATTATCGACTCTCGTTCCTTACTTTCTTCAGATTGTATTACTTCTCTGTACATTTACTGATTTATTTAATTTAATTGTTTAAATTGAGTGTTTGTGCTCAATAAATACAGTTTGTAATGTCCATAAAAAATGACCCTAGCTAACAATTTTTAAGACAAAACGTCTGTTACAAGAAAAATATGAGGAGGCGGATTCAAATGAAAGACGGTGTGAAGCATTATCGGAAATGTAGGAAACAGAAAAAGGTTTTACTTAAAAACTTTCTTTAACCCCTGAGCTTTGGAGCGATTTTCAATCTCAGAATCGTAAATTGCTTTGAAGATCGTAACTTTAGCCAAATGTTTGGGCTCCTTTTAGCTCGGCTTTGGTCTCCACCAGCAGCCGAGAAGCTTTTTTAACTCGTCTTTTCTCTGCATCTTGTGGGTTTTTATCTTATCTGGACACAGCGGAGTTGAAATTGAACCAGTAAATGTAAAAAAAATAAAAAAATAAATAAAATAAAACCTTAAAAGAAATCTTTGTGCTGTGTTAATGTTTATAGTTGCTCCATAGTGTCCCGTTGCTCAACAGACCCCGGACCACATTGGGGCTGGCATCGCTCAGAGAAAGGACCCCCAGGTTTAAGACTTTCCAGATGTTGGGTGTCCCCCCCCCCCAAGGATTCAGTAATATGACACACACTCTGAGGCCAAACAGAAACTGTGTATTCCCGGCAATTTGAGGATTATGTAAATTTGTGGAGGACAAAGCAGCGTTTGTTGAGGATCTAACATCTGTTTAACAAACACTGCAGAGTTGTTGTTTTTTTTTTTTTACTTTTTAATGATAGTTTTAATAAAGCGTCACGTAAAAGTTTTTTCCTCCAGCTCTGTGTGGGATTATTTATGCCTCATAGTTTTACTGCTTCGCTTCGCTCTCAGCCTCGTTTCCAAACAACTTCTCCCTGTTCATAAAAGCTCTGATAAAAAACGACCGTAGATGACTTTAGACCAGAACCAGAACCAGACATCAGCAGCTAGAGAGACGCATGGTTCCTCCAGAAACTGGAGGTGGAGACCAAATCAGAGCCAAAAATTAAATTTTAATGTGTCAGGCGTCCAGAAACACAAATCTAAATCAGTGTCGCTCTCCACCTCCTGATGCAGCTCCACCTCTTTAAAATAAAATATATTTAAAGATGCACGGAGGCTGTGGGTGCGACCAACGTCTTTTCAGTTAATTCATATAGCAGAAGCTTATTTATATAAAATCATGTGACATGTGTCCCGTCTCAGCCCAGATTAGACAAACTAAACGCTATATTCAAAAGGTTTACAACATTTAAAGACACCAACACCAGAGCAGGAAAGGTTCCAGCTCACTGAGAGTGACTTTTAGTCATTTTAGTAAAAATAAAAGTGAATGTTTTGTCAAATATATAGATATAGAATACGACACGTTGAATACAGCGGTGAGGAAAAAGCACATCTAAGTGTCTTTAGCTTAATTAATTCTTACAGCCGCCCTGAGAAGATGTGGGTTTAAGGGCGTAGCTGGACAGACCAGAGGAGACTCCAGGCCTCGTGTTTGTCGTCTATTAGTGAGTTTTAAAGTAATTTATAGAAATAAAACATCCAGCAGAGCCTGAACCATCTCAGCCATGTAAACTTTACCCTAAAAACAAGGTAGAGCTGTGGGGCCCAAGGACAAGAACGAGAGTTTAAACTTCATAAAAACACTCATGCGGCTGTCGAGTGAAATTGTCCTGAATTGGTTCCAGACCTGGAGAGGAAATGATCTGAGCCTCGTCCTCCTCCTCCTCCTCCTCCTCCTCCTCCTCCCACTCAAACCCACTCATGGAAAGTTCACCTCAGATGGAGTAATTGTGACATACTGTACGCTACGCTAAGCTACACTACGGCTGCTCGTTAATGAAGGACTCATCATCATTTCCATGTGTCCTCTCAGAGTGAGTGGGTCTGGATCACCAGGAAACTACAGTAAAGCAGCAGAGAGTGATTTATAGTGACGACGTCATGTCTGTCCAGAGGCTAATAAACACAGAGGATCATTATGGAGAGACAGAGGAGGAAGAAACTGGATCTACACCCATCAGGCATAACATTATGACCACCTTCCTGATACTGTGACTCATCAGAGAATGGACATGGGCCTTCTGAGGGTGTCCTGTGGTGGTGGGGGGGGGGGCTTTGAGGGGAGGGGCCTCTGCTGCCATCAAGGAGTGTCATTGCTATGGGGTGGGGCACTGGGGTGGGGGTGCCTGGTCTGGTCTAGGTGGGTGCTACATGTCTAAGTAACATCCACACCAATGAATGCCAGGTCCAGAAGTTTCCCAGCAGAACATTGAACTGTCACAAGATGGTCAATGTTATTCACTTCTTCTCCTGTCAGTGGTTTTAATGTTATGGCTGATCGGTGTTATTCACCCACTACATCAGACTGTAGAAACCTCAGCAGCTCCTTCATCAGCAGACTGCTGCATCCACGTTATAAGGAGGAACACTACCACTGGTCCTTCATCCCAGCTGCCATCGGGCTGAGTCAACAGTAACCCACACCCTGGACTTGGCTTCATTTCTTGCGTTGCCTTATGTTGCACCAACCACTACCTCACCCCTGTCTTTTTAGCAATTATTTATTATTTGACGAGTTTCCACCACCGCGCTGTACACACAGACTGTCTTTATGTTTCTATTTTTCCAGAGTCTGGTTATTTTTATATATATTATTGCTGTGATGAGGACATTTCCTATACGTGGGATAAATAAACAGTGTCTCATGTCTTACTTCTCCTGTCAGTGGTCATAATGTTGTGGCTGATCGGTGTATGTGACCTGAAATAGAAGCCGTTGTGAATAATAATGAGTGATGCTTAGTGACTCAGTGAGATGACGTCCTACACTCAGCATCTTTTCTGACTCCCATGAGATGACGTCCAGTCTCAGCTGGTCTGGACCAGACCACATAAACGGTCTGCTCTGGTCCCTCTGCTGGTCTGGACCAGACCACATGAACGGTCTGCTCTGGTCCCTCTGCTGGTCCAGACAAGACCACATGAATGGTCTGCTCTGGTCCCTCTGCTGGTCCAGACAAGACCACATAAACGGTCTGCTCTGGTCCCTCTGCTGGTCTGGACCGGGCCACATTAACGGTCTGGTCTGGTCCCTCTGCTGGTCTGGACCAGACCACATAAACGGTCTGGTCTGGTCCCTCTGCTGGTCCGGACCAGACCACATAAACGGTCTGCTCTGGTCCCTCTGCTCTGGTCCCTCTGCTGGTCTGGACCAGACCACATAAACGGTCTGCTCTGGTCCCTCTGCTCTGGTCCCTCTGCTGGTCTGGACCAGACCACAGGTTTGGTTTCTCTTCGTTGGCAGAAACGTGTTTAATCGTTGTTGAATGTCACATAAACTGAGTCTCTAGATCAGGGGTGTTAAACTCATTTTAGTTCAGGGGCCACATACAGCCCAGTCTGAGGTCAAGGGGGCCAGACCAATAACACGATGTTTACCTGTAAATAACGACAACTCCAAATGTTTCCCTTTGTTTTAGTGCAAAGAACAAACATTAAGAAAATGTTTACATTTAATGACGGGACATTTCTTAAGAAAAAGAAATGTAATTTGTGTTTAGTTCTAGGTCTCAGTGTTGTGTTATGTCCACAACTCTTACTAAATCTGTGTGAACCCTATAGCAATTACTTTTATTGGAAAAACTGCAGTTAATGTCTTCAGCGTAAGTTTTGCAATTCACAAATTCATCCCGCGGGCCAGATTAGACCCTCTTGCGGGCCGGTTTTGGCCCCCGGGCTGTATGTTTGACACGTACGCTCTAGAGCCTGAGGTCACTGGTGTCCTACCGTTCAGAGACAGTTAAAGGTTTAAGGATCCATCCTCTGGGACAATTGCTATGGTTACGCCTCTTAGTGTCAGAACATGGACTTTGCTTCTCGTTGGTCGTTTTCTCCTTGAGTTTCACTTCGAGTTTTCCTGTTTTAATTTGTCATGTCTTCCTGTTGAATCATTAATTCTTTGGTTAATATGTTTCATGATCTGCTTTATTACAACTTTTTATTTTATTTTTTTTTACTAATTTTATTTTTATTGGCATGTTTTATTCCATTTAAAATCGAATCTTAAAAAATACGATGAATTTATTCCATATCAGTGTAATTTGTAGTTTTTTATGTGATATTTCTCTTTAATGTTGCAGACGTTCACTTAATATCATCAGACAATTAAATGGTTATAATCATTAACATTCATTAATACACAGGATTAGATGTTACAACCCCTTGTGCCAAGATCCAAGGCAAAACACATTTAGAGGCCCTGTCCAACTAGGAAACCCTAACAAACCTACAGTCATGTGATATGATGATTAACCTACAATCTACATAAGCTAGCCTAAAGCTGCTGGCTTGTATGTCCCGCTCAGCAGCTAACCATAGCTACCAAGCAACATGAAGACATCAGGAACCTCTCCTAGCCAACAGCAGTATGCAGCATGTCATTGGGGTTTTCAAGTGGGCACCTCCCTTCACTGATGTTTCGTTAAGTTAGGCCCACGACACCTCGAGAAGGCTTAACAGTGACTTCCAGCGTCCTGGAGTCACCCCCCTCCACACCGCCACTGCACAACCCTGCTTTCCTCACCATTCAATGTCTATCATCCACTAATATTTCAATAATTAGCCAAGTCCTTTTATGAACCACGACACAAACAAACAAAACTACCGGCCGGAGATAAGCCTTCCATCCATTCTGCTCTGCATCTGCTGCTAACTCTGCATACTTAGCTCTCTTACGCTCATTAGCCTCCTCAACTCTATCTTCCCACGGGACAGTCAGCTCTATGAAATAAACTACTTTCTCTGGCTCAGACCACAACAGCAGATCTGGCCGTGGTCGAGTGCTAACTATCTCAGCTGGAATAACCAGTTGTCCATTTAAATCCGCTCTCATCTGCCAGGCTCCTCCTACTCTTAGCTGTCCCGTGTTATGCCTGATGCCTGCTGGTCTAGCCTTTTCTCCCTCTTGTACAAACTCAGTGCATCTATTCTCTCTGTTAACGGCCATGGAATTTACATTCACCCGTTTTTCCTCAATTGCAGCTGCTAAACATTTCAGTACCTGGTTGTGACGCCAGGTATAACGTCCTTGGGAAAGACTAACCTTACAACCTGTCAGAATATGTCTAAGCGTGCAGACACAAGTGCACAGTGGACAGGCATTATCCTCACCTACCCACTGGTTTAGGTTCTGGGGAGTTGGCAGCACATCATAAGTAGCCCCTAACATAAATCTAATTCTGCTAGCCTCCATGCTCCAAAGCTCTCTCCACTTCAACTTCCTTTTCTCCACATTCTCCCAGTTCACCCACTGACCCTGCTTAGCCTGCGACACTGCCTTCGAGCATCTAACTGCTTCCTCCTGCTTCTGTACTTCTTCCACTACCATCTTTCTCCTTTCTACTGCTGATGCCTTGCTCCACAGAGGTTTCCCTGCACACAGCCCTAGGCCTCCACGCCCTTGCTGTACATGACCTATGATATCCCTATGTTTAAGAGCTGCCTGTGCTTGCTGTACTGCCTCTTTTGGTTTCCACTTCCTCCCTGTCTTAACAGTAGGCGCTACACTCCTAACCACTGGATCCTTTGACTGAGTCAGAGTCATTTCCAGTCTAACTTTAGCACACTTAAACTCCTCTGTTAGGCTGGTAACTGGGAGCTCCAATATGCATTTCCCATACAAGGCTGTGTCACTTAAGCAGCGTGGGACACCAAGCCACTTTCTGATAAATGAATTAATCATTCTTTCTAACTTTTCTACCTTTGAGAGGGGCAACCTCATAAACTGTTAGCGGCCACATTAGCCGGGGCAGTACCACCCCAATTTTAACTCCTGTATACTATATAATAACTATATAATATATATATTTACCATTTTAGAGAAAACATTCAGAGACAAGAACAGAAACTGATCAAAAGGTCAAATAATAAAGTTCATAAATAGGATCCTGTGAGGGGAAAAATTAAATTAAATCAGCAGAAATATTTGAAATAATATTTGAAATGTTCCAAATGTTCTAAAATAAAATAAAAACCAGGGTCAGTCAGTTGACATAAATGTCCCACATAACAAATATGACACAAAACAAAACTCTAGCTTTAAATGTTTATCCAGATCTTATTTTATCATGACTGTAACAATAATAATACAATAATAATATAATAAAATAATAAAATAACACAGTCTCCTAATTAATATTAACAGTCTCTATAAAAACTATTTACTGAGACTGTTCTTATAAAAGAAACAATGACTAATATAATTCAGCTTTTTTAAGGAAATAAATAAATAAATAAAAATATCTAATGTCAGAGTGACACAGATCATCCATGGAAATGATTATCCAATAAATAATTTGTTGTTATTATTATTATATATATTTTATAAGAACTGTTTTTCATAAATAATGACACATATAAATATTATAATCAGCCTTCATCTAGATTAATCAGATTCATTTGTAATTTAAGACATAATACTCTTTAAATCATTTGAAACCCGTTTTATTTTGTATAAATAAAGTGAATCTTTAAAACAAACTAACCTGGTTACAGGTTGTTAGGAGCTCTAGCGCCCTCCACTGGTCACAGACGGTCTGGTTGTTCAGAATCAGGGGGATGTTTTTTTCTTAACCAGAAAAATAAACAGATTATTGTGCCAGAGATTAAAAAACACTTAACAACTTAAATCACTGACTTCCTTTTAAATCCTCCTGTCATCTTGAACTAGTTGGTGATAAACGAGTCAAACCTGATCTTAGAGAAACAAACTTCAGATCCAGAGCTGCACTGACGAGTCTCCGTCCACTAGAGGGCAGCAGGAGGCAGCAGCTGCTGTGGAAACAGGAACAAAATGTTTAAGAAGTGATTTAAAATCCACCTCAATGCAAAACATGTCTCGTCACCTTCAGGACAGAGTAGATCCTGGTGAAGATAAAAGGTATTCCTAGAGAATCTTCAGAGAGCTCCTGAGGTGAGATCTGTTCAGAGCAGAGAGGAGGACTTTTAAGAGGTTTAGGAGTTTCTGAAGCAGAAAGGAGTCATTTATCTGTTGTGCTATATTTCCTCATGCCTGCTTCTTGTCTTGTAGTTTGACACTGGAGCCAAATCTACGTCTCAAACACTTTTATCCTCATTGACCAGTTGATCCAGAAGCAAACACTGTTCCTCTGTCCAGTTGAGTTTGCGGAAGATCTGAACACCAACCATCTCTGCTTCTTCTAGGCCGGTTAGCAATCACAGAAACTGATGAAAGCTGAGACATTTTACCCTCGTTGATACCAGATGATGAAACATGACCAGCATGGTAAATGAATGGAAGCAGATCAATAGAACTATCAGCATGTGAATACTGTGGTAGTGGCCTGAGTTTAATCACACATGTTGGAGGATCAGTTTAAAGTAGAGCTGTTCTCTCTAATCTGTTGCTGTTTTAGTAAAAGTTGTAACCGACACTGAGACCAGAACTAAACAGCAGATGGCAGCGATGAGCTAAAAGTGATCACAGGTTGTTGATCAAATGCTTTTTAAAGGAGAAGATGTTGTTCTGTGTTTCATTAGAGGACTGAGAGAATCTTTCTCCATGACTTTAAAGGTTTTATTTTATTTTTGACCAACTCTAAACAGACGCTAGTCATTTATGAACTGGTGCCTCAAAAATAACAACTAAACATATTCACTCAGGTACTAAAACAGAGTCATCATCTGGTTTCTTTATGATTCACAAACACACAACTTTTATTTGTAGACGACACACCGCTCTGTGTGAAGCTGAAGGTAAAATGGTCAGAAGAAGAAGAAGAGGAGGAAGCAGAAGAAGAAGAAGAAGATGAAGATGATGAGGAGGAAGAGAAGAAGAAGAGGAGAAGAAACGAGGACAAAGAGGAGGAAGAGAAGAAGAAACAAAGAGGAAGAGAAGAAGATGAAGAAGAAACAAGGAGAAAGAGAAAGAAGAAGAGAAGATGAAAAGCAGAAGAAGAAGAGGAGGAAAAGAAGAAGAGAGGGAGAGAAGAAGAAGAAACAAGGAGGAAGAGGAGGGAGAGAAGAAGAAGAAAAAAAGGAGAAGAAGAGGAGGAGAAGGGAAAGAAGACAATAAGAAGAAGCAGAGGAGGAAGAGGAGAAGAAGAAGAAGAGCTGAATGTGAAGAGAAACTGGGTCATGCAGCAAGACAACGAGCCCAAGAACACAAGTGCTTCTACAAAAGAACGGTTAAAGAAGAACAAGATGAATGTTTAGGAACGGCCAAGTCAAAGTCCTGACCTTAATCCAATAGAAATGTTGTGGAAGGACCTGAAGCAAGCAGTTGATGTGAGGAAACCCACCAACATCTCAGAACTGAAGTGGTTCTGTTCTGAGGAATGGGCTAAAATTCCTCCAAGCTGCTGTAGACCACTGATCAGCTGTTACCAGAAACATTTAGTGACAAGGAGGTCACAGCAGATACTGGACACATGGAGGACATGATATGTAATATTGGCTCACTTTAAGTGTTTCATGTGTTTGATTGATTCTCTTCATCAACTTTCAGATGTTTTGAGTCAGTCTTAATCAGACGTAGAAAAGTCTGAAACACTTTAAACTGTTTAGGGAACGGAAACAGAGAAATGATGAGTTGAAGAAGTCTAAATAAAAGAAGTGAAATGTTCAAAAATGCAGAAACGCTGTAAACGTTCATGTGGGAAACTCGTCTCAGAGGGAAGAGAAAGTTTGACTCCAGCTGTTATGTTTACATCTAAAGTCAGTGCTGCCTCTGAATGAATCAAGTCTGAGAAACTAAAACTGGTCCTGGTAGAGGACTCACCCATCAGAGAGGGAGGGGGGGAGGGAGGGAGTTGACCCACTCCTAAAACCAGGAGAGTGGGTGAGTTATGATCTCACCTCCAGTCTCTCCATCACAGCTGTAGTTTGTTTCCTGGAGGAAGGAGAAATGAACGGCAGGATTTCACCATCAGGCTGCAGAGACACGGTTCTACTCTACGGTTCTATTTCCTGTTTTCAGATACGTGGATAGAACTTTTGTTGTTGTGAAGAGTAACTATGGCAGCATTCAGGCTTGTCCAGCAGCGATCCTTCGTCTCTTTCACATCATTTCTAAATCAAATGATCGTGTCACTGTGTTATGGTGCGGGTTTAATGTGACTCCTGCAGTGAGGAGGTCAGTCTGACTCTTAGTTCCTTATTGACGAGCAGGAACCGTTCATCAGCCGCCAACAGAACAGAGAACACCTGCTGCTCCACCAGCTACACCACAACAAGAAAAAACACCTCAGTCTGTTTATTTATCAGCTGCTGATCTTATTTAATCCTAACTCACATTTATGTTTTATGAGTTGACAGTTTTAGATTTAACTTATCTAACAGTCAGACGTCTGAGTTGCCTTCAGTCATATTTAAGTTGTGCAATTTTATTTTATCCATTAAAGAAGAAAAAATGTGCACAGCATCCTAGAGGCTCTACACTAGGGGGGTCAGGGGCCACTAGAGGCTCCAGCCTGGTTTTACTAAAATGACCACCTAATCTTCATCTGTCCAACGTCTTAGACCCAGAACTAAACAGCAGATGGCACCAATGAGCTGAGACGACGCTTATTCTTATAAAAGACTTTGATAAAACCAGGACGTCATTACATGACTGACACGTCTTTGCACTAAAACAAAGGGAAACAGCAGCAGAGCATCCTGGAGACGTCCTGAGGAACATCTGAGGAACATCTGAGGAACATCTGAGGAACATCTGAGGAAGATGAGACGCTTCCGTCCAATCAGAGTCTGAGAGGAGATGAACTGAATAAAGGTGTGATTGAGAAGCTTCTACAAAGACCTGGAGACCTTGAGAATACTGTGCATACTGTAAATATTAAATATATAGTATAGTATATATAGTATAGCCACAAAAAGTAAAGAAGTTTCATTCACTTCCAGAAACCCTGTTTAAATAAACTTTTAAGCAGCGCTATGCTATGCTATGCTATGCTATGCTATGCTATGCTACTAGAGTAAGATTATTTCTAAGAGCTGAAGCCCTGGTGCAGCGTCTTGTGTCTCCTCCTCTGATGTGTGTTTACATTTACTGTGATTTACAGACTCCAGTTTGTTCATTGCTCATAAACCTGAGCCTCGTTAAAGACGCAGCGTTTTAAGATGAGGAACTAAAAGAGGAGGAAGCATCAGATGAAACATCACCAGTGACTGAGTGAGTGTAGACTGAAGCATCTTTATTGTTCCTGCAGAGTTAAAGGTGGAGCGAGTCGCTGCTGAAGCTCAGAACGGATCATCTGCTTTGTGTTTTTGTTCATTTGGCACCGTCTGTACAAACGCCCCCGAATGGAAGAATTATTTACACACACTCTCGTCATTTTAAACACACTCTCGCAAAAAACAACACAAATACGCCAACACTAGCCCCTCCCAACACCCACTCCCACTCCCACTGCCGGCAGGGCGTTATCAACTCAGAGCATGAGTCCAAAACAAAAAACCTCCAGTCCGTCCATCCGTCCATCCGTCCATCCGTGGTGCTTGGGTTCAGATTGTTTAGTTCAGATGTTGTGTTAACAGTAGTTTAGTTGAGCTCTTCATCTTCCTCTGATTAAATCATGTTTTTATTGAAACTAATTCTCTTGTTTTGGTTGTAGATTAATTTCATCTGGACGCAGCTTAAAACCTAAAGATTATTGCACAACTTCTTCCATAAAGACAGAAACGTGTGTTCATACGTAGAAATGAGTTTACCTGAACTTTACTGATTTAAATCTGTCACATATGAATCAGTGTCGTCTGCATCTTGTGATGATATGAAATAAGAATCACGCCTGCGTCTCCTCCTCCCTGTAAAGTTGCTGACCAGAGCTGAAACGTCAGCGACCAGCTGCTTCCTGAAACCATTCAGTCTTAAACTCAAATGAGACTATTTATATTTGAGGCCTGGTTAACACTTCCTCATCATGAATCACTCTGTGGCTTCTATTAACATGTTGTGGACAATCAGTGACGTCTGGAATGGAGACGATAAATGTAGAACTACAGTTACGGTCCGTGCACTTTGCTTTTTGGTATTTCTCAAGTTTGCTTTTAAAACCACAAACAAAAACTGGATCATTACCTGGATCTCCTTTAGGTCTCTTCCTGGTTTCACAGATTAAACGACCAAATGTTTGCAAAACTTTTTTATCTTAGAGTCTGAAAGCAAACTAGAAACACTTTCAAAGTCCACGGACCGTCTGCTTAGAGGGTATTTATCTGACAGCAGCGATGGTCGTCGTCGTGTCGCTGTGACGTGAGGAGGAGAACGTCGGCGTGAATCTACGTCAGGTTGAAGAGCAGGGAGCGGAACTGGAGCGTAGAACGACACAAACACAAACATCCTGAAAGAAAACTGGACTCTTAATATTCTCTGTGCAAACTGAAGTTAAAGAGTCTACTGCCTAGTGAATGTTAGTACCAACACCTCCAACGTGTGCTTCTCTTTCCTGTCCAGTCTCCAGTCTGGTGCATAGGTTGACGCTGAAAACTCGTCTTTAGTGTTTATAAAAATAGACAAATATAAGTCAATGTGCAGCCAGACAAACTCACTGCTGCCTCGCCTCTCCTCCTCTAACGGGACGTCCAGATAGAGGAGAACCCCCCCCCCCCCCCCCCCCTCAGCCCACCCCCTCCTCGTCTGGAGACCCCTGGAGTCCGTGTCATGTTGTGTCGTCAGCGTGGATGTGATCCTCTGCAGAGGCCCGAGCGGGTTCAAGTCCGTCGTCCTCCACGGACCTCGACTGTCGGACCGGTCCTGCCGCGCCCTGGTCGGAGGGATCAGTGGAGCCCTCCGTTGTACGACTTCCCGAACATGTTGAAGTCTGTCTCTACAAAGTGTGTGGTCACGGGCTGCTTGTACAGAGGGTTGGAGGCCTGGGGAGAGACAGACACGGTCATGTTTTGATGTCAAACGTCCCCTCGTCTTCCCCCCGTGATCACCTGCTGCTGTTTTCAGTCTCACCATCTCGTATCGGGCCCGTGAGCGTGCGCTCTGGAAGCGAGCGAACTCCCTCCGGTCGTGGACGGTGATGGCGAGCTTCCAGGCGGCGAGCAGCACGACCCCCACCAGCAGGATGCTGCCAACCACCGCCAGCAGGACCATGAGAGCATCGGGCCCCGCTCCGCACTCTGAGGAAGGACGGGGGACAGGACACTCATTAGACTTGACCCACAAGAGAAAGGGCTTGGTCCCAGGAGCTCAGTTACACATTAAAGATAAACTAATAAATAAATATTATTAAATTAAAAATATACATCCAGGTAAAGGCTGCACATAAATGATAAGGTGCAATAATATGGATTTTTTCAGGGGATTTGAAAACAAGATATTTATAATTATTAGATTCTCCTGGAAATGAAGACCTTATATTCTGGGCTGGTATCATAAACACTGTCAAACATCACCTGCATCACCTGGACAGTCCTCCAACCAATCATTTTAAATGACGTTACTCTTCCTGTTCATCACCACATTAAGCCCCGCCCCCTAAAATGATCTGATTGGCCCGGCAGCAGAATCAATTTTTCGTCACAATAAAATTTTTGGGTGGGGGAAGTCTTTGTGCAGCTCTAGAGCTGAAGCTGGATTTAATTCTTCCTTCATAAATAATATGTTGAACTTATTTATTTTATTTGTATTTATTTCTTACTTGAGTGTAAACAGCTCAGAGTGATGAAGGTTCAGCAGCAGGAACTAATCTGATGAAGTAGAACGTCCCTCAACTCAAAGATGTTTTGATTCCTTTGTGTTCACAGCATAGTCTGTATATAAACATGGACACCACGTCTCCTCTTCCTCTCATTGGTCAAACTGACTCTATTCTCCCGGGGATACGGGCGGCGCCATCTTGTGACTTTGAATCCAAAGTCTGATCAGTACGGTCTGAGGGTGGAGCCACGATATCGATGCCCCGCCCATACTTCCTCCAGACTCACTCATGTTTTAGTTTAGTTAAAGCTACGCTCTGCTCTACCTCCACGTTATATTAACTACATAAAATGACAGAACCCATCCTTGAAAAAAAAAAAATTTGACATGTATTTTAGTGTTTTAGTTTGGCCCAAGCCCCGCTCACTATCATAGAGGGGGTGGATCTTATGACCTATACTGCAGCCAGCCACCAGGGGGAGCTCTACTTGGCTTAGCTTCACTTTAAAGGAGCAGCTCCTCCGTCCATCTTTATCCTGTCTACGGTTCAAACCGGTTTTTAAGACGATCGACTGACCCGGCTCTTTGAGAGCTGTGAGGATGGAGCGTCCGCTGGCGTGTTCAGAATACGTGAACTTCATGACGCAGTCGTCGTCCGTTTTATAGACACAGTGGACAGCGGTGGGGTCGTCGGTTTCTGGAGGAGACACGTCAAAGACAAACAAGAGAATGTGAGGAATTTTACTGCAGCAACATTTACTGTGTGTGTCACGACTCTCCTCCACCAGAGCAACAAATAAAACTAAACTAGAATGAAATGACAAGAAGATTCATTTATGAGTTAACTATGGAAATATGACGATTAATATTAATACTTCAAACAAGTGCTGCAAGCAGACAAAGAGAACCCAAATAAATGAAACAGAAATAACATCCTAGTTTGACGGCTCGTCATCATTGATGGACCAATGAATTCTGAATGATACCAGTGAACTCTAAAAGAAAACGTCAGAACTCTGATAAATACAAACAAATAACTTAATTTTATGTCAAAATGTTCTTTAACTGGACACAGATTATTTTTAAAAGAAGCTCAAATCCAGGAAAAAGAACAGAAAACACTGGTGAACGTTTGTCAAACTGTCTAAATGTCTTTGCTGTGAAATCACAACCGGACATAAAATAATAAATGAAATGAAGTACATGTCCTGATCTAGACGTCCTGCGTGCCCTTGTTTTCCAGTCATCATCCAGAGAGAGTGAAACCCTCAGGAGGGAGGGTGAGGCTGGGCAGCCCCGGTCCAGCCCTCCGTCAGCCCCTCCTCCTTTATTTCATGCTCAAACTATCTGGAATGTACATGTGGAGCCCATTAAGGCCGAACTAGAGAGGAATGCTATGAAACACGTCAGATCTGAGCCAGAGAATGATCTTATAATAGTCGCTGTAGCTAAACGCGCAGCATCACAGCGCTATGAAGGCTGTAAATCACTGTGGACTTATGAATGCGCTCCTAAACGTCTCCTCACTGCTTCCCACCAGGCTGGGAGGACCTTTAATAAAAAAATATATAAACAAAACTACAGCTGACACGTGACAGAGCAGGTATGAGTTTGTTTAGTGGGTGGATCCAACCTTTAGAGACGGAAGGAGTCGTCATTCTATAGCTGGGAGGCTAGGAAGAGCTACTATTAGCTGGGAGGCTAGGAAGAGCTACTATTAGCTGGGAGGCTAGGAAGAGCTGCTATTAGCTGGGAGGCTAGGAAGAGCTACTATTAGCTGGGAGGCTAGGAAGAGCTACTATTAGCTGGGAGGCTAGGAAGAGCTGCTATTAGCTAGGAGGCTAGGAAGAGCTGCTATTAGCTAGGAGGCTAGGAAGAGCTACAATTAGCTGGGCAAAACGTGGCACTGATTGACACCTGAGTCTCGTTAGACTCTTTAACTTGTAATCCAGGTGGCGTACTTACTTCTACACCTCACTGATATGTAATATTGGCTAATTTTCCTGAACAAACACATGCACAAGTATAATATATTTCTGTTTCATGTGCTGTACTGGGTTCTCTAAAGTTGTGCCGTATGTTCTGTATGTTCTTCATCATACCAGAGGTGTATGATGAAGTATGATGAAGGTGAAGGCGTATGATGAACTAATGTGTCACATTAGTTGAAGTCATTGGACTCTTTACTTTGAGGCCACGACGGCACTAATGGAAGCTCTGATGACCAGTGACAGTTGAGGAGGTACGTAATATGAAAAACTGTTGCAGCCGTCCAGGATGTGAATAGTTCTCTGAGCTGGTCTGTTCATCTGTGTGTGTTTACTCACTGAGGGTCTCCATAGTGATGATTTCATCTTTACACAGGCGCTGGCAAGTCTGGTTGTCGGCGAGTCTGCCCGAGTTGAAAAGCCGGCACTCGATACACTCCCTGAAGAAAAGAAGAACAAGAACTAATACTAAGACCTTGGTTCATGTTTATTCTTGACTTCCTCTGCTGAGGTAGAAAACACTAAAGCTCACTGTGGGCTCCAGGTACATTTTAAAGCTACTTAACAAACTGACAAACTGAATGAACTACTACGAAGTGCTCATGTGCCCCGACCAAAAACTTGAACACGACACAAAGACTACAGCAGTACAGCACCTGGTCTCATCATTCAGAAAAGGAAACAAGAAGAGCTACTAGTAGCTGGAGGCTAGGAAGAGCTACGGTTAGCTGGGAGGCTAGGAAGAGCTACTAGTAGCTGGATGCTAGGAAGAGCTACTAGTAGCTGGGAGGCTAAGAAGCTAGGAAGAGCTACTGTTAGCTGGGAGGCTAGGAAGAGCTACTAGTAGCTGGATGCTAAGAAGAGCTACTGTTAGCTGAGAGGCTAGGAAGAGCTACAAACCGTCGTACAGAGCTGTTCTACTCTCAGTTGTTCCATGTTTTATTCTAGATGATCATGTTCAGATGAGATAAAGATACTTTCATCACTTCACGCTGCTCTTCTCCTACTCTGGTTCTCAGCCAATCAGATTGATCCACATGCTGAATGAGATGAAAAGCTGCCAAGAGGAGTCTGACTAGTGTCAACGGTGCAGCTGTTCAACGCTGTCGTCCAAGCTTTGCATCACATTTTGCTTAATTACACGTTTTCAGCATCCTCCTAGCTGAGCACACGTCTCAAAAACGCAAACCCAACAATCAATCAGGGTAACAAACCTGCCTCTTTCTTCTTTCTCAGAGAAACAAATACTGTCCGACCTCTCGCTATCAGCGCTGAGCTCGTCTGTCGATCGAAGCCCGAGCAGCTGACGAAGCACTGGTCTGTCTCTAAACTCAAGTCAAGGGTCAAAGGTTTCTTCATAAACGCGGCCGCCTTGGAGAACCGGAGCCATGTGCATGTACCGAGGACACTGCAGTTAGTCTTTACTCTTTACTAGACGTCTGATGAGCCTTTAACCTCCACCTCAGACATCAAGGCAGCAGGGTCACAACTGGTATGAGAGTTATCTGAACAACTCTCTCCTGACTTCATGTCATCAAAGCAAAGATAAGTCTACAAGACAGTGAGTTATGTGACTGTTTTGGTCCTGATGTGTTTCATAGTTTAACCTTTTCTCTGGTTTACTGACTGCAGCCCAACCCTGAAGAAGAAGATGCCCTAGGCTGCTCCAGTGCTACTATTAGCTGGTAGGCTAGGACGCTAGGAAGAGCTACTATTAGCTGGGAGGCTAGGAAGCTAGGAGGAGCTAATATTAGCTGGGAGGCTAGGACGCTAGGAAGAGCTACTGTTAGCTGGGAGGCTAGGAAGCTAGGAAGAGCTAATATTAGCTGGGAGGCTAGGAAGCTAGGAAGAGCTACTGTTAGCTGGGAGGCTAGGAAGCTAGGAAGAGCTACTGTTAGCTGGGAGGCTAGGAAGCTAGGAAGAGCTAATATTAGCTGGGAGGCTAGGAAGCTAGGAAGAGCTACTGTTAGCTGGGAGGCTAGGAAGCTAGGAGGAGCTACTATTAGCTGAGAGGCTAGGAAGCTAGGAAGAGCTACTGTTAGCTGAGAGGCTAGGAAGCTAGGAAGAGCTAATATTAGCTGGGAGGCTAGGAAGCTAGGAAGAGCTACTGTTAGCTGAGAGGCTAGGAAGCTAGGAGGAGCTACTATTAGCTGAGAGGCTAGGGAGCCAGGAAGAGCTACTGTTAGCTAGGAGGCTAGGAAGTGTTACTATTAACTTGGAGGGTAGGAAGCTAGGAAGAGACTATTATGAGCCCGGAGGCTATAAAGCTAGAAAGAACTACTATTAGCTTGGAGGCTAAGAAGATAGGAAGAGACACTATTAGCTTGGAGGCTAGGAGGCTAGGAAGCTAGGAAGCGTCACTATTAGCTTGGAGGCTAGGAAGAGCTACTATTTGCTTGGAGGCTAGGAAGCTAGGAAGAGCTACTATTAGCTTGGAGGCTAGGAAGCTAAGAAGAGCTACTATTAGCTTGGAGGCAAGGAAGCTAGGAAGAGCTACTATTAGCTTGGAGGCTAGGAAGAGCTACTATTAGCTTGGAGGCAAGGAAGCTAGGAAGAGCTACTATTAGCTTGGAGGCTAGGAGGCTAGGAAGCGTCACTATTAGCTTGGAGGCTAGGAGGTAGAGCTAGCATTAGCCATGAGGCTAGGAGGAGCTAGCTTCTTGTCCTGCTCATCATTCAGATCACAATAACAAACGTCTGATAAAGCATCAGGCCGTGGACTTCACCTTTTAGTGCCGCAGGCGTCGGGGCAGGTGGGGCATTTTTCGCAGGTGTCTCCAAAAGCCCCCGGCTCCGTGCACTGACAGCGGCCGCACACACAGCTGCCCCGCCCGCTGCACATCTGGCCGTCGCTGGAGACGCAGGTGGACGTCTCCGTGGAGCAGTTGCAGTTGTCCCCGACGTAGCCGGCGTGGCACTTACACTCTCCACAGTGACACTCCCCGTGACCTGGAGCAGAGAGGAGCAGACGGAAGGTCAGCACGGCGTCCTGGGCCAGTGTTACAGGGTCCACAAAATTAGGAACACATCATGTGATAGCGTCAGGGGCCCATCCAGAGACAGATGAGTGCAGAGGTGTGGAGATAAGAAAATAAATAAAAAGGCAGAATGCAGTTTTTACACACAGTACCATCTTTACTAAAAGGAGGTCTTATAAATAAAGAGATAGATCAATAGATAGATTGATAGGAGGCTAGGAAGAGAGGTAGATGGGAACACCTGTGATATCCTACACTAAGCGCTGTGAAGAATGGAGGCTAATAAAATAACCAAACCCTCAGACAGAGTTTGACAGAAAACAACTGGACCTTGTAAGAGTGAGAACCTGGAACAGCTGGAGGTTTACAGCGCTGACCTGACCCTCCTCTACAACCAGCAGCGGAGCTAACTGCTCCTCTCTGCGTCACACTCATTAACTTGTTATCTGCCCTGGAACTAATCCAGCGGGAGGGGGGGATCCTCCAGGGAATAAGTCGAGCGCAACCTCCGATTCGTCCCGGGCCGTATAAGCGAGCGCTCCGGCTCTACCGCAGGCTGCTCTGGGTCGACGAGAACCCCCTGACGGAGGGAGGACAGCAGCTGTGATCAGGGGAGCCGTACTGACAAGCTCATTTTCACCAGGACTCTCCACAAAGAGCACATTCACTGAGCCGAGATCACAGCTGGAGCAAAGGAGCAAGGAGAAGCCTTATCGGGACGGGACGCCGGACCGGAGGTCAAATCCAAGAACTCACAAGATAATAAGGAACAATAGCAGGAAGAGGGAAGAGAGATGGATCCTGAAGCTGAAGAAGAAGAAGAAGAGGAGTGGATCTGGGAAACTGTTCAACATGTGGGCGCTTAAATGCTCCAGAGAGAGGAACACAGCTGGACGTAGAAGAAGAGCTGAGCTGAACATCAGCGGCATAGAAATACAGAATCTATAAAAGGCTCTGGGTTACGACATTCAGATTATTATTGCTGCTGTGATGCTACTGGATGCTGAACTCCCCTCAGGATCAATAAAATGGAACAATACACAAATAATAACCGTGTTAGGACGTTCACAGATGAAGCCTTTCTTCATATTTTCTGTCAGTAAATCAGTTTCAGTTTGTAAATTGAGGGGATTTTTAAAACAATTTTATAACAGAACTAAACAAAAGAAGACACTCAGTTTGATTAATAATAAATCTTCTAGCTGCAGAGCTGCATCAAATCTAAAGTCCTTTAGTTTAAGTAGTTCAGTTTGACATTTGTTTTTCAAATAACGTTCCATTATATCTGCATTTCTGAGCGGTGTGAATGGAAACAGAGTGTAAACAGAATGTGATGACGGAGGAGAGAAACTGGGTCACACAGCTAAGGAGTGGCAGCTCCTCCTGCTCCTCCAGCTCCTCCAGCTCCTCCTGCTCCACAGGCTCTCGTGACATTTGATTAAAACTGAGACTCGGCGGAGGAGAAGCAGATCACACACTTCTGCAACTCGACAGGAAATATTTCGTCTAATCATCAACCCAGCGGTCAGAGTTGTGCAACAAACCGTCTGGAATCACAGACATGCAGCAAACACTTTCTATTTTTGTGCCAAAAGAAAAAATCTCAATAAAACTTCTTCTTAATTGTTGAGCACATGATGTGAAGACGTTTATATTTCAGGTGGAAAAAGTGAAGCAGAGAGTTGGAGCAGCGCTCAAAGACGTCGGTGAGCGGAGGCTGTTGTGGCTGACTCACGCTACCAGCTCTGGGAATGTGTCCTTAAATGACGCCTGGGCGTTCAGAGGGCATGGAGCCGGGTTAGTTCAGAGCGGAGGATGAAGGAAGAGCAGCAACCAGAGAAACTCTCCTCAGCTCGTTATATCTGAGTGAGAGATTATTCATGTCAGGCCTGTTTCACAGCTCTAACTTCAGGATGTTGCTGCTCTGATCCTCTGAAAAATGATTTCACTCTAATGGAGGAACTCATCGCAGATGTTCTGAGTGGTATTGGGTCTGATCCAGATAATGTTAAAATGATCGGATGAGTATCAGGCTTCAGACAAGTAGGAATTCATTTATTTTAGGTCTGACTAAAGATGTCTGCTGTGTGAAAGAAAGAAAGACAGAAAGAAAGACAGAAGAACAGGAGAAAGGGGGAAGAAGAAGAAGAAGAAGAAGGAGAAAGGGAAGAAAGGGAGAAGAAGAAGAAAGTAGAAGGAAGAGCAGAAGAAAAAAGAACAAGAAGAAGAAGAAAAAAAGAAAGGGAAGAAGAAGGAAGAAGAGAAGAAGAAAGAGAAGAAAGTAGAAGAAGGAAGAAAGACAAACTTATTAAGAAGAAGAACCAGAACCCAGGTTCTACCATGAAGGCAGTCCTCTGTTAGTCAGTAACTAATGTACTGTGGATGTGTGGTGAGGTGGTAGTAGTTGATCATCTAAACAGAATCCATGGAGTCCACTCAGTCAAAGGCTGCACCCAAACAACAACAACAAACACTGAACGTTTAAAAGAAGAGAAAAGTTTCCTGGAGACAGCGTCAAGGAGAAACATCTTCCAGAGAGAACTTTGTCCGTTAAAGCTCCTCATTAGACGGAGAACATGCTGACGAGCCAGGTAAGTCCTTCAGGTTGTGGTGGAGACCAAACACAGAACAACAAGAAAACTGAACGATGAAACTACAGCAGCCTGCAGAACAACTAAACTATAAATACTTAATAAAGGGATACGTTAGTTTCTCCGAAGTTGACCAAGACAAACATCAGTAGATCCAATAAACCAGATCAAAGCCTTAAATTAAAATCCACTAATTGTCTTGACGTCTTTCCTGACAGTTTGACGCCCACATTAGAGCTCAGATGAGTTTCAACACATCTCACAGTCAAGTCAGACTCGTCTGATTCTTGTCTGCAGATGGAGGCGGCCTCTGGCTCGCCACACCACCCTTTAAATGAACTGTGGCGCTCCACCAGCACCACGTCAGCTAACCAACGCCGTGCCTGGAAACAGATGTTTGGAACAAGTGCACCAACGCTTTTTTTTATTTTTTTGAGCTGCTCGATTTGTTTAATTTCTCGTCTCGCAGCTCAACAACTTCAGATTAAACACTGTTCATGATAAACACGGCTGCAGCAGAGGAGGAGGAGGAGGAGGAGGAGGAGACGTGGAGAGAGCTCAGATCATTCAGAGCTGTGGCCTTCCTCCTCTTCAGCAGCTTTTCCATGACGTTTGTCTGGACGTTTTGTCAGGAATGGAGACGACGACACAGAAACTGAGAGAGGAAGGAGGCGCTCTACACTAATACAGACGCTCAGACAAAGCCAAGCTGTGCAGCGACGTGTCCTCTGCCGAGCAGACTGGAGAAAATTCAAATCTTCAAAACAAAAAAAGAAAAACTGGAGAAAAGAGTCTTTTGTGCTTTCACTGCTTCACCACAAACCGCTGACTGCAAAGACCAGGTGAAGCAGAAAAGAAAAAGCTGCTTTTCCAAAGTCAAAACTGAACTTGAAAACATAGATGAGACGTCTTTAAAGTGTCTGCAGGAATCACAATATGTGAATTTGCTTTTACAGAGGAAGATGATCTGATATGACTAAAAGCTGCAGAACAAAATAAACCATGGAGGGAGATTGTCATCGCTGTATTCATGCTTCAGAAACGCACACAATGAAGAATAGGAACCATGTTTAGAAGGATCAACACCGCACAGATGTGAGATTACTGCAACTCATGAAGATTAGAGCTGTAAGAAAGGAAACAGCGGCACCACCGCCATGGACGAGCATCTCAGCCGAGGAAACCCTCGAGTTTCTGGACTAAAACCAACGAGACAGCAGCGTGACAGTTTAATCTGATTGTTGTTGGTGGTCAGAGTCTGGGAGACTCGACAAAGATTCAGTAGATGCTAATGGAGATGCTAATGGCTGCGCTGCTTTCCAGCAGTTTGTTTCGGCACATTTATAAAACTAAATAAACGTCCATTAGCGTTACGCTTCAAGGAGGAGGAAGCACGTAAACATCTTTTCTAGTTATTAAATCCAAACTTTGTGATGCACAGTATCTTTTAGTTAACTTATTAAACATATTTGTTTATGAGAAATGTTGGATAAACATTAAAGACTCTGTAGAAGCTGAGTGGCCAAGAAGCAAGGAAGAGCTACTATTAGCTGGTAGGCTAGGAAACAAGGAAGAGCTACCATTAGCTGGTAGGCTACCCTTGGAAAGGGTTTGTGTTAGCTGGGAGGCGCTACTTTTAGCTGGCAGGCTAGGAAGCTAGGAGGAGCTACTATTAGCTGGGAGGCTAGGAATCCAGGAAGAGCCACTGTTAGATGGGAAGCTGAGTAGCTAGGAAAAGAGTGAGAGTTAGCTGGTAGGCTAAGAAGCTAGGAAGAGTTAGTGTCAGCTGGGAGGTGCTACTTTAACCTGAGAAGCTAAGAAGCTAGGAGGAGCTATGATTAGCTGGGAGGCTACATTTTAAAGATTTAAACCTTCAACTGTAAAGCCACGACTTCTAGCCAAGATTCGTTTTATCTGGACTGAAGCTGCAGGATCCATCAAACTGAACTCAGTGACCCTCATTAAGAACACTGTGTTCATCTGATGTGATGTGGCAGCGTGGTGGAGGGATCCTTCCCTCTGCAGGGGAGGTCAAAGAGCTGCCTGTGTGCCAGAGATCGTGGTGTGTTCGTGTGCGTACGGAAAGAAAACACGGTCCATAACCTCCGACATCTCCAGTTGCAGCTTTATTCTGCTCCCATGAAAAGCCTCGGTGCATACTTCAGATGTTTGTGGTGCTCTCTAGCTCGCCCACGTCACTTGGAAGCATTTGTACATTTAAGAAAAAAGTAAGTAAATAAAAAAAAAGACAAGTTAAGAGGTGACACGTCCGCCTCTGGGGGCTCAGCTTCCTGCCAGCTTCCTGTGGGATAAGCTGGACGGCATAACTGGAATACTTGAGTCCAATTTTCAAAATAAAGCTGAAATGAAAATATAAACTTCTTCCTTCTTTCTTCTTCCAGCCTTCAGCTCTTCAACACTCAAATATATCTAAAGAGGAAATAATATTTAATATATCTCATGTCACAACAGGACTGCTCTTTGTCTTTGACATAAAGACATAATGAGCATCTCAGGCCGGTCTGAACCGAGCCTCTGACCCAGCAGGAATCTCCCCCCACAGCCTACTGTGTAATTAAGCCCAGTGGTTTATGGCGACATTGTTCTGCTGTCAGAATCTCTTTTAAAGTCATGCACTCGTACACTGCGTTCCTTCCCAGGACGAGGGAGGAGCCGACACGCTGTGATACATCAGTGTAATATAACGTCTCTGAAATTAATTCACAAAGCAGCCTGTCATTTACTTTTGTAGATCAAGTCAGACTGAAGAAGCAACACCCCATGTTCTATATGTGGAAACTCTCTGACATGCACACAACATTCACTGCGAGCTACAAGACTGACGCAAAGTTGAACTGTAACCATTAAAATAAATGAATTTTAAATGTTCATCTGCAAAATAAAACTGTTAAGACGCGTTTGAAACGTTAAGATCCCGGTTATTTGCAACTTCAGTTCATTAGAGCAGCTCATCAGGCTTAATAAGGCATTAGCCGTTAGCTGGGAGGCTAGAAAGCTAGGACGAGCTACTGTTAGCTGGAATTCTAAAAAGCAAGGAAGTGGACCCCCTGAAGCTAGGAAGAGCTACTATTGGCTAGGAAGCTATGAGCAGCTACTGTAAGCTAGGAGGAGCTACTATTAGCTGGAAAGCTAGGAAGTTAGGAAGAGTTGCTGTTAGCTACGAAGCTAGGATGCGCTGCTGTTAGCTAGGGAGCTAGGGGGAGCTACTATTAGCTGGGAGGCTAGGAAGAGATACTATTAGGTGGGAGAAAGCTAAGAAGAGCTACTATTAGCACAGAAGCTAGGGGGAGCTACTGTAAGCTAGGGGGAGTTACTATTATCTGGAAGGCTAGGAAGTTAGGAAGAGCTGCTGTTAGCTACGAAGCTAGGAAGAGCTACTATTAGGTAGGGAGCAAGGAAGAGCTACTGTAGCTAGCAAGCTGGGAGGAACTGCTGTTAGCTGCGAGGCTAGGAAGATATACTGTTGGGTGGGAGGTTAAGAAACTAGGAAGAGCTACTGTTAGCTCAGAATCTAGGAAGAGATATTATAAGTTGGAAGGCTAGGAAGCTAGGAAGATCTACTGTTGGTTTGGGGGCTAGGAAGAGCTGCTGTTAGCTACGAAGGTAAGAAGAGCTACTATTAGCTAGGAAGCTAGGAGGTGCTACTATTAGGAAGGGGACTACTGCCAAGAGTGTCACCAAACTCAACTGAAACACATGCATCAAATATTCGTTGGTTCACCAGAGGACAGAGTTTAAACTGTGTCAGTCACATTTTATTTATCCTCCTTCAGGGCTGAACGCTGAGAAACTGAACGCTCTGATAAGATATGAATGAGACAAAACACACAAGAGTTACTTAAGAGCGTCTCTGCAGAGCTGCAGAAAGACAATAATCCAACACCGTGGTGGAGGAGGAGGAGGAGGAGGAGGAGGAGGAGGAGCGGTCGTAAATGTCATATTTCAGTAGATGAGCTGCATTTCAAGAAGGATGTAAATATTAAAGGCAGAAGAAGCTGGTGTATTACAGAGACGTTGAGTTATATGCAGTGAGATTAAAGAAGGAATGTAATTCATATGTAAACTGGACTTTGAGATTTATCAGGCCAGAATAAACACCAGCAACATCCTGTTATTCCAGCGAGAGAAGGTTGGAGAATAGAGAACAAGAGCCTCTCTGTGGAGAACCAAAGTGACAATTAAGGTCTTAGTTCTTCTTCACTGGGCGCCAACATTAGAGGAGAGACTTCATACCAGCTATTGTATATGAATCTGTTTGGCAGGATGGCATTTAAATCTCATTTATTTAATTTAATAATTCAAACCAAAGCAAAGATCAAGGCCTCGATACAGATTTGAACACAAATGAAACAAGACTGCATCTGGAAGTTTGAACATTTAAATGTTTTAGGGCGTCAGTGCCGTACAGTAGACAGGAAGCTAGGAAGAGCTACTATTAGCTGGTAGGCTAGGGAGCTAGGAAGAGCTAGAGTTAGCTAGGAGGCAAATTTAAACCTTCAGCTGCAAAGCCACAACTTCTGTTTAAGATTATTTTATCTGTATTGAAGAAAGCATTTCCTACAAAGCTGTAGAGTCCATCATTGAGCTACTAGCTATTAGCAGGAAGCTAGGAAGCAAGGAGGAGCAACTATTAGCTGGGAGGCTAAGAAGCTAGGAAGAGCTAATGTTAGCTGGGAGGCTAACAGTAAAAAAAAATAAATAAATAAATAAAAAGTGTATGCCATGATAGATTCCTCAAAAGTGAAGCCAAAGCATGTGGAGCTCCCCCTAGTGGCTGGAGGTTGCAGTAGAGGTCATGAAATAAGCCCCGCCCCCCACTCCATGTTATTGAGCTTTTCAACAATGTTTTCTGTAATTTTAGGTTTTAGTTGTTCTAAAACCAGGACAGGATGCCGACCCCTCAATGAACTGAGCAAGTTTCAAGTTTTTGTGACAAATCATTCAAAGCATTTGTTTAATTTCTACCTGCTGGACTTTAAAACGCACCCATTCACTTCACTTGGATCATTGTGTGTCTGTGTGTTTAAAACAGCTAAAAAATGTGGGCTGTTAAAATGTGCAGGCTGAGACGCGTCGCCTCTAATACACCGAGCCAAGAACAGTTCATCATCAGGAATATAAAAAAAAAAAGAGAGACAGATGCTGAAAGAGACACAACTTCCTCTTTGGCTCCTCGGGCGTCTTTGTTCGTCAGGAGAAGAAGAAGAAGAAGTAGAAGAAGAAGTCACAGGTATCAGCAGATTTGTGTGTGAACAACAGCGCAGACAACAGTCATTACCAGCGGAGAAAACACTGTTTAGTTCCAGCTGGGAGTCACAGGATGCCTCAGCATCCACTGACGTTACTCACGACAAACAGGACATAAACAAAAACACCAGCTCTGACGCAGCCGCCTGTTTGCTAAATGCTGACTTCTGCTGTGTAAGCGTTTTACATTCAGAGCACACGTGATGATTATCTCTTTTTCTACAGGAATAAACCAGAACACTGCGTGCAGAGCTTTTACACTGCAGTCAAAAGGATTAAAGGGTAACCTCCTTCTAAACACATGAAAGATCCGACAGCTTCGACTATTAAACATGTAGATGGACTCAGGTTGTGAATCTGAGGCTGTTAATGATGATTATTTACATTAATCACATATTTATCCGTTCTAAATGTACTTTAAAGATAAGGTTTTATTTGTCACATGTACAGTTACATATGTACCTGCAGCCAGTAGTAAAAAGTACACATAGTAAAAAGAATTCACGTAGCACAAAAGGTAAACAATATAAGTATAAAAGTATAACTGAGGAAAATAAAATATAGACTGTAAACTTGAAATGTAAACTTAGATCGTATATACATGCATTCACAATATTTTAAAGCAGCTGTGTGATTAAAGTGCAGTGATGCAGTGGTACTTGAGTCCAGTTAAGGCCGTTTTTAATCCTCTAATCAACATCTGAGAAGACTAACACGCTTATATAATATGTGTTATTATAAGTACAACAACCCAAAGCTAAGACAAATACCTCTGCACGTTACTGGATAGTCCTCCAGCCAATCAGAGTGAAGAACATGAAGCGATTAAAGCATTCTGAACTTTTAATATCTTTACCAAAAGACGTGATATCAGACTCTAAACATCTCTAATTCAACTCCTCTTCTCAGATGACGTCTACTCTTACTCTTCGTCCATTCACCACATTAAGCCACGCCCCTGAACGACCTGATTGGCCCGATCGGCAGACATTTGCAGGAGCAGAATCAGATCCCAACGGAGAGACTCCAGATAAACTTTCCAAAGTAAATTGTCAGCAAAGGGCAGTTAGTCTGGCTCTCAAATGTTTAACGAGTTACTGGATTTATCCAAAACGCTTCCGCAAAAGTCTTCACCTGTACCTGCAGAGAACAATCCTAAGTCTGAGCTACAGCTTGATACGATTAATCAAAGTTTTCTCTAATAAAACATCTGACTTCCTCTTACATTAAACCAGAGTTAACGTTTTGTTTTTTTAACCACGTTAGGGAAATGAAACCAAGGCGACACACTGCCGACCTCTCCCACCCTGTTACACCTGGCCCAGGCTCCATTACTGATATTCAATAACATCAGCTTCATCGACTCATCATTACGAGGCTGTTATTTCAGCTCTAGTTCACAGTTTTGATTAGAAGACAGACCAAACAAAGAACAACAAACACGTTTCACCAAATGTCAAACGTTGAGTCAGCAGAAATGAACTCAAAGGCCACAGCTGTGACGGAGGACAAAGCTTCAATTCAGCCATTATTATAACGTAGGAGCTCAGAGTTATGAGACTAACCGTGTGTTTGTGACCTGCTGATGGAGTCAAAGACACTAAAACTGTGTTTGTTGTGTAAGTACACGTCTTCTTCTTCTTCTTCCGTTTGTTTCCTGCGTAAAAAGTGAAGCGGACACATCTCAGACACGCTTCACTTTCCCACGAAACGTGACCCTGAGCTTTGGTTTGTGTCCCAAACACGATTCATTTCAGATCCTTGGCCTTTCCAAAACACACACACAAAAAAAAACAAGGTCAACTGGTTTTTGTAGGGTTTGTTGGAGACGTTTCAATAAGGAATCTGTTTTCCTCAATCTGAACAGATTCCTTGTTCCAGTTCCAGGTCGTTAACAGACTCTAGTCAGGTGAGTTTCAGGTGGACGCCACCCACAGGTGTTCCTGATAAAAACCTCCACCAAGCTTTAAGAACTGAAGTTCAGCTGCCTTTGACTCAGCTTCATTATTTTGGGGGATATTTAATTTTCTGGTGCAATTTGTATTTTACTCCTTTATGTGATTGCAAAGTCACATTATAGGATCAATAAAGAATCCCAAGTCTGAATCTGAGTCTTCATTTCACGTATTAACCTCCAGATTAATCCCAAGTCCTTGAACGCACCACAGCTCCGGTGAGTAACAGTAACTCCTGCAGGTTTCTGAGGAGCTGCAATCATGCACGGCCTCGTACTGGCAGCGTCTTTTGTCTCCGGCGGCGGTCAAGTTCAGTCAAGTCTCAAAGAGCAGAGGGAGGAGACGTCCTGTTTGCTTTACCCCGGGGTCTGGGAGCTCAGAGTGTCAGGTGCTGCTCAGGTAGCTGTGTTCAGACACAACAGCTGACATGGGAACGGCAACAGGAATCTTTTTTTTTTTCTATGCTCGACTGTCATCTCATCACAGTTTTACAGTTTGTCCTCAGGTCCTCAGGTCCTCAGGTCGTCCAGGTCCAATCCCACAAATACATGAAGCTTACACAAAAACAGCTGGACTTGGAGTTAGGGTTTTAATTCCGTACTTTCTTTTCTTATTATTATTTTTCATGAGTCATGGAGTCTGCCGTTCTTCGTGACTCTCTGCCTGGGCGGCTCTCGGCCAAACATTAACAAAGACCAGACGCACTAATTGGTGCGTGTTCAAGCAACGACACATAAAACACTGATGTGAACCACAGCCACTGAATCAGACGCCCTGTATAGACTCAGACGACTGTCAGAGGATTCCTTCTATTTCTACTTCCTTCAAACGTGCACACGGTATTTGTGATAGGGACGTCCCGAACGGTATGAGCCTGCCATAACCAAAAACCACATCCTTGTAGCTTCAAAACGTCTTCCTCTGTTTTAATAACGGTTGGATAGCAACAACGCTGACAAAAGTCAAGTACTGAAGCCTGACGTACACCGCGGCGATGCAGACCACAAGAGCTGTGATTGGTCCTCTTGGTAGCAGCGTGTTTCCTCTTTAGTATTTCCAGCTGCTTCTCCATCTCCACAATTTTCGAATCGATTGTTTTGGATCGATAAAGATGGAACACATGGAGGAAAGGTTAACTGAGGAGGTTCAGAGACACAAACATTTGTTGAAAGTAAAGCAGGAAGTAGAAACAAAAATTAACCCGACTGGTAAAAAAGACACAGCGCCGACTAGTGTTTGGGTGGAGTTGTTACAGAGCGAGACAGAGTGATGAGGTACGAGAATAAATGGATCGCACCGACGTAGGCTACGTACGTAGGGTACAGCTGTGTCCCACAGCACCTTAAATGAGCCTTTATCCTCTGAAAAACAATTTCACGCAAACAGAGGAAGTCATTACAGGTACTGGGTCCAATTGGGACATCCATAATGAGTTCCTCCGTTATCAGGCTTCAGTAAAGTCTGATCTTTTGTAGTCATTTATTTTTAGCTCTGTTATAAACCAAAACCACGTCCCTGTAGAGTTAAACTATGTCTTCTGTTTTAATGACAGTTGGCTGTCGTCAAAGCTGCCAAAAAAAACAAAGAAGAAGAACAAAAATTATGTGACTAAAGATGTCTGCTGTGTGGATGGAAGAAAGAAAGAATGTACAAGAAGAAAGAAGAACAAGAACAAAAGAAAGAAGGAGAAAGAAGAAGAACCAACTGTGGAAGAAGTTTCCAGAGTCGTCTGTTAGTCAGTATCTAGTGTACTGTGGATGTGTGGTGAGGTGGTAGTAGTTGATCATCTAAACAGAATCCATGGAGTCCACTCAGTCAAAGGCTGCACCCAAACAACAACAACAAACACTGAACGTTTAAAAGAAGAGAAAAGTTTCCTGGAGACAGCGTCAAGGAGAAACATCTTCCAGAGAGGGTTAGGGAGTTTATGGCAGCGTTGGATGACCAGAACATTTCTGGAGTAGAGAACACAAGGTACCAGCTACCCTCTCCACACTACATTAACTTTGACTGAAAGATTTATTGGACTGAATCCAGTCGACTCTAGGAGAAGACAAGGAAGACAAGGACAGACTTTAGGAAGACACAGGAGACCAACTCTAGGAGAAGACAAGGAAGACAAGGAAAGACTTTAGGAAGACACAGGAGACCAACTCTAGGAGAAGACAAGGAAGACAAGGACAGACTTTAGGAAGCTACAGGAGACCAACTCTAGGAGAAGACAAGGAAGACAAGGACAGACTTTAGGAAGCTACAGGAGACCAACTCTAGGAGAAGACAAGGAAGACAAGGACAGACTTTAGGAAGCTACAGGAGACCAACTCTAGGAGAAGACAAGGAAGACAAGGACAGACTTTAGGAAGCTACAGGAGACCAACTCTAGGAGAAGACAAGGAAGACAAGGACAGACTTTAGGAAGACACAGGAGACCAACTCTAGGAGAAGACAAGGAAGACAAGGACAGACTTTAGGAAGCTACAGGAGACCAACTCTAGGAGAAGACAAGGAAGACAAGGACAGACTTTAGGAAGCTACAGGAGACCAACTCTAGGAGAAGACAAGGAAGACAAGGAAAGACTTTAGGAAGCTACAGGAGACCAACTCTAGGAGAAGACAAGGAAAGACTTTAGGAAGCTACAGGAGACCAACTCTAGGAGAAGACAAGGAAGACAAGGACAGACTTTAGGAAGCTACAGGAGACCAACTCTAGGAGAAGACAAGGAAGACAAGGACAGACTTTAGGAAGCTACAGGAGACCAACTCTAGGAGAAGACAAGGACAGACTTTAGGAAGCTACAGGAGACCAACTCTAGGAGAAGACAAGGAAGACAAGGACAGACTTTAGGAAGACACAGGAGACCAACTCTAGGAGAAGACAAGGAAGACAAGGACAGACTTTAGGAAGACACAGGAGACCAACTCTAGGAGAAGACAAGGAAGACAAGGACAGACTTTAGGAAGCTACAGGAGACCAACTCTAGGAGAAGACAAGGAAGACAAGGACAGACTTTAGGAAGCTACAGGAGACCAACTCTAGGAGAAGACAAGGAAGACAAGGACAGACTTTAGGAAGCTACAGGAGACCAACTCTAGGAGAAGACAAGGAAGACAAGGACAGACTTTAGGAAGCTACAGGAGACCAACTCTAGGAGAAGACAAGGAAGACAAGGACAGACTTTAGGAAGCTACAGGAGACCAACTCTAGGAGAAGACAAGGAAGACAAGGACAGACTTTAGGAAGCTACAGGAGACCAACTCTAGGAGAAGACAAGGAAGACAAGGACAGACTTTAGGAAGCTACAGGAGACCAACTCTAGGAGAAGACAAGGAAGACAAGGACAGACTTTAGGAAGCTACAGGAGACCAACTCTAGGAGAAGACAAGGAAGACAAGGACAGACTTTAGGAAGACGCAGGAGACCAACTCTAGGACATTTAGGACCAGATCTGGTTTTGAGCTTGAAGCTTGACAAGAACAAGCAGTAACACATGTTGAAAGTCACTTCCCTGAGGAGCAGAGTTTTTTGTCTCCTCTTGTAAAAACAGAAACTCATCTTTCTCGTTATAAAGACGAAAAACTATGAGAAGTATTTTTTTACGACGGTCGCTCTGGGCTGAAGCTGCACATATTTCCTTGATGTGAGTGGACCTCCAGGAGAATCACCTGTGTTTCAACACGTCTCTGCTGCGTCTGGAATAACAACCTGAATCAGTCCTGAAGAAGAGAAGCTGTGTTGTCTCTTTGTTTTTAATCTGACGCTCCGGTCCTGGGGAGAGCTTTACTTTATTTCAGGCACGGAACGTGGATAAACACACATGTTCCCAGTTAGAGGACGCACACATGTGGAAGTCAACACATGGTACACGCAAGGTCTTATTTATGGGGTAAAGAAGGTTTGTGAAAGACTGGAAAATAGAGCTTGGCTATTTCTGGCAACTGGAGAGACTGACTGCTGAGGGCTGAGATCATTATTATTATTATTTAGAAGCAGCTGTGCGGTGAGAGAAGATGTGGGTCAGGGGGGCAGGAGGACGAGGACGTCGAGACTTAAACTGAAGCCTTGTTACAGACAGACAGGAGGGAAATAAACACGCCAGATTCCTGTTCGCAGCATGAAACCTGGAGAAGATCTGTCCTGAGATGAAAATCAAAACATCTGTGGATTTTCTTAAAGTGTCTATGAAGCACATTTGTGGATTCTGGATCACTGTAATTACGACACTCATTAGAAAAAAATCCAACGGTTTGTGAAAGCTGAGACGTTGAGCTTTAAGGCCAATGTGGTGTCATTACAGTAATTTAACTTGAGCCTCTCGTGTCTTTAGTCTTAACGCGTTCAACCACAGGTTTCTCAGATCTTTATGACTTGGAGTCAGAGCTGGTATACGATAATATTTTAGGTTGGAGCTTTGAACCTTAACTCATCCAATTCTGGAAAGATGACAACGTTAGATGAACGGTAGCCTTCAATTCCCAGCTAACAGTAGCTCTTCTTAGCGTTCTAGCCTCGCAGCTAATAATAGCTCTACCTAGCTTCCTAGCTAACAGTAGTTCTTCCTAGCTTCCTAGCTAATCCAGCTAACAGTATCTCTTCCTAGCTTCCAAGCTAACCCAGCTAATAGTAGCTCTTCCTAGCTTCCCAGCTAACCCAGCTAATAGTAGCTCTTCCTAGCTAATTCAGCTAACAGTAGCTCTTCCTAGCCACGTAGCTAATATTAGCTCTTCCTAGCTTCCCAGCTAACCCAGCTAACAGTAGCTCTTCCTAGCTTCCTAGCCTCCCAGCTAACAGTAGCTCTTCCTAGCCACGTAGCTGACAGTAGCTCTTCCTAGCCACGTAGCTGACGGTAGCTCTTCCTAGCTTCCTAGCCTCCCAGCTAACAGTAGCTCTTCCTAGCCACGTAGCTGACAGTAGCTCTTCCTAGCCACGTAGCTGACGGTAGCTCTTCCTAGCTTCCTAGCCTCCCAGCTAACAGTAGCTCTTCCTAGCTTTCACCGGTGCCTCTCTCATGATAATAACTTCCAGATATTTAAGGTTGCAAGTATTCTGACCCAAATGGGCAAAGGCACTTCTTCACAGATTATTTTCTGACTTTTTTTTTTAGTCAAAATAACCAAAATAAAAAGCTCCATGTGGACATTCTGAGGCTTAAAGGAGGATTTCTCTTTAATAAAAACCTGCAGTGCCTTCAGACATCAGACTGGAAATCAATCCCAGTGCAGAGACTTGTTTCAGGCCGAGGGGCTCGATGGCGTCTCCTGTGGTTTTTACAGCAAAACTTTACACCAAGAGCTGCACGATAATTAACAGACAGAACGCGTGGAGGAGCATTTGGTATTGTTAGGGACTCATTACGGTTCCAGGACAGAAGGTAGCGGACTGTTAACATTTAATGACGGCTCACGGACGATCTGTGCAGATTCAGATGCAGGACACATCTGAACCGAGGGCTTGTGTTTCTGCTGGCTGTAGATAAATAGAGGCAGGCATTGTGTGTGGCGGCTGTGCCAACGCCGGCCCCGCCGCCACAAAGCGCTCTCTGTGGTTTCACGGGAACCAGCACCTCCCCCCTGTCCCCCCGTCCCTTCTCCAGCCCAGAGGCCCCGATACCAGAACGCACAGTCTTGGACCCCGATGTTCTGGGAACACGACGGCCAAGAGGAAACACTGAGCCAAACCTGCCGGTCCAAACACAGCCAATGAGAAGAGTTGGCAACAGGACACCCAAAAAAAAAAAAAAAAAAAAGAGGACATTTAGGCCTCGGGGTGACAGCGTGGAGATAAGTGGGCCCCCGGGGCTTCAGCTCAAAGCTTTTAGAGACAGCCTCTACTAGGGACGTCCTGAACGGTGTCAGGAGAGGATCATGTTTTAATGGCTAGAGTCAAAGATGACGAAGAAGAAGAAACAAGAAGAAGAACAACAACACCACCACTAATACTTCTGTTAAATATCAAAGAAGAAGAAGCAAACGCGACTGAACCTGTCTCCTGTGTGGATTGAGAGGGGGTGAATACCTGAACCTCTGCAGCTTGTTGTTAGGATCAGAGGCAGCAGCAGGTGAGTCAGGAGGAAGGTAAACCACAGAGACACACCCAGAGCAACGACGGGACAGGACTCCACATCATGAACAAGATCTTATATTTAAGTGCAGCCCACAACAAAGAGCAGCGGATCTAAACGGGGAGGGGAGGGGAGGGGAGGGGAAGGGAGGGGAGGGAGGGTTTGTGGTTTTTAAGGTTTCCTACCTGAGCAGAGGACGCCTTTGTGTCGGGCGCAGGAGAAGTCGTCACACTCGCAGAAGCTTCCGTAGATCTTGCCGAACTCGGACTCGTAGCACAGACACTGGTTGCAGCTGCACTCGCCCGGCCGCTGCAGACCTGCTTGCCCTCGGCCTCGCGGCAGGCGCTCTGGTACACGCTGCTGGCCTCGCCCTCGTGGCACTCGCAGCGGGCGCCCAGGTAGCCCGG
>NC_140341.1:2432480-2708600 GCF_963514085.1 Chelon labrosus
ACGATCTGCCGGGCCAATCAGATCATTGTGGGCGGGGCTTCATGTGGTGAGAGACGTGGAGTTAAATTAGTTGGAGGACTGTCCTGATGATTCCATAATGAAATCCAGATGTTGTGATGTCGTCTCTATGAACAGAGACACATCTGGACGTAAAGCTGAACAGACGACGGTGAGTTCAGAGATTACTGCGACATTTTCCTCGCTGCTTCAGCTTCTCATTGAAAACATTTTACTGGAAAAACACACATTTTCTATAAAACAAGACATTTTTAGTCGTTTTCCGACATCGGATCAGTTTGAGATATTCCTCAGAGGAGCTGAAGTAGAAGGAGCAGCTCCAGTGATCTGTTACATGAGGAGCTGCACATCTTCTCAGCCTCGTAGAAACCTTTGATTGATTCCACTTAGTGTAAGAATATATGAGCTCATATAAGATTATATACGTCCATATAACAATACAGATTCTGAGTTTTGCTTCCCTTCACATTCTTTGTATTTTGAACCCGTTGCAGTTTTTACCAGAAACTACAGGTGTCACCAAATCAGCCTCAACTGAACTGAAACCAATTCAGTGATTTAGTCAAAACATCTATTAGATCATTTTAAATTGTTCTTACTGATTTTATTCATGTCATAACGCCTCAGTACCTCAGCTGGACTCTCTTCACATTGTTTTTACTCTATATTTTTACATTTCTGTCTATATCAGGGGTCTTCTATGTTTTCCAGGCCAAGGACCCCCAAACTGATGGAGAGACGGAGCAGGGACCCCCTTTCTTATGTGTATGTGTATTTAAAGACATTTAAATTTATGGAAATAATTGCAGGGGGAATATAAAAAAACTGTCCTCCGCGGACCCCCTAGGGGTCGTGGACCCCCTAGGGGTCGTGGACCCCCTGTTGAAGACCTATATCATTGTACCTATATTTAATTTTATATATCTATATTGCCTATACTGACATAAATACTTGTGCCTATATATATATATTCTTCCTTTTACTTATTTATATTGCCTTGTATATTCATTCATTCATTCATTCATCTTGTGTAACCACTTATTCCTGTTAAGGGTCGCAGGGTCTGCTGGAGCCTATCCCAGCTGTCATTGGTCTAGAGGGGGGGTCTACCCTGGACAGGTCTCCAGTCTATCCCAGCTGTCATTGGTCTAGAGGGGGGGGTCCACCCTGGACAGGTCTCCAGTCTATCCCAGCTGTCATTGGTCTAGAGGGGGGGTCCACCCTGGACAGGTCTCCAGTCTATCCCAGCTGGTCTAGAGGTGGGGTCCACCTGGACAGGTCTCCAGTCTATCACAGGGCTAACACAGAGAGACACTCACACCTACGGCCAATTTAGAATCACCAATGAACCTAACCAGCATGTCTTTGGACGGTGGGAGGAAGCTGGAGAACCTGGAGAGAACCCACGCAGACACAGGGAGAACATGCAGACTACACACAGAAAGGAACCAGTCGGCCTGGATTAGAACCCAGAACCTTCTGGCTGTGAGGCATCAGTGCTAACCACCACACCACTGTGACGCCCTATTATTATATATTATCATCTATTTTTAGATTGACTTACAGTATATATTGTTATGTAACTGGCTTATATCTGCTTATATGTCAGATTTCCTTTTCTTTTAACAAGGACGTCTCTGAAATCATTCCACTTCATGTCTTGTTGTGTATAACTGTCTTTTAAACATCTAAACTTTGAATTAGATGTTTTCACACCATAATAAATAAATCAGCTCCACTACATCAGATAAAGCTGCCTCTCAGCATTAATTCATTTTGGGTTTTTTGCATGTGATGTGTCAGAGACTGAGAGTGAGCAGAGAAATAATTAAATAATAATAAATAAAAAAAAATTAAAAACGTCTAGAAATTATTGAGGCTGTCTGAAGACGAGACAACGACATAAAACAGCAGCTAGAGGTACGACCCAGCTGGGAGCTGATCTGCTGCGGAGGACGTGTCTCCACATCCTTCATCTGGACGAGATCGATACCGGCCTGAGTCACAAGATAACGTCAGAGACCGGGGCAGACCAGGACAGGCCGGGACAGACCAGGACAGATCTGGACAGACCAGGACAGACCGGGACAGGCCGGGACAGGCCGGGACAGACCAGGACAGACCAGGACAGACCGGGACAGGCCGGGACAGACCAGGACAGACCGGGACAGACCAGGACAGACCAGGACAGACCAGGACAGAGCAGACTCACCTGCTCTGGGTTGTATTTGGAGAGGACGCCTTCGCCATGAAACTCCTCCAGCACGTCCTTCAGCTTCTTCGTGGAGTCTGAAACATAACCGTTGTCACATTTAGTCGTGGTGCCTCATTAACAGGTTCTCTGATAAACAGGAACATCAGCTGTTAGTCACGCTGTAAGGGGACACGCCGTCTTTCTCACTTTTAGTTGCTAATCCACCACCATCACCACACACACCCTGGGTCCAGATCACTACCCATAATGACCCCCCACCACCCCCACTGTCATCTGTCAAACTATTACACAGGAAGCATGCACACAGTCCAGACCCCGGATGACACGCTTCATTATATTTAGAGCAGCAGCAGCAGCAGCAGCAGCAGCAGCAGCAGCTTTGAGGCCCGGGACGTTCTCCTCTGTCTGAGCTGAATGAAACAGTCTCAGGTACGATGACGGATACGTGACCAGAGAACATCTGGAGACCAGAGAACATCTGGAGACCAGACGAGGAACAGAACATCAGCAGCTTCTCAACGTGCTGCAGTGGTGGAGAATAATACTTAAATAATATTTAAATCGTTTAATTAGAGCTAATAATTAATTGAATGATCTTTAATTATATTTAATAGTACATTATTATTAGTAGTATTACTATTATTATTATATTCTATCATTGCTATTACATATTTATAATAATAATTATTATATTATTATTAACTATTATTAACTATTATTATTGCATATTTATAATAATAAAATATACATTTAAATATAATAATAATATGTGATTATTCACTATTCTAACAATAAAAACTTAAATTATTTAAATGATTGTAAAAATAATCCAACTGTTATGATGATGATAATTATCTGTAATAATAATTCTACAAGTAAAAACATAAATGATGCATTTAAACATTTAAATCAACTTATTTGTTCAGTGAGTGAACGTTTAGAAGCTTTTTACTTTTCCCTATCGACGCATTTCTTTCATTAATTATTTAAATAAAGTAGAAAATAGTAGAAACTAAACATCCATGCTGTGTTTAAAGGCCGAGGCTTCGTCCTCATGTTTGATTAGTCTGAGGTTAAATGATCCGACGTCTGCAGCTAAACATTACTGTCATTACTGATGAATCTGATCTTTATCTAGTCTGTAAATAAGCTCCTCATTTAGTCCAACAAACTAAAAATAAGAAGTCTAATGTTATTAGTGTTTTCTCTTAGATGAGGATCCCCGTGCACGCCTCCAACCCCCCCGTCTCTCCGTCACCAGCGTCAGAGAACCTCTCGGCCCGTGTCCTTCGTTTAGTCCTTGATTGATCGGCTGATGATACACAAGCCTTGCTGTCTCTGCGCTGCTCTCATCAGTAAAAATGAGACCTTCCTGTCTGCAGGGGCTTCCCAGTCGCCACATTCGTCATGTTTCCATTACAGACTTTCTCTGGAGCAGCCGGGCCTCGTAAAGCCTGCAGGAGCAGCAGCAGCAGGAGCAGCAGGGATGGATGGAGGTGAGGATTAGAGCCACAGTAACCAACTATATATACATAGATACATGAGATAACTACAGAGCAATGAGACATGAAGTCATCTACAAGAACTTGAAGGTTTGAGTCCTCCACTGTGGAAAGGTTCTCTAGTATTTAAATAAAAATAAATATCTGGCTGGACTATAACATGTTTAAAACGTTTCTGGACATAATATTATCAGCTTCAGTTTGCTAGGGAGCATAAAGATTGGACTCTGGAGCAATGGAAGAAGGTCATGTGGTCTGTTGAGTCCAGATTTACCCTGTTCCAGAGTGATGGGGGCATCAGGGTAAGAAGAGAGGCAGATGAAGTGATGCACCCATCATGCCTAGTGTCTACTGTACAAGCCTGTGTCAAAGGGCAAGGGTACGATAGTTTTCCATTTAACTGACAATGAATAACACAGTTGTTTTATTCAAATGACCAAGCCTCCGTGTTTATTCCTCAGGTTACTGCAGTTCCATACACAGATTAGTTTTGATTTTAAATGCACTGTCCTAGTGTCATTTCTTCATCTCACATGTGTCATTTCTCCTCTTTCCTGTCGGACGGCTGAGCTGCAGAGTCCCACGTCTACATCTGGCATCAAAGCTCAACACACCTTCATCCTTACAGGTGTGGACACACGGTAAAATATTAATGAAATGATCAGTGGTGTGTAAATCTGTCTTTATACTGAACACCGGGAACATGACGTTCAGTCTGCTGCAGGTTTTTTACGTAAACCTGGGACCCTCCGTCCACAGCTGAGGAGTCTCAGCGTACGCGGGGTGGAAACACGTTTGATCCGTCGGACGTTAACCTGACTGCGCATCGTTTGAAAGAACAAAGCGTCGCGATTCAAACGGCACCAGGAACAATAACAGCAGCTGCTCTAAGAATCTGCTGCAACTAAACTCAAAGGCTCCAGAAACAGGATGCTCCCAAGGCTTTAGTCTGTGTTATTTAATAAAACAAAAGGTTAATGTTAAAGGGTAAAATGAGCCAAAGAAGAAATGTGAAGAGTGTTGTTTAGACGCTGCTTCATAAGAAATATGAAACCAGCGCCTGCAGCCAGCGATAATGATCCTGGTGCAGTTAAAGCCTTTACGTTCTGGAGGCCGATAAGACAAGGATTTGGTTTTTGTTTAATTCCTGGACAGAATAGTTTGCGTGAGAGAGTCACAGTGTATTCATCGTCCACAGTGGCAGCAGGAGTCCCACCGGACAGACGGGACAGATGCTCTTTTGACTAACAAATGTGTCCAGAGGGTTAATGAGCAGAGAATCAACCAGGCTGAAGTCCTGCTCTGCTGTCGGCTTTTTAATCTGACTGAGCTTCAGACAGAGAAGAACAGATAAAGACTGGATGTTAAACACTTTAAAATTATTTGGTTATTTGTTTATATAAGAACATCTGATTGTGATCAGGAAAATATATGAAATACAATTATTTCTTCATTGAGGCCTCGTTCACACCTTCACATTAACATCTGGTCCAGGTGTGAACACTGATCTGGTGTCAGTCCACATGTGGAGGTGGTCTGGGACACATGTGACCTCCTTCCTTTGGTAGTGTGAACACACAATGAGTCCTGGGTCACATTAAAGACCACCTACTCAACAGGGCTGATCTGAGGAAGAGGAGTTTAACTCATTCATTCAACCACTAGTAGAAATGATCACATGAATCAGTGATGTCTGTTCATTAGTAATGAGAGCCTTTTAAAAGATTCTGGCCTTGGAGCTGAGAACCAAACTAGACTAGAAACTAATCCTTCCTTCCTTCCTTGTTTCCTTTCTTGACTCCTCTCTCCCTCCCTTCCTTCATTCCTTCTTTCCAACCTTTCTACCTTCCTTCTTTGTTTCCTTCTTTCCCACCTTCTCTTCCTTCGTTTCAGCTCTTCCTCCTTCCTTCCCTGTTTCCTTTCTTAGCTCCTTCCCTCCCTACTTCCCTCCATCCTTCCATCCTTACGTCCTTCTTTCTTTCCCTCATTCCCTCCCTACTTCCCTTCGTTCCTTCCCTCATTAGTGACCTGTTTCCTCTGAGGGTGGAAGTTTCCTTCCTTCCGTTCTTCCTTCTTTCCTTCATTTTTTCATTTCTTCCTTTATTTTTTCCTTCCCTCCTACATTCCTTCCTTCTTTTCCTCCTTCCTCCCTTCCTTCCTTCTGTCCTTCCCTCTTTCCTTCCTTCCTTTCTTCCTTCCCCCAATCTTTCTTTCCTTTCTTCCTAAAATAAATCAGATCTTAACATGTGAGAGTCTTTCCATCTTGTTCCAACATCTGGATCATGTCTCTAAGTCAACAAGCAGCTGTTGATGGTTCTGATCCAGCGGTAGGTAGAGATCCATTAGAGACAGCAGCTGGTACAATATTCTACTGACCACATGATGGCGCTGCTGATTTACAGACACACAAACTGAGATCAGATCTCAAGTGCTGGCTGGGGACGCATGTGGAGACACATTTATATTAACACCAGGTGGAGACACATGGACTTAGAGATGGACGGGTGTAGTAAGATGTTGACATGAGGTCTGTACGGGTCTGGACTGCTATGATTTCAGGTTCTAGGTTGTTTTACATTTTTCAAACAGTTTTAATGAAAAGTTTAAATACTCTGCATTAACTGAAACAAATATCCCGACGGTTCAAATCTGTCGATGCACTCATTTGAATCTGAGTTGCGTAACATCTTTGGTGTGAACACCACGTTATTTGTTTTTGCAAACAAAGCATCAGATGTACACACACACACACACACACACACACACACACACACACACACACACACACACACACACTGCTGGTGTGTATTCGTGCAGACACACAAAGAAACACAGCTCCAGACTACTCACACTCGCTGTACTGCTGCAGCTGGGAAAACTCCGCCGGGCTCAGACAAACCCAGCTACCGTCCCCCATCCTGCCTGAAGGGCCGGGGCCCTGGCAGGAGCTCTGAGTCTGGGAGTGGGCCGGTCCACGGGGAGCCGCTGTGGAGGATTGACGGTTATCCTCGGGTCGAGCTGCGCAACGAGACTGAGGCAAAGAGGCTGTGGGACGTCATCTCTGCCTTACAGCAGCTCAGGAGCTCACAGGAGGTGGACAGGTGGGATGACTGAGGCCACATGAAGATGGTCCAGGTGGAGCCGGACGTTTAATTTATCACTTTTAACGCTAAAATATAAAAATAAGTCGACTGATTCAGCTCCCAGAGATCCTGCAGCAGTGAATCAGTTTCCTCAGAAGGTCTGCAACAGCAAATGTCTTCTATAACCTGGACAGAGACAGAGAGACGGAGACAAACACACAGATCAATGAATGTACCGCTGTAGAAACTGGTCAACACAACAACAATGTGATGAAAAGGAAGCAAAAAAGTTAGAACCAGAACAAAAAGAAAGAACATTAGTTTGAAATCATCCAGGATACTTTGAATCTATAGTTTTTCATCTAATACACTAATATAACGACATCAGTCTCTTAGATCTGTTCCAGTTCAAACTTGTGACTTGTGTTGTCCTGGTACAGACAGGTATCCCAGAATGCATTTCAAGTACGCTACTGTTCCAATTCCATAATGGCTGTCCTGCAAGAATAAAACTTGTCAAATCTGAACCACCAAGAATTCAAATCTGGAGAAGACAAACAGGAAATAACAACAAAGTTCAAAGGTCACACAGAAGACTGTCCTCATCTTCATCTACATCTGAAATCCACAAATAATGATTCAATTCTAGCTTCCTAACTAATAGCAACTCTTCCTAGCGTCCTAGCATCCCAGCTAATAGTAGCTCTTGCTAGCTCCCATTTCCTAGCTTCCTAGCCTACAAACTAACAGTAGCTCTTCCTACCTTTCTACCCAATATTAGCTTTTCCTAGCGTCCTAGCCTACAAATGAATAGTAGCACTCCCTAACCTCCTAGCTTCCCAGCTAATTGTGGCTCTTCCTAGCATTCTAGCTTCCTAACTAATAGTAGCTCTTCCTGGCTTCCTAGCATCCCAGCTAATAGTAGCTCTTGCTAGCTTCCTAGCCTACAAACTAACAGTAGCCATTCCTAGTTTCCCAACTAATATTAGCTTTTCCTAGCTTCCTAGCCTACAAGCTAATAGTAGTGCTTCCTAGCTTTCTAGCTAATTGTAGCTCTTCCTAGCTTGCTAACTTCCTAACTAATAGCAGCTCTCCCTAGCTCCATTGCATTGCAGCTACTAGTAGCTCTTCTTTGCTTTCTTGCTTCCTAGCATACCAGCTAATAGTAGCTTTTCCTAGCTTCCTAGCCTACAAACGCATAGTAGCACTCCCTAGCTTCCTAGCTTCCCAGAAAATTGTAGCTCTTCCTAGCTTTCTAGCTTCCTAACTAATACTAATGCTTCCTAGTTTTGGATACCCTGGTCAACACATGTTACAGAGCAGCACTAAGGCAACGGGGGCAAAGAAAAGTTTAACAGAAAGAAACCTTGAGCAGAACCCAAATCATATGATGAGGCTCATCTGCTTGAGGGCTTCTATGGAGAGAGAATTGTAATTGTAAACGTTAGCTTTGTCATTTAGCAACATAAATAGCTACGCTTTGAACTTGGTAAATACTCAAGTTCATTCCTGTCCAATGGATTAGTTGATTAATCCTTTAGTTATCCATTCATTCGTCATCTATAAACACACAGAGGCCAGGTACACCCTGATCAGCCGTTCAAACTCAACATGTCTTTGGACTGTAGGAGGAAAACCACAGAGAGAATGTGCAAACTCTACATAGGAAGACCTGCAACAGCTTCAACCCCAGAATCATTTCGTGCTGTGAGGCGACACCACTGCATCAACGTCTAACCACAACGTCTACAATAACCGCCTGGAGCTCAGAGACCACACTGCTGATCTAATCGTTTCAGGGGGTTTTCATTTTAAAATAAAAGAAAATATTTAAGTTTTTCCAAACGTGCATCCTCTAGACCTAAATGCATCCCGACAGTCCATGCTGGCTACGGTGTGAGGCAGTTTTTATGTTAATCTGAGCTTTGAAGTGTCACAAATTACAACAGTGGCTATAAATAAGCTGTTGTTACTCTCAGGATGGGTTTGACTTATCCACGCGTGCTTTTATCTCCTCTTTCCTGGAACTACATGTACTTTCAGTCACTTTCAATCTACACAAACAAGCACAAACACGGTTTCTACCAGGAACCACAACACATCACATTTTTACCTGCAGGAGGTAAACGAGGCTTTTAAATGAGGACAGCAGACTGCTTTCATAGCAGCAGGGAACTAATAACATTAATGAAGTTCCATTTAGTGTTGGGTGTATGGAGATGGGAGGAGCTACTATTAGCTGGGAGGCTAGGAAGCTAGGAAAAGCTACTATTAGCTGGTAGGTCAGGAACCTAGGAAGCACTACTGGGCTAGGATGCGAGGAATAACTATTAGTTGGGAGGCTAGGAAGCGAAGAACAACTACTGGGCTAGGAAGCTAAGAAGCTGGGGGGAGCTACTTACGCTGGGACTATAGGAAGATACTAGTCTGGGAAGTAGGCTAGGAAGCTAGGAGGAGCTTCTATTAGCTAGGAGGCTAGGAGGCTAGGAAGCTAGGAAGCATGGAAGCTGGGTGGAGCTACTGTTAGCTAAGAGGCACATTATCTCACATTAGCTTAGCATAACCACATACATCATATCTTATACTATCCTGGAGACAAACTTCCTCGCCCACAAATTAGTTTGCAGCAGAAAGTTCATCTTGAGTCTCTCTGTTGAGCAACTGATTCTGCTCCTGCAAAGATCTGCTGGACCAATCAGATCGCTTTGGGGGCGGGGCTTCATGTAGTGATGGACAGAAGTCATACAAGTCATATGAGCGATGTGGAGTTGAATTAGCCTGGTTGTTACCATCCTACGTTTCCGCCCGAAATTTGATTTCGGTCTCGCACGTTAGTCTGGCCCAATGTAATAGGAATCTGTCTCCGTAATGGGCGGATGCTTATTTTGAGGTTTAAAATCATTGGAGTTCCCGTAACCAATCATTAACGTTTGGTAATGACGTATATTGTGCGCCGGAGTTCAGGATCTTACGCTTACCACTTCCGCTTCCAGTTAAATAAATCAAACTTTTCCCAAAGCCAGTTGGAAGGAGAGCTACGACGTCCTTGCCATTTATAAAATTGACAAGACAAGCCTCTTGTACTGGTTTTAATTCCGTGATACTCTCGAGAGTTGAGACAACTTCGAGGATGGCTTCTAGCGTCTCTTCCTCCGTCCGTCTCCATTGTTGCTATGCTGTTGAACTACAAGCTTCGCTGGACTACAAGCAACACGGCATGGGAGTTCCGCGTCATCACTCAACTGTTCGCTGATTGGCGCGGACCGCGCGGTTACACGCGAACCATGGAAGTGCAATTTGGCCAGACTCCGTGCCAGACCGAAGTCAAATTTCGGGCGGAAATTTAGGATGGTAACGACCAGGCTAGAGTTGAATTAGTTTACAACTAAAAGTCTCTGTTGTTTGAAACTGAACTCTGGTTTAATCATTTTAACACAGTGGACGTTTCTATATTCACTTTATACTCACTATATATTCACTATATACACTATCTGAACAGTTCTTTTATTATTTAAAACCTGAGTTTGTTTATTCTGTATTGTTTTTATTTAAATATCTGTATTTTAGCATTTTATCTGTTTTGTTTCGTTGTCTCTAGTTTTTAATACTTTTACTTTTGTGCAGTGCTTTCTTCTACTTTCTTATTTTCTCTTGGTATGTTTATTGCACCGCTTCAAACTCTGTACACCAGCAAAGCACATTAGAAATTGCATTTCACCAACTCGCAACAGCAACTAAACACAAATAAACAAACAACATAATAAAATAAATTATGTGCAGGCGCCGTGATAAACTCCTTGAACGTCTGATTTAGAAGTGGTTAGTTACTAACATGGAGTATTGAATATCTGCTGCAGCGCGCCCCTTTGACTTCCTGTTTCTGCTGTGACTGTAATAAATGAGACAGTGTGGGTTTTTAAATCCAGCTACCAGCTCTAACTGCCTGCTGACTTCACGCCGCTGGACTAGTTTCTGTGTCTGAGGCGGAGGTGACACATGTTAAACACAGAGGAACTCAGTCGCCCTCCATTTTAGTCCTTCCCTGCTCTCAATCAACGGCTTTAAAAGTGAAAAGTGACGTACTTTACCCCCTTCACATCCTCTTCCCTCTGCTCATGTGAGGCGGACAGTGACATGTGCTGATGTTCAGGGATGTTTCTAACCAGAGGGAACAAAGCGAGGAGGAGGAGGAGGAGGAGGAGGAGGAGGAGGGGGAGGAGGGGGAGGAGGAGGGTGGTCTACATGTTTGCAGTAGCATGACCGACTTGGAGCACGTGCCAATCAAGCGTACGGGGCCTCCCCTCGGAGCAGAGAGGGATTCTGTTTTGCTCACGAGGTTTCCCCGGCAACTACAACGTCACCGGAGCGAACGACAAAGACAGAGAGAGAGAGAGAGGGAGATCACCACTGTTACTATGAACAGATGGAGCTGCATGACATGGATCAGTCCTGCCTGCATGAACCTCAGTGATTTATTTTATTGAACCACGTTGAACATCGCTCAGTAAACCTGTTGCAAACGAATGTGCAAAGAATTAAATACAGCTCTCATAAATGTGGGATTTAATTTATTGCACATTGACTTTGAATAAAAAGAGGAAACATCTCTCTAGCCTCTGTCCACAGATAACAGGATCCAGGTAACAGGTTCTTATTTCTATAGAAGCTACGGTTTGTTGTTCACCTGCAGCAGCGAAGCCTCGTAAACAGGAAATCATGTTTTTGTTTTTAGACCTTTAACACATTAATCTGTGGAGGTATGAGGTTCTGGCTGCAGGCTGTTTATATACAGACGCATCTTTGTTGTCATTAATTTCTGTTGAATCTGGTCACAAGTCGCTCTCTCTAAGTCCCTGTGTCTCCACCTGGTCTTAATATAAATGTGTCTTCACACGCGTCCCCAGCCAGCTCGAAGGGGAGAAGAAAGGAATGGTGGGGTGATGGAAGGAAGGGAGGGAGGATAAAAGGAAAGAAGAAGAGGAAGGAAGGAAGGACGGAAGGAAGGAAGGAAGGAAATAAAATGGAAGGACTGAAGGGGAGAAGAAAGGAAAGATGGGGTGATGAAGGAAGGGAGGGAGGATAAAAGGAAAGAAGAAGAGGAAGGAAGGAAGAAAAGACTGAAAGATTGAAAGGAAGGAAGGATAAGAGAAGGACGGAAAAAGGATAGATGTCAGGGAGGAAGGTAGGAAAGAAGGAAGGAAAAAGGGAAGGGGAGAAGAAAGAAAGGAAGGGAGGGAGGATAAAAGGAAAGAAGAAGAGGAAGGAACAAACGAACGAAGGAAAAAAGGAAAGGAAGGAAGGAAGGAAGATCTCAGTACTAATGAACAGACATCACTGATTCATGTGATCATTTCTACTAGTGGTTGAATGAAGGAGTTAAACTCCTCTTCCACAGATCAGCCCTGTTGAGTAGGTGGTCTTTAATGTGACCCAGGACTCACTGTGTGTTCACACTACCAAAGGAAGGAGGTCACATGTGTCCCAGACCACCTCCACATGTGGACTGACACCAGATCAGATCTAATGTGAGGGTGTGAACAGGGGGCATCTTTCTCCTCTTGATATAGTTCATGTTACTCTCAGTTCAGTAGTTTCAGATGCTCAAGTGTTTATAGACGTTATAAATTGTGCTCAGTTCCTCTTCACAGTGGAGATCAATGTTTAACTGAAAAATCTGCAAAAGAAGATATTAAATCATCAGATAAACCTGTGGATCTGATGCTTTGTGATTATTACAGACTCCTGTAGACGACCTGGCGTGTGAACTGAAATCTCTTTATATCTTGTCTATTTTGAGTTTTGTTAAATATTTGAGGCGTTAGAAACAGACGGATCAAATCAAGCTCTGACTCTGACTCTCCTCCAGAAGATGCGTTCAACAAAATATCAAAGTATTCCTTTAAAGGCTTTAAAACTCTGCAGCTTTCAACTCTCAGAGTCAAAATAAACCGGACCAAGAGTCATGTGTGAGCGCCTCGTCGGTGAAACTGCAGCTTCAGTTGAGTTTTAATGAGCGTCGGTGACTCACAGAGCCTCTGGGTGGTAAGAAAGAGAAGAGAGAGGGCTTATTTACACCTCCACGGCACATTATGGTCATTACAACGCTCCGTCTGGTTCATTCTGCATCCACGGAAAAAAAAAGAACCTCAGCTAAACCAGATGTAATGATCTCTGTTTGACTTTTAGTGAGAAATAAAACACGAGATATTGATTGAAGGTGGTGAAACGTTTAAATAACCGGCCGTAAAGTTGGAGACAACACCAGTACTGGCATTATCACGTCTGGCCCCGCCCCCTTAAAGAGACTGAACCGGGACGATCTGGAAGTCACGAAGAGGACTATGAGACGTCAGAGAGAGAGACGAAGACTACGAAGACTATGGGGCGTCAGAGAGAGACGAAGACTACGAAGACTATGGGACGTCAGAGAGAGACGAAGACTACGAAGAGTATGGGACGTCAGCGAGAGACGAAGACTACGAGACGTCAGAGAGAGAGACGAAGACTTTGAGACGTCAGAGAGAGAGATGAAGAAGACTACGAGATGTCAGAGAGAGAGACGAAGACTTTGAGATGTCAGAGAGACGAAGACTTTGAGACGTCAGAGAGAGAGACAAAGAAGACTACGAGACGTCAGAGAAAGACGAAGACTACGAGACGTCAGAGAAAGACGAAGACTACGAGATGTCAGAGAAAGACGAAGACTACGAGACGTCAGAGACAGAGATGAAGACTACGAGACGTCAGAGAGAGAAGAAGAAGAAGAGGAAGAGGAGGAGGAGGAGAACGAAAAGAAGATGAAGATGAGAATGAAGAGAAGATGAGGAGGAGTAGAAGAAAAAGATGAGGAAGAGGAAAAGGAGGAAAAGACTAGGAAGAGGAGGAGAAGAAGAATACGATGAAGAAGAGGAGGAGGAGGAGACGAAGAGGAAGATGATGAAGAGACGAAGGAGGAGAAGATGAAGAAGAAGATGATGAGAATGAGGAGAAGATGGGGAGGAGTAGAAGGAGAAGAAAAAGACTAGGAAGAGGAGGAGGAGACGAAGAGGAAGATGATGAAGAGGAGAAGAAGATGAGGAGGAGCAGCAGGAGAATAATATGAAACAGATGAGGAAGAGGAGGAGAAGAACCTTGCTAGCTCCTAATCTGATGTTTACGTGTTTCAGACGTGTTCATAGAGGATGGATTTATTCCAGATCACCTCCAGGACCTGGTCCAGCATGATCTGGTCTGGTCTGATCTGGTCCATCAGGGTCTGGTCTGGTCTGGTCTATCAGGGTCTGGTCTGGTCTGGTCTGGTCTATCATGGACTTGGTCCATCATGATCTGATCTGGTCTGGTCTGGTCTATCAGGGTCTGGTCTGGTCTGGTCTGGTCTATCTGGGTCTGGTCTGGTCTGGTCTGGTCTATCAGGGTCTGGTCTGGTCTGGTCTGGTCTATCAGGGTCTGTTCTGGTCTGGTCTGGTCTATCAGGGTCTGGTCTGGTCTGGTCTATCATGATCTGGTCTGGTCTGGTCTGGTCTATCAGGGTCTGGTCTGGTCTGGTCTGGTCTATCAGGGTCTGGTCTGGTCTGGTCTGGTCTATCTGGGTCTGTTCTGGTCTGGTCTGGTCTATCAGGGTCTGGTCTGGTCTGGTCTGGTCCAGGACTCTGACCTCTCTGTTCCCTGACGTCTGCACATCCACCACCAGGACAGAGCAGCTCTAACTGACGACAGAAACTGATCCGAACACCACAGGATGCTCCCAACCGACACCCCCGTCCTCCCCCGTCCTCCCCCCTCCTCCCCCCAGGCTGCAGGGCCCTGAGCAGGATACTGTGGCTCTGGAGGGCCTCTCTCTGCAGGAAGCATGTGCAGCTATCAGCCTGCTGCAGGAAGCGGTGGGACCGTGTGACCATATGATTAAATGGATACCAGCAGCAGCTTTTCTGTGTCAAACATCAGTCACTTACAGCGCTGAGATAATCTTCATGATCCAAGCATTTCTAAATATAGACGTCCCGCTATAAACTGGGTCGCTAGCTCACCCAACAACAAACCTGCCATCCAAGGCTCCACCTGCACCACGTTCTGGGTCCATCACATGTTTTTAATACAAGAAGCCAGAGAGTGTTTCAGGAGGAGCTGAGCGTCTGCGTCACCAGTCTGACATGTAAATGTTCATAACGGAGGAAGCAGGCTGAACCCATTTCACACCTATCACGCAGAGAGAGCGCCGCCATTTCACAGCCTTTCGATGACGCCCGGCGGGTGAGAAAGCGAAGGTGAAGTTGAAGGTTGAGTCGAGTGAAATTTAGCAGAAAGTCGACGGGAGTCTGACGAAGCAGAGAAACGAGCTTCTACATGAGTCACAGGAACATCACCAGCTTTCTAGTCAAACGCTCCACGTTCTGACCGTCTCAGTAATAAAAGAAACGAAGATTACAAGATGTCAAGGAAATAAACCGCAGGCTGCTTCTTTAAAACACAAAGATCATGTCCTCTACTTCTTTATAAGAACAGAATGTTTATCTATATTAACAAACTGGTTCTGATGCTGTAGAACATCAGACCTGCTGGAAATAGAACAGAAGAAGACGAAGAAGGAAGAAGAGGAGAACAAGAACGAGAAACAAAGCAGAAGAACAGAAGAAGGAGAATTAAAAAGGAGGGAGGTGGAAGAGAAGGAAAAGAAGAAGAAGACGTGAACAAGAACGAGAAAACAAAGCAGGAGAACAGAAGAAGGAGGAGGAGGAGGAGGAAGAAGAGGAGAACAAGAACGAGAAAACAAAGCAGGAGAACAGAAGAAGAAGAAGAATTAAAAAGGAGGGAGGTGGAGGAGAAGAAAAAGAAGGAGGAGGTGGAGGAGGAGTAGGAGGGCAAGAAGAAGAAGGAGGAGAAGATGATGATGAGGAAGTATAGGAGGGAAGACGCTGAGAAGGCAAGGAGAAGAAGAAAGAGGATGATGGGGAGAATGATCGGGGAGAAAAGAGGAGGATAAGATGGAAAAGGAGGAGGATGTAGAGAAGAAGGTGGAAGAAGAGGAGAAGGAAGAAGACTGAGGAGGAGAAGGAGAAGCATAAGAAGAGAAAGGAAGAAGAAGATGAGGAAGAAGAAGAGGGAAGACACAGAGAAGAGGAGAAGAAGGAGTAGAAGAGGAGGAGAAGGTGGAAGAGTAGAAGAAGACGATGAGGAGGAATAGAATGGAAGAGACTGAGAAGACGAGGAGAAGGAAGGAGGAGAAGAGGAGGATGTAGAGAAGGAGGTGGAAGAGGAGGAGGAGAAGGAAGAAGAAGATGAGGAAGAACAGGAGGGAAGAGACTGAGAAGACGAGGAGAAGACTGAGAGTCTTAACTCGTCCTATTCGTCCACCTGTCTGTCTTCTCTAGTGGACGTTTGAGGAACCAAACACGACTCTGTTTATGTATTTAGATCAGTTGTAATGCTCAGCCTCACCACTAGGTGTCAGTAAACTCTGCTGACTGGTCCTTTAAATAACAAACGTCCCAGACACAGACGATCTGAAACGTTTGTCTTTATGGACAAAGACGAGGGACGTTAATATGATAAAGTCTGTGCAGTGAGGAAGGACATTAATGATGTCGTGTTCAGACTGAAGCTTCTTTTTATTGTTACTGTGGATCATCATAGACCTGTGGCTTTAAACACTGAGCCAGAGTATTCAGACGTTTTATCTGATAGTCAATAATTTATTTATCTCTGCGTCTCCTCAGACTCTGCGTTTATTCCTGTAGGATTAGATTTCTTTTTATTCCTGTGGTGGGCTATTAACGGGCCAACGACAGGGGCATGGGTAACCTTAGGGGCCGCAGACTGAGCTCCATCTCTACCCATAAAAGGTCTGCTGCTGATCCCTGTCAAGACTTAACAAGACACACACACACACACACACACACTCTCTCTCTCTCTCTGTTCACACACGGTTCCTGCTTCTTGTCCCGGACCATGTTCACCTCTCGCCCCCCGCTGACACCGCTCAATGTTTCCACTTAGTCCACTTTTTAACAGATTGATTTCCTCTGTTCAACCATCTCTGTTTTGACAGTTTGCAGCAGAGAGCGACCGACCAGCGTCTGTTTACCTGAGTACAGCAGGTGAACGTCAGCTCAGTCATAGAGACAAGCCTTTATCAATTAACCCCCCCCCCCCAGTATGATTTTAATTGTGTGTGTGTGTGTGTGTGTCTGTGTGTGTGTGTGTGAGTGTGTGTGTGGGGGGGGTGTTAATTGTAATTCTTTGTATGTTGGACTTGACCCGTCATCAATACGTCGCCTGCAGGGTGTACAAAATACAGCAGCTGTTAAAGCTGACCAGACCTTTAGAGCATTTTAAATCATTGTTAATCTTGATTTATCGCCACCAATCAGCCACAACATTATGACCACTAAGAGGAGAAGAACATTTAAACCATCTTGTGACAGTTTAATGTTCTGCTGGGAAACTTCTGGACCTGGCATTCATTGGTGTGGATGTTACTTAGACATGTAGCACCCACCTAGACCAGACCAGGCACCCCCACCCCATAGCAATGACACTCCTTGATGGCAGCAGCCATCCCCATCAGGATGCAGCCTGACACAGACACACACACAAAAACACTTTAGGAACAACTAAAAAAAAACATGAAGAACAGCACAAGGTGTTGACCTGGCCTCCAAATTCACTAGATCCCAAACTGATCAAGTATCTGTGGGATGATCCACAGAGGAGGCCCCTCCCCTCAAAGACCCCCCCCCCCCCCCCCCCCCCCCCCCCCCCCCCCCCCCCGACTAACAACAGGACACTCTCAGAAGGCCCATGTCCATTCTCTGATGAGTCACCACAAGAGAGACCTGCACAATATCAGGAAGGTGGTCATAATGTTATGCCTGATCGGTGTACGTCTGTATTTCTTGACTTGATTTGACATCGTCACGGTTACGAGGTTGAGCAGGAGGCCGCCGTGTCCGGGCTCAGGACGCCGGCCTGCAGGTGGCGCTCAGAGTTCCCGAGGCCGTCGGCGGATCGATTGATCTGTGATTAGCTCTGCTGCAGGCGAGGCTCACGTAGGGCGTTCTGTGCTCTAACCTACTGGGACGTAGCCTCACAAATACCACGAGTATTTATGGAAGGCCTGGGCGTCATGGCAACAAGGGGATTGTGTGTAAAACGCAGAGGGGAATGGAAAGGCCAAGCTATACACACAACAACTGATTGCACTGTATTTAGAGGAGGACGGCGTCCAGTTGGAAGTAATTGATTTCCCGGCTCCTCATACTGCCGGTGACGATCCAGAGCTGTGCGAGTGTGAAATGAGATTACGTGTTAAATACTCTTTAAAAATCCCCTTCAGACATGGTTTCAGATTTACGTCGTCTTAATGTGAAATCCAGAACCAAATATGCAAATATATGTGACAGCCGACGCTGGTGGGTTGATGTGCTGGTTTCAGGTTTAATATCACGTCTCCTCTGTGTCAGTGTTGAACATTGATTTATAAACCAGCCGTGACACTAACGATGTTAAACGTGAAGCAGGACGAAGGGCTTTTGTTTTCTGGTCAAGGGTCAAAGATGTAGACAGAAGACGATCACTAATACGAAGCTTCCCGTGGAGTAAACATCAGGTGAGGAGTTAGAGGAGGAGAAGGAGGAGGAGGAGGAGGAGGTAGAAGAACAAGATGAACCAAGATGGAATCAATGTGGACAGAGACGATGGAGACGTGGAGACATCTTGGTCGTCTTCTAAGAGTCTACACATTCAGGACTGGAGGAGGACATGGAGGAGGACATGGAGGAGGAGGACATGGAGGAGGAGGACATGGAGCAGGACATGGAGGAGGACATGGAGGAGGAGGACACTTCTTTGTCATTCCTCTTTTACCTTCTCCTCCTCTTTGTCTTCTCCTCCTCCTCTCCCTCCATCTTCTTCTTCTTCTTTTTTTTCTTCTACCATATCCTACTTTTATGTTCTCCCCTCCACCTCCTTCTTCTTCCTTCTGCTCCTCCACCTTCTCTTCCCCCCTCCTCCTAACCTTCCAACTTCTTCTCCTTCTCCTTCTGCTCCATCTTCTTATTTTCCTCCTCCTCCTCCTCCTCCTCCCTCTTCTTCATCTACATTCAGGACTGGACACCAACATAGAGGAGACAATATTTCTTTCACTCCTCCTCCTCGTCATTCTACTTTTACCTACTCCTCCTCTTTTGCCTTCTCCTCCTCCTCCATCTTCTCCTTCTACTTCCTCAAATTTCTCCTCTTCTCCTCCTCCTCCTCCACCTTCTTCTTTTCTTCTTCCTCTTCTTCCTTCTTCTCCTCCTCCTCCTCCTGTTCTGTTCCCAGTAGATGTGATGCTCCTCTTCATCATTAACTCCTCCAGTGTTTCATGTTTTCTCATATCTGATCACATCATTGTATTTTTTTGTGTTTCCTGATGAACTGATGAACTGCTCTGATCCATGAAGCCAGACGTCCTGTGACGTGACTTCAGTGGAATGTAGAGTGACTGTGGGCCTGTTAGCCTGTTAGCCTGTTAGCCTGGTAGTTATTTGATTAGGGAGGACAGATCTGCTGGACAACACCACTGACCGCCTTTCATTCAGAGACCTCACTGGCCCTGGATGAACTCTGGGTTGTTGGTTTTTGTTGACTACACGTGGGCTCAGAGGAAATACACAAAATAAAAACACTTCTTCTTCTTCATGTGATCCAGACACTGACAGCCTTCGAGACTCATGATCCCATGTGATCCCGAGTAACACTTAACATTTGACGTTAAAAAGACCATTTGTTGCTTCTTCTTCTTCTAGATCTTTGTCAGGTTTGATGCTTGTTGCTGCTCACCGGAGGCTAAAATGATTTACTACGACTGAACTTCACATTCTGCTTGCTTTCCACAGCGTCACTAGCTTATGCATCAACTGGAAAGTCCTCCAACCTCCAACATATATTCCTCGCTCTGACACCACTCCAGTGTTTGCATGCAGAGTGTGATGCTAAAGGGTTTAGCCTAGCATAGCAGAGTCTGGTAGAATTAGAATTTCATTATTTGAAGTGTTTCCACTAGTAAAGATCCTTCTGCATCTATTAGGAGCCATTTCACCTCCACGTCGCTCAGATCTTTGCAGGAGAATGATCTGTCCCCAACGGAGAGACTCCAGTGGAAGTTGATCTGGTTTATAATCTCAAGACTTGACAGGAGAGAGGACGATGTTTTGGAATCCGTGATCTGATCTTCAGCTGTTTCAAAAATGGGCCTTGGCGTCTGGTAATCACCTTCTACTGGGGTCGCCGTAGAAATGAAAGGAATCAGTTTGAGTGGGTCCATGCATGCTCTGGTCCTAATCCCACAGATCCGTGTTCAGGCGGTTGTTCACCTCTTAATCCTCGTGATGAGTTACCGTCCGACGGCTCACGGCTCCCGGCTCCCAGCGAGGAGGCTTTCCACCCTCCCGTCGCCGCAGACCCCCACTGACCCGGCCGCCGATTTCACCAGGGCCGACGCCGCACGCTCCGAACGTGAGCAGCATGTCAGAGCGCCGCTAAGTGATCCTCTTCCCTTCACCCCCCACCCCCCACCCCCGGCTCAGATTCCCCCTCTCTGCCTCCGTCTCATTTCCTCCCTCCATCCGCTCATCTGTCGCGTTCTCGCCGGCGAGTCTTCAGCGTTTATCGCCGACCAAGAGGATGCTGTCAAGGAATAAATAACCGTCGCGTTCGGCGGTCGCTTGATGAGGTGTAATTAGGCGTGCTGACTGGAGATTAATCAGCAGAAGTCTCGGGCTAAAGGAGGCCGGCTGGGATTAGAGAGGGAGGGACGTGAAGATGTGCAACACACACTCTGTTTAATTAAAGATGTAAACGGAGCCAAAAGGCATCGGGATCAATTAATAAACAGGATCTGATTCAGAGAGACAGCTTTAATCCAACTAACAGAGTGTCAACAAATCTTTTTTTTCATATATAAATAGTGACCTGACCCTGAGAGGTTGCTCATCAAACTACACTATTGATTGTGGAGAACGGCAGCTTCCTGAGTCTGAGGCATTTTGTTTTGTTTGTTAATCCATCTCCACCCGAAACACATGAAAACACTCCTCAGCTAGAAAAGCATCTCAGCTTCACGTGTGGCAATAAAACAGGAGGGAAAGTTAAAAAACACATTCTGCAAGAAGAAGAAGAAGATATCCTGATAAATATATATTTTTCTTTTCTTGTGGTCACACACAGATAATTAATAAAGAAGATAAAGCAGCATCGAAGTGGAAGCAGATGGAAGAGAGAGGAGAATAGGAGAAGGAGTGAAGCACCAGTCAGTCAGTCAGAAAGTCAGTCCTACCTCCGGCCACTACGCTCCATGTCACATCCAGCCTCAGCTCGTCGGTCCAGGATGTGGATCCGTGCTCTGGTCTGGTCTGGTCCGGTCCGGTCTGGTGTCTGGTTCCCGGTGAACAGGCAGCTCTCGTCCTCTCTGCTCGCACTAACGCTCGGCTTCATGCAACACGACAGCAGAGGCACTGGAGCCTCGACGGGGACGGCAGCAGCAACATCCCTCCCATCCAGGCTGAATTAATTAAGCCTTTTTTCTCCCTCTGCTGCCCTCCCTCCCTCTCTCTCTCTGTCTCTCTCTCCTCCCTCTCTCTCTCTGACTCTCATGTGCGCATGGTTAATGCTCTCTCTCTCTCTCTCTCTCTCTCTCTGTGATTCCCCGTCTTCAGCTTCCTCTCTCGCTCTCTTCCCTCTTTCTTTCTGTCTCACTGATCAACAGCTGCAGCGTTAGATTCTCTAATAACACACAGGGGGGAGTTTTTATTTTTAAATTTATTATTTCCTAAACTGCGTCCAATGTACGCTGCAAAAGTTCCACAACAACGACAGGAAACAAACAGAAAATGGCAGCAAACCGGTGATCTAAGCAGAAAAAAAAAGTGGCATCGCCTCAGAAAGCAGCTGAACGTGGAAAAAGCCCGTCACATGAAACTGAGCGCCCTCTGAATGCGCCTCGTCTTCACTGGTTTTCAGCGTCGATCATGATCTTCCTGTGTGTGTGTGTCGGTTTCTCTCACGCCCTCACACACACACATCCTGCACAGAGTCACAACATCTGAAGGTGTCTCCGCCAACATGTCGTGAATAACACCAGAAGCCTCCATCCATCCATCCGTTCATCCGTCCACACATGTGGCTCGTGGCCTCATGTCGACACGGTGTCTTCCTGTTTTTAGATGTGAGCTAAAAGTGGCCGATCCCCAGAGGAACAAGAGGAGCGTGCATCATTCACTGTGCATCATATTTACAGCTTCCAGTCACCTGGAAGTTGTAACAACGAGCTTCTGTTTCTCCTTCTGGCTTCTTCCAAACCCTAAACTGATGGAGCAGAAGAAGATGGCCGAGGTATTTCCACGTTTGCAACGTTGTTTTGGAGGAAGAAGAAGAAGAAAAGGAAGTATGTTCTCCTCCATGTTGGTGTCCAATCCTGAATGTAGATGAAGAAGAGATAGGAGGAGGAGGAGGAAGAGGAGAAGAATGAAAAGAATTTGGAAGAGGAGAAGATGGAGGAGCAAAAGGAAGATGTAGGAGGAGGAGAGTGTAGAAGTAGGATAAGGTAGAAGAAGAGGAAGAAGAAAAAGGAAGTAGAAGAACATGGAGGAGGAAGGGGAGGAAACAAAGAGGAGGAGACAGTAAAAGAAGAATGGCAAGGGAGAGGAGGAGGAGTAAAGGAAATACTGTCTCCTCCTTGTTAGTGTCCAGTCCTGAATGTAGATGAAGAAGAGGGAGGAGGAGGAGGAGGAGGAGGAAGAAGAAAATAAGAAGATGGAGCAGAAGAAGAAGAATTCTGAGGAAGGAGGAGGAGAAGGAGAATCAAAAGAATATTAGAAGAAGGAGGAGGAGAAGGAGAATCAAAAGAATATTAGAAGAAGGAGGAGGAGAAGAAGAATCAAAAGAATATTAGAAGAAGGAGGAGGAGAAGAAGATGGAGGAGCAAAAGGAAGAATGAGGGAGGTAGGGGAGGAGGATATGGTAGAAGAAGAGAAAGAAGAAAAAGGAAGACGAAGATGGAGATGGAAGAGGAGGAGAAGGTAAAAGAAGAACAGCAAGGAGGCGGAGTAAAGGACATATTGTCTCCTCCTCCATGTCCTCGCCCTCCATATCCTCCTCCATGTCCTCCTCCATGTCCTGAATGTCTAGAGTCTTAGAAGACGACCAAGATGTCTCCATGTCTCCATCATCTCTGTCCACATTGATTCCATCTTGGTTCATCTTGTTTTTCTACCTCCATTTCTACCTCCTCACCTGATGATGATTAGTAGAGGTTACCATGGTTACCACCACCACCACCTCTACCCCTCATCCATCAGGAGGATCTGATCATTATTATTAGAGGAACCGTTTGCTGTGTAGACAGTCTAACGTTGCATTTTATTCTTTCCCTGTGTAGGAAGTTGCTGAGGTGATGATTTCTCTTCATCTCTTCGTCAGGAGCAGTAATATAATATCACCAGCAGCCAAACGCTCCGATGTGTCCGTCAGCTGTTTGCTGCTTCAGACACGCCGCTGTTAGAGGGTGAACTAGAACAAAGGAGATAACTTCAGATGTTACCAGGACGGAAACAAATCGGTTAAACTGCGGTGAGCGGACCAAAACTAGCTCACCAGAGGGTATAATCTGGCCCCGAGGGATTTGGATTTACAAAGGAAGACAAGAAGAAGAAGGAAGACTCTGCTATGCTAGGCTAAACCCTTTAGCATCACTGAGTATAAAAACATGTTTTCTCATGTAACACGGTTTCCAAAAAGCTGAACTGGTCCTCTGAGGAAGACAAAACATCTCTCATAAAATAACACGTTAATCGTCTTCAGCATTTATAAAAAGTTCTTGTTGGGAAAACGTGAAGATTTTGCAGATAAATCCTCACTAAATACGTTTCTGAAATTAAAAACATGGCTTCTATCAGTTTTTATTATCAGGACATGATGCAATCCTTCCATTATTTATAACATAAATTGAACCTGAAACCTCTGCGACAGTTTCCCCTGAGCAACAGCTTTTTCCGTGTCTCAAACCTAAAGTGCGTGGGCTCGGACACAGGTGGTTTCTAACGGGGAGGACGTCAGGACGGTTTCATCACCGGGGAGAAGCAGCAAGTTGCGACATCAAACGCTCGCAGAGACACGAGCAGAACGAACTGGGTGAAGCTTCAAGAGCAGAGTTTTAAAGATGTGACGCTCAAATCGGAGGTTTGAAGGTCACAGGTCGGTCGGTTTCATGTGTACACCTGCTACAGGCTCCACGACCGGAGGAGATCCTCTGAGGGTCTGCACCACAGCGCCTCGTTTCACTTCCTCCCAACTAAACCAACAAGAGGACGAGTTTAACGTCTTTACTGCCCTGGACAGTTGGTGTAAAGGTGGAAACAGACTGAACACAAAAACAAACTGAAACCTAACTCAGATGAAACGTCTTAAATCGAGGCAAAATATATTAGTTTCTGCAAAATGCTTGTGCTGAATTATTTGATCTAAATATAGTAACATAATTTAACTATTGTTAACTATTATTAGTGGGTGGCACAGTGGCACGACACTTCACAGGACAAGCAGTTACAGAAGATGAATGAAAGAATGTATAAACAAACTACTATTTGCTGGAAGACTATAGAGCTAGTAAAAGGTGCTATTAGCTTGGAGTCCAGGAAGCTAGGAAGAACTACTGTTAGCTGAAAGGCTATAAAGCTAGGAATTGCTACAATTAGCTGGGAGGCTAGGACAAGCTACTATTAGCTTAAAGGCTAGGAAGAGCTACTATTAGCTGGGAGGCTAGGAATCTAGGAAGAACTACTGTTAGCTTAAAGGCTAGGAAGTTAGGAAAGGCTACTATTGGTTGGGAGGCGAGAAAGCTAGGAAGAGCTACTATTGGCTAGGAAGCGCTAGTGTTAGCTTGGAGGCTAGGAATCTAGGAAGAACTACTGTTAGCTGAAAGGCTAGGAAGCTATGAATTGCTACTGTTAGCTGGAAGGCTAGGACATTAGAGCTACTATTAGCTGGGAGGCTAGGAAGAGCTACTATTAGCTGGCCTGCTAGGAAGAACCACTGTTAGCTGAAAGGCTAGGACACTAGAGCTACTATTAGCTGGGCGGCTAAGAAGAGTTACTATTAGCTGGGAGGCTAGGAAGCTAGGAAGAACTACTGTTAGCTTAAAGGCTAGGAAGCTAGGAAAGGCTACTATTGGTTGGGAGGCGAGAAAGCTAGGAAGAGCTACTATTGGCTAGGAAGCGCTAGTGTTAGCTTGGAGGCTAGGAAGAACTGGTGTTAGCTGAAAGGCTAGGAAGCTATGAATTGCTACTATTAGCTGAAAGGCTAGGACACAAGAGCTACTATTAGCTGGGAGGCTAGGACACTAGAGCTACTATTAGCTGGGAGGCTAGGACAAAGAGCTACTATTAGCTGGGATGCTAGGACACTAGAGCTACTATTAACTGGGAGGCTAGGAAAAGCTACTATTAGCTGGCATGCTAGGAATAACCGAATGTAATTCATTGTTTTATAAAATACAGTCCAGAGCAATTACTACTGATTAAACTGTCAAATCAAATTTTTTTATCTGAAAACACTAATTTTGAGATATCTGTTGATTCTTTGAGGCTAAATTTACTTGTTCTTGTCCAATCAAATGTTCCTGTTCTATTGACAGATCATTTTGCTCTTTCTTAGTAAGATATCCCTGGTTTTAAAAGGTTTTAAGCTGAGTTGTTGTATACATGGCAGACTAAACACCCACGCACACACATGCAATCAGAATCTACTGCAAAACAGGAAGTGGGAGGTCATAATAACTGGACCCAAAACAACTCAGTGGCTTTTCATCCCACTGGTGCAGCTCTGCAGCCGTTTTTCACACAGTAACATGACTGATTTTTATTTTTTTTATGGAAAATAATAATAGCAGGAGTCACGCACCTCCCCGTCTGTCCGGCCTACTCATCTGAGCTCCATTCATCTGCACCAACACCTCCTCCACAATGTGTGAATCAAAGGGTTCAGAAAAAATCAAGTCATGGACGCTCTCCAGAGCCATGGGTGACATTTGTGCACATTTCATAATGGAGCGCTCTCACGGCTGGTAAGTGGCTGACGACTCAATTACTGTAAAGAGTGGGTTGTTTTTTTGTGGCCTTGACATGAAGCATTCATTCCTCCATCAGCTGGCAGTCATTTCTAAAAAGGCACAGACCAGACGCTGAGGGTTATTTAAAGTGGGAATAGTCTGAAAGCATCCAGAGAACAGTTACAGGAGAGGAAACCTTCAGAGTGCAGCATGGAACTAAAGATAACCTGAGGACAACGCTGCACATGCAACTAAAACTCTTTAAGTGCAACTTGTATGGACTCAACAAAACAACCTCAAAAGCTGTGACATCACCTTACACCTCCTCTGTGGAGACAAAAGAAGTTGCACTTGAATGCACCACAAAGATTACAGCCAACACCCAGTGATACATATCTACACCATACCAGCAAATGGTACTACTTCCACTACTATTAGAAGCACTACTAGTAGCTGAGAGGCTAAAAAGCACTAGTATTAGCTAGAGCGAGCTGCTATTAGCTAGAAAGCTAGGACCCCAGGAAGAGCTGCTATTGGGAGGGTGGCTAAGAAGTGCCACTATTAGCTGCCAGGCTAGGAAGTTAGGAAGAGCTACTATTAGCTGCGAGGCTAGGAAGCACTATCATTAGCTAGAAAGCTAGGGTGAACTGCTATTTGGAGGATAGCTAGGGAGCTAGGAAGCACTACTATTAGCTAGAACCCCAGAAAGTGCCGATATTAGCTGGGAGGCTAGGAAGAGCTACTATTAGCTAGGAAGCTAGGATCCCAGGAAGGGCTACTATTAGCTGGGAGGCTAGGAAGAGCTACTATCAGCTAGGAAGCTAGGGAGAACTCATATTAGCTAGGAAGCTAGGACCCCAGGAACAGCCGCTATTAGCTGGGATGTTAGGAAGAGCTGCTTTTAACTGGGTGGCTAGAGAACTAGGAATGGCTACTATTAGCTAGGAAGCTAGGGCCTCAGGAAGAGCTGCTATTAGCTGGCAATCTAGAAAGAGCTGCTATTACCTGGGATGTTAGGAAGAGCTGCTTTTAACTGGGTGGCTAGAGAACTAGGAATGGCTACTATTAGCTAGGAAGCTAGGGCCTCAGGAAGAGCTGCTATTAGCTGGCAATCTAGAAAGAGCTGCTATTACCTGGGGGGGCAGAGAGCTAGAAAGGGCTACAATTAGCTAGGAAGCTATCGAGAACTCCTATTAGCTAGGAAGCTAGGACCCCGGGAAGAGCCGCTATTAGCTGGGATGTTAGGAAGAGCTGCTTTTAGCCGGGTGGCTAGAGAGCTAGAAAGAGCTACTATTAGCTAGGAAGCTAGGGAGAAGTCATGTTAGCTAGGAGGCTAGGACCCGGGTATAGCTGGAAGCTAAGAGCTGGAGCATAATCAGTTTTCAACGGAGAGACTCCAGCCTTAAAGAAGAGAGAGTGGTTGGTTTGTTTATCTCCAGCTCTGCTCCTTCTCCTCTGTAACGTATGCAGCCAGTCCTGACAGATCACAGAAAGACAACAACAGAATTCATATTTGGAATATTGAGCAGCCTGGACGTCCTCTGGGGAGAAGGAGCATCAGGACGAGTTACCACGGTATCTGGTGCTTGATGCGCAGAGGAAGGAATCCACTGGCACAATTATTCTCTTCTCTTTACTAGGCGTCTCCTAGAAACCATCACAGCCTCCCGAGCATCTGGAAATGAAGCCGGCCCGAGCAGACGGAGCAGATATCCTCATTTAAAATGTCGTCTTAATTCATTAGCTAACTCACAGGCAGCCGTGATGAAGCCGCCTGCTGCAGGAACAACCATTTCCCCTGACTGGTAATTCATGCAGAGGCCTGACATAAAATCATGAATCACTGAGGATCAGTTTATCGATCGGCTTCACTTTATGTACAGCGTGACATTTGAGTCCAATTACAGCCGACCACAGATACAGTACGACTTCCTGTCAGCTGCTGGAGCTGTTGCTGTGAACTTCAGGGACAGATACTCTTTAGGTGTGTTTGTGGGTCAGTCTGCAGGACAAAGGATTGTGTGTAATTTAGAAATCTCAGCAATTATCATGGTGTGGAAACGACAACAACCAGAGACCAGAGACTGTCAGAGAGGAGAGAATCACCCTGCGTGGAGACAAAGACTTTATGCTTTACAACTGCAGTGTTGTTCTGTTCACTAAAACTGTTTTTTTACTCTTATAACCTGCAGTAAATTGCAAATATCTGGGCATATAAGTCAGAATAAGTAAAAATAAATAAATAGATAAAAGTCCAGGCCAGACATCTTGAGGTTTAGGTGTTAACTGTCATCAGAACTGAGCTCTTATTCTGAAATGTCTCATTTAATTACGCCAGATACGACTAATTCAGGAAGCACTGCAAAAAAAAGACTGTAATATAAGTACGGTGCAATAACAGCAATGAAAACATGTTTATCTGCAGTTTGCATGTAAATACAATTATATAGCAGCTCACCTCTGTTCACATACATGTCAGATTTTGCAAAGAACATTTTGATCTCTCAGTGAAGTTTGGACTTTTTGGATGTAAACCGTTATAAAGTAATCTGATTAGATATTTATATTCTGTTTAATTCAGAATCTGATTTGTTGAGTTGCATAGTCCCTAACTATGTCTGTTGCAAAGGTATACATCAGTTAATAATATCCATGGTTTGAATATATATAAAATGAAACATGTGAAATAAAGAGTTATATACTTTATGTGTATATAGAAGATTAAGTACGTAAAGAATATGTAGAAAAAAAACTGCATAAAAAAGATTCAAAACATCAGCGGATATTTACACAAGCCCTGAAAATAGACAAAGGGCACCCAATAAATAAATGAAACCGAAATATTATACTTGTGTATTCAGGAAAATGAGCCAATATTACATATCAGAGAGGTGCTCCTCTAGGATTCAATCAGAGTCCATGTGTTCAGAAGTGTCTCCATCAATTTAATGAGACTCAGGTGTGGTTCAGTTCCTGGTTTAGTTTAAATAAATCAGGGATTTGTCTCATTCTGAGCTTCACAACACATGTTTGTGGACAAAGGAGCTTTCTGAGGAGCTCAGAGAAAGAGTTGTTGTTGCTCATCAGGCTGGAAAAGGTTCCAGAACCATCTCTAAAGAGTTTGGAACCCACAAATAATCCACAGTCAGACAGATTGAAGACGACTGTTCCCCTCCACAGGAGTGGTCCACCAACAAAGATCACTCCATAATAGTCTGAGAGGTCCCAGAGGAACCCAGGGGAACTTCTAAGCAGCTAAAGGCCTCTCTCTCATTGGCTAGTGTTAATGTTGATGAATCCACTGAACAACCATGGTGTGATGGACAAAGACACTGCTCTCCAAGAAGAACATTTCTAAACATCATGTGGACAAGACAGAAGACTATTGTTACCAGATACCAGGTTTCCTTCTTTGTGCTTCTTTTCCAGGTCTGTCCTGACGTCGTCTTCAGTGTCTTCTGTCTCATCATCAATAACCATCTGTGACCTATTGACGGCCAGGCAGCTCGTCCATCACTCTGTGTTTTACAGATGATGTTGTATTCTCTACCAGCCTTCGTCCTGTTGCTCCTGTACAGGTTGATCTCAGAGTCTCCAGTCTGGTTTCCAGGCTAACAAGGTAGAATCATCCATAAAGCAACCTTTAGATTTAATCTGATGCACGCTGCTGTATCGACGCCTTGTTAACAAATCAATAGAGGAGAACAGCAACACCGGGCACATGTGATCAATCTTGAAATGTGACTTTTTTACGCCGGTGAAATCAATGTGAAAACAATAAAATTCACATAATCCAACCATCCCTCTGCAGCCGTGAAGGCCTCACCACCCCCGACCCCCCAGCCACCACACTCTGACCCCAACTCCTTCCTTCGAGTGGAAGATAACGACACAGATAGTGAAAAAAGGAAAAATAAAATACTCTGAGGTTAGCTCCTGGGTCATAGACTATCGAAGACTCATCTTTGCACATATCTGAATCAGCCTTGACAGCCAAGAATTTGTAGTTTAAGTCAAACTGGAGGAGGTAAACTCATGTGGTGTTATTTCCAGGCTTTACTGTGACATCTGGATGCTAAAAGACTTGAACTGGACATGTTCAGTGGAAGGTTTAAGCAACACATCAGAGTCATGTGAGGGTGAAACAATGCAGCTACCTCCTCGCTCATGACGCCATTAATCTGGAGCTCGCGGCCTCTTGAAGTCCTTCCCAGACTGTCGACTCACGTGGGTGGATGTGGGAGCTACTGGACTCGGAGGAGGAGGAGGAGGAGGAGGAGATGAAGGACGTTTATATGGAGGATGGCTTTGATCCTACGAGGTAAATCCCTCTCTGCTGTCACCGAGACGCTGCACCGTTCACATGCTGACTGTTAACGAGAAAACACAAGTGGAGGCTCTCAGCATATTCTCACATTCTTACCTCTATAATGTACCATCAGAGAATGGACATGGGCCTTCTGAGGGTGTCCTGTTGTTAGTGGGGGGGGGGGGGGGGGCTTTGAGGGGAGGGGCCTCTGTGGATCATCCCACAGATACTTGATCAGTTTGGGATCTAGTGAATTTGGAGGCCAGGTCAACACCTTGTGCTGTTCTTCATGTTTTTTTGGGGTTGTTCCGAGGCTGGTGCCATCAAGGAGTGTCATTGCTATGGGGTGGGGGTGTCTGGTCTGGTCTAGGTGGGTGCTACATGTCTAAGTAACATCCACACCAATGAATGCCAGGTCCAGAAGTTCCCCAGCAGAACATTGAACTGTCACAAGATGGTTTAAAAGTTATTTACTTCTTCTTCTGTCAGTGGTCATAATGTTGTGGCTTATCAGTGTATGTTACTGTCAATACATTACCTGGAATCCAGACTGAACCCCACCTACAAATGTTTATCTGGAGTCTCTCTGTTGGGAACTGAATCTGCTCCTGCAAAGATCTGCAGAGCCAATCAGATGATTTGTGGGCGGGGCTTAACGTGTTGATGGACATGAAGTGTAATGTGTGGAGCTGAATCAGTCTCTGGAGGACTATCCCGTTGATGCAGATGTATTTATTTCTCTTTATTATCAGTTGAACGTCGCCTCATAATGAAATCCAGATGCAGATTTACCTCCAGGCTGCAAATACAACGAATTTAATAGAATTTATTCCGTTGGTCACAGACTTGATCTCATATCGTTAGAACATTTGGCTGCAGATGGTGAACATCATTATCGTTTTTACTTGTCTATTTCATGTCCAACACATGAAACAGACAATACAACATCACACAGAGACAGATATTTGGGGAAAATAAATATTAATTTCGACCAAATTATGCCGTTGTTTGGTGTTTGATTGTCGTATTGCTTCAGATGGAGCATTTAACCAGTTAGCCAGAACATGAGCTTCACCACGTCGTCGTTCTTTTCCTGCTTCATGTTCCTCGTTACCCTCCGAGCTCCGAGGGAGAACGTCCTCCATGTTTGTTCAACGCTGCACGCCACGGATAAAATTTGCGCGACCACTTTTCTTATTACAGCTCCGTGGCACCTTCCTGCTGACCTCAGCTCCCCAGGCAGCGCGTGAATTATTCAGAGGTCCACTTCGATTATTTAAACATTCATTCGAAAGGAAAATCCATAAATTGGATTTAAAATATTCAAATGCATCAGATAGAAAACGCTGCTGCTGCTGCTTCGATGTGCAGAGAGGATTTAAAGAAGGTGACGATGAACTGATCTGTCTGTGACGTCAAAGATTGATCATTAAGTTATTATCTTTTACCTTTTAGTCTTTTTTAGTAAAAAAGTTTTAACTGAACTTCAAGTTAGTGACACGACTGAGAACGTTTCAGAGGTGGACGGTTAAAAAGAGATGAGTATTTTTTGAGACCAGCAGGAAACATAATATGATGGTCACATTAAAGACCACCTACTCAACAGGGCTGATCTGAGGAAGAGGAGTTTAACTCATTCATTCAACCACTAGTAGAAATGATCACATGAATCAGTGATGTCTGTTCATTAGTAATGAGAGCCTTTTAAAAGATTCTGAGAACCAAACTAAACAAGAAACTAATCCGGTAGTTCTCTCCCCAAGTAATCTTTCCTTCCTTCCTTCCTCTTCCTTCCTACTTTCTTACCTTCCCCCCTAACATCTATCTTTCTTTCCCTTTCTATCTTTCTCTTGTCTTCCTTCCTTCCTTCCTCTTCTTTCCTTTTATCCTTCCTTCCTTCAATCACCCCTTTCTTCTTTTTCCTTCTTTTCTCTCTTCATCCTTTCTTACCTTCCTCCCTGACAACTATCCTTCTTTCTGTCCTTCTCTTTTCCTTCCTTCCTTTAATCCACCCTTCTTCTCTTCTTTCCTTCCCTCCTTCCCTTCCTTCCCTCCCTCCTTCCTTCCCTCCCTCCATAAATAAATCAGATCTTAACATGTGAGAGTCTTTCTATCTGGTTCCAACATCTGGATCATGTCTCCAAGTCAACAAGCAGCTGTTGATGGTTCTGATCCAGCGGTAGGTAGAGATCCATTAGAGACAGCAGCTGGTACAATATTCTACTGACCACATGATGGCGCTGCTGATTTACAGACACACAAACTGAGATCAGATCTCAAGTGCTGGCTGGGGACGCATGTGGAGACACATTTATATTAAGACCAGGTGGAGACACAGGGACTTAGAGGGGGACATGTGAGACCAGAGGTCTGAATAAAACTATGAAAACTCTCCTCAAACTCTCTAATGTTTAAATGAAGTGAGATGAGCAGATGTGAGCAGTAAAAGGCAGATGTTAGCATCGTATCTGCGACATTAGCAGACTGTGAACATCTGGGCAGACTGAGGCCGGCGGGGAGGACGACGCTCCGACATGGAAATGTCACGAGGACCTTTGAGCTCACAGCGATTTGACATTCAAATCAGTCATTTGCCAACAATCCTCCCGACACCACACGCTGGACATCATGTTTATATCTAACACCATGCATGTGTCTGACTCAGATTGGGTTTCCTTCAGGGTGACCTGTAATAACATCGGTGATAAATATGATTAAACGTCTGTAAAACTCTTCTACTGTACGTTGTGTTTAGTGCAAATCTGAACCCTATTAACGAAAACCATGGATGTTTATCAGCTAGAACATCTGCAGATTTGGTTGATCAGACTGGAACTGAAATAGAAGTGTAGTTAAAATGCATTCTTAAAGTTAAAACAGTTACCTTCTGATGCGTCCTGGATGAAACTGGCGGGACAAGAACACGTCCAGATATCTGAAGGAACACAACAAATATACTGCAAATTTAAACATTAAACATGACAAAGTTGATGCTAGTTAATCGTAGATTAGACAATATTTTAAGACATCACATCTAATTATCACCTTCTGAAGTTTGATTTGAGTTGAGGCTGAACATTTATTCATTTTATTTTTATTTGTTGGATGTTTTAAGTTAAATTTGTCTTGTTAAAGCTCTTTAATTTCAAGGTTTAACAGGTTTTTGTTGTCATTCTAAAAAACAAGGGGCACGAAAGTGAATTAAACTAAGTACAGACACGACAATAAGAAAATAGAAAGAATGTTTCATGAATCAAACAATAAAAAATAAAAAGACAAAGAGAACAGCGCAATTTCTCTACAGATTAATCAAATATGGAAATTTTCAAATGCATCTTCTCTAAAGAAAAATCGAGATAAATCACTTTTCCTACGACACCAGAAATGTTGATGATGATGATGATGATGATGATGATGATGAAACCCACCGTCCTTCGCATCAGAAAGCCCGAGCCGTGCGGCGAAAGGAACCAGAGGAGGCTGAAAGGGCAATTAGCGAATTAGTGAATCCCCAGCTGAACGGTCATCTGATTAGCTCGGCCCTTAAGCCTCATGTGATCATCCTGGATCATTTTCTCTCATTTCCGCCGCTGGTCGTGGACGCCTTCCATCTGCTGGCAGCAAACACTCGTCGCTCTGCGCCGTTCGCCGTCGCCCAAAAAGCTGCACTATTAATGAGATTAGCATGCTTTAGTGGAAGGCTGGGTAATGGATCACAGAGAGGAAGGCGCAACCATCTCCACGGAGAAGCAACGAGAGAGGACGGACGACGCTAACATGTGGCGGTTATCTCACTCGGAGGGCAGCGGTTGATTTCTTTTCTTTGCTCATTTTATTAAAATTCATCTCTGGCCTTGAAGGACAAGAGTAACTCAACCTTAGAGTAAGTGTTTCTCTGCAGGACGCTGTTTGAGGAAGGAGGCAGTAAAATCACGTCACCCTGACAGACCGAGTGCGTGAGTTAGATTACATGTGAGCACATAACATGCTGCATATCGTCCACACCATGGCTACCAGAGACTGTATGAAGATGGATGGAGGGACAGCTCCTCTAAAGTGAAGCCAAAGCAAGTAGAGCTCCCCCTGGTGTCTGACTGCAGTATAGGTCATAAGCTCCACCCCCTCCATGTTAGTGGGCGGGACTTGGGCCAAACTAAAAATACACGTCAAATAATTTTTTTTTTCAAGGATGGTTTCTGTCATTTTAGGTAGTTAATATAATGTTGATGAATGTTTGGATAAGTTTCGCTTTAGTTATTTGACGCTATAGAAACAGGATGTGACATAATATCAACCACCAGTTGCCATGCCAACCGCTCCTAACGTGGTCCCATAGGGTCGTGAGAGTTGTAAAAAAATTAGTCCAGTATATAATAATCCAACATTTCCTTGTAACAGGTGGAGGTAGAGCAGAGCGTAGTATTAATTAAACTAAAACATGAGTGAGTCTGGAGGAAATGTGGGCGGGGCATCAATATCACGGCTCCACGTGGCTCCGCCCTCAGACCGTACTGATCAGACTCTGGATCCAAACTCATAAAATGGCGCCGCCCGTAAATAGAGTCAGTTTGACCAATGAGAGGAAGTGGAGACGTGTCGTCCATATTTATATACAGTCTGTGGTCGCTACACGTCAGGATGCTAAAACTACAAAAATAAATATTTCCAACTCAAGTGACGAGTTCCACATGTCCACAAAAAGTTGAGCTCATCCCAGCAGGTTCGTCTTTATTTTGGGGTTCCCCGAAAATTTGTGCACGGAAGAGCTAGAGCATTAGTATTGTTAGCATGCTACCATGCTAAACATCAACATGTTAGCGGTGGTGAATGTTTTATATGGAACCATCTGCACAAAGTTCACTGGAACAAACAGAAGCAACGAGACTCTTCATTTTAAATTTTAACCATCATTTGTAAAGATGCCTGAACAGGTATCAGGTCGTTAACGGACTCTTAAGCTCCACCCCCTCCACTAGTCTTTTAGAACTGAAGAAACAACTCCAGTGTCTTTTTCCTTCTTCTTCATCTTTTCTTGAGTCGGTTGCATCACAGTGAGCCTCAGCTGTTGTTGCCAAGTCTTCTCCCAGGATCGCTGCGTCTCTGCGTTTTTTTTGTATTTAATTAAAAAGCTTCATTTGTGCCACCTACATCAGCGGCCTGGGAGAAAAATAAATAAATATATCCGAGAGAATGAATGACTGCATCTGACCCCTGCTGGCTGAGCTCCACCGTTCCACAACATTTCATCTGGGCTCGTAGGCTCGTTTCTTAAAACAACATCTGGGAGCGTGTTCACTGATGAACTGTCGATGAAATGTTCATTTTAGGGAGAAGACAAAAGAGGCCAACAGCTCTAAATATAGTGTTAATGTGACTGATGCAAGAAGCTGGAGGATGTGGAAACGAAGGCCTGATTCATGACACCTTAAACACATCGATTCATACGTCATATTAAAATCTGACGCTGTATTTCAGTGACGGTCACATGACTCCGTGTCTTTTAGCTCCCTCCAATCGACTAATCATATTTAAAATTATCAGATTACTGACATTACAACTGGAAACCATGTGACATTAGCTTTAGAAGCAGAAGGATAATTAGCTAAACGTTAACCCTGTCCATGGCAAAGCATGGTGGTAACAGCATCATGCTGCACCAGCTGGAGCTGGGGCTTTACCAATGGGGGAGGGGTAAATGAATCACCCCTAAAGGAAGATATTAGAATATTTTTTATTCTCCTTCATGTGTTCCATCTTTATTGATCCTAATCAATCAATTTGAAAGTTGCAGAGATGGAGAAGCAGTCGGAGATACTACGAGAGGAAACACGCTGCTCCCAAGTGGACCAATCACAAATTGACATTTCTGAGGAGGTGTACGTCAGGCTACGGTATCAAATTGATGCAGAAGCCTAAACCGCCTATTATGGGATAGAAGATGATCTCACAATTTTACAGAACTGAAACATAGGGGGAAATATATAATCTGATATTTCCAAGATGTGCCACGTGTGATCAAAACTCATTGAAATCAGATCACAGGGTGCTTCAGTTGAGTTTCTTTTTTTGTTTGTGTGAAACACTGGTTTTCATTTGGATCACAAAGGTTTTTAAATCAGGGATTCATCTTTGGACAGCTGGGATATTCTCCAGAACCCCTGCAACCCTTCAAAGGACAAGCAGTTACAGAAGATGAATGAATGAAAATTCATTTTTGTCTGACTTTTTGTACGTCCCAAAAATCTTTTACTCCATACTAATTGCCCAGTCCATTATATACACACCTACATGCTGGTCAATGAGCATCTAATTAAATGTCCTTGTTTGATAATCTTCATCATCAGCTCCTGGATCAGCCGTGGATCCTTTTATGAGCCGTACACAGATCAGGCCTCTGACGATGTGTGTGCTTTACAGTTTGCTGCAAGCATTTCTCATTTGTCTTTGGGGGGTGGGGGTGGGGCGAGGGTGAGGGTGGGGGTGGGAGGGTATAATTTCCTGACACTCGTCCATTTTATAGCTCCATGACTCATAGTGGCTCATTTTTGCAAAGTGGAATATCGAGCCATAATTTACACGGACTGTGGAGTCACTGCGTGGCCTCGCTTCCCCTGCAGCCGAACAGCCGGAGAGCGACGGCATCACCCGAGTCAGAGCGAACAAGAATAAGAGCCAGAGAATTATTATTAACCGGTGTCATTAATGAAATAAAGACGTGGAGAGTCCCTGTTGATTCTGTCCAGTGTTATAAACCATCAGAGCTTCGCTCACGGCCCAATGAGATGGAAACCCTCCGGCTCGTATGGAGGACACTCTGCGTCTCCTCAGGGTCGGACGTTTATCTGCCTCATCGGCTCTGACTCTCTTCTCTCTGGGATCTCAGTTACTGTGACGCAGTCGAGCTCTCTAAACAAACCACGACACGCCGCTTTGGAGCAAAACTCAAGTTTATATTTCCAAGAATAGACACGGTAACGGCCGTGTAACAGGGATCTGGTGACGTTTGAGAGGAGCTGCAGTTACGTAAAAACACGAGGGAACCGGAGGGCTGAGATGAAAGGTTGAAGGAAGGAAAACATACCAGTTCATCCCAGACCTCTCCACCAGGGCTATCTATAGACCTCGCTTTGGGAACTTCTCATTCCACTATAAGCTTGTTTTACTGTTTGGTCTCCATGACGATTTCCCTTCAAAGAGAACCCAACAGAAAGATAATTTTCCACAAATATACAAACGGAACCGGAAAGAGCGGCTGGGCTGCCGGGGTCTCCAGGTTCAGAGCTCATTTCCTGAGGATTGTCCCTGGCCTCGGTCCCATGGTCGGTCCTCTGTTCGGACAGGCACCGGCGGCCGGGGGTTAAGACACGCCGAGGTCACGGGTCAGAAGGATCAGAACCGTCGCACTGCTAACGGACGTGAAACGGGTTTCACACGACAAATCTTGTGAGACGAGGAGATTGGTGGACGATTTAAAAAGTCTGACGACAGAGAAGAGCTGAGAAAAGAGATGGAGGAGATGCCACAAACCTCTGGAACCAGTGACAACTTTAGTTTTAAAGGAGTCCTAGAACACATTTTTTGACTATTAGGAATTGATCTTTGAGCCTAAATAATGACATATGTAAATTTGTGGGGCTGAAAACGCCCCAGGAGCACTGCTAGAGAGCCTAATACAAGGTCATACATAAGCCCTGCAATGAAACAGTTTGTTTTTCCCGCCCACTCAGCAAGTTCATGAATAATGAAATGAGCTGCGTGCTGATTGGCCAGTTTACCCAAAGGCTGATTGGCCCACATATCCTGAAAGCTGATTGGCCTAATCCACCGGGCTGAAGCTAGAGCCAAAGCCATCGATAGCTAACCGAACTACGTTTACTGCTGAGAAAGAAATTAGTCGAATTCGTCGGCGTTAGCAAACGCTATGCCAATTAGCAACACTAATTCTGCCCTGTATTTTTCGAGCTGGGCAAACTTAGTTTTCAATCCATATAATGACAACAGGTGATCGATTGCATTGCCACAAATGGTCCACAAACGGGGAAAAAACAGGGAAAAACATATCCTTAACCATAACCGGCCATTTGTCATACAGAGAGGGGATAACACGCAGCAAAGACCCACAGGTCGGACTCGAACCCTGGGCTGCTGCAGCAAGGACTCAGTCTCGGCACATGGGTCGCCAGCTCTACCCACTGAGCTATCCCGGCGACACAGCTGGCTTGATACTGTCCGAGGTTGGAGAAACACTCCGGGGTGAAGTGGGCAGAACAAACTACCAACCTCGGGTTGAAGCTCTGTGGAACGCGGTTGTAAATGAACATCAACCATTCCCGCTGACAGTTGAGTTCTTGGGGAAGTCTGTGTAGAGTCTTGACCTGCCCCAAACATCCTGGAACATTACACGCATAGTCCGACATACCGTATCCCTCTTGACAGAAACTGCGGTTAGCTGTCGCTGGGACTAGCTAGCTAACGCCTCCGCCCTTACAGTGGGCTGGAACATGCAAATGAGAGAGGGTGTATCCAAAAGGGCTGGGCGCCTATTATGTGTTATCGGAACTCTGTTCAGATTTGCCCATTTCAACACGGCCATTTCTAATTTTGAATTTGCATACGAAAGCAGGCTGGAGAAGGCGGTGAAGTTTTTGGTGTGGTCCTTAGACACCACTCGGAGCCTAAATTCAACAGGAACAACGTAAATGTGGTTTTGAATTCTAGGACTCCTTTAAGTAAAACTGTCTCATCGAAATAAATGAATTGATAGAGAATCAAATTAAAAGACCAGCCCACAGCTCTGAGCCCCAGTTCAGACCTCACATTAACATCTGGTCTCACCTGTCCATCTCTAAGTCCCTGTGTCTCCACCTGGTCTGAATATAAATGTGTCTCCACATGCGTCCCCAGCCAGCACTTGAGATCTGATCTCAGTTTGTGTGAAGGAAGGAAGGAAGGAAACATGGAAGGAAAGAAAGCTGGAAGGAAACGAGGAAGGAAGGAAGGAAGGAAGGAAGGAAGGAAGAGAAGGAAGGAAGGAAGAAAGCTGGAAGGAAACAAGGAAGGAAACAAGGAAGGAAGGAAGGAAGGAAGGAAACATGGAAGGAAAGAAAGCTGGAAGGAAACGAGGAAGGAAGGAAGGAAGGAAGGAAAGAAGAGAAGGAAGGAAGAAAGCTGGAAGGAAACAAGGAAGGAAGGAAGGAAGGAAGGAAGGAAGGAAGCATGAAAGGAAAGAAGAGAAGGAAGGAAGGAAGGAAAGAAAGCCAAAAGGAAACAATGACGGAAGGGAGGAGGGAAGCAAGGAAGGAAGGAAAAGAAGGGAAGTAAGAATAGAAGGAACAAAGGAAGGGAGGAAGGACAGAGGGAAATAGGTAGGGAAAGAAGGAAGGAGGGATGGAAGGAAATGAGCAAGGAAGCAAGGGAGGAAGGAAAGAAGGAAACGCCGGTTGATTCTAGTTCAGATTAGTTTCTAGTTTAGTTTGGTTCTCAGAATCTTCTAAAAGGCTCTCATTACTAATGAACAGACATCACTGATTCATGTGATCATTTCTACTAGTGGTTGAATGAATGAGTTAAACTCCTCTTCCTCAGATCAGCCCTGTTGAGTAGGTGGTCTTTAATGTGACCCAGGACTCATTGTGTGTTCACACTACCAAAGGAAGGAGGTCACATGTGTCCCAGACCACCTCCACATGTGGACTCAGACCAGATCAGTGTTCACACCTGGACCAGATGTTAATGTGAAGGTGTGAACAAATGGATAAGTTAAATATTATTATTAGTAGTAGTAGTATTGAGGGGTATTTACTGCTCCAACCCTTGTGTTTCTACATCACATTCTGGACTCACTGCAGCCCCACCCCCACTGATTCTCGTTGTCCATTTTTAACACAGCTACCAGCTACTGCAGCTTTAAAGACGTCAAGCATAAATAACACCGCGCACCAACGGTACCAAGGACACGACCTCTGTGTCCCCGACGAGCTCCGGCCATCAAAACCACCGCTCCACAACACGCCAGACCCAAACATGGCGCTGGCCACATGGGGTCTGTTATGTCACAGTGGCATTTTCACATTCGTTTGTTTAATTTAAGCGTTAAAGGGGGTGTCAGGCTTATGCAATGCGAAGAGTGAAGGGACTGTTGTGGCAACCCAGGGAGGAAACAGTGGCAGGCTTTTATCAGCTGGCTGCTAACATTCCCGTCCTGCACTACTACAGCTGGAGTTCAGCGCCTGGTCAGCTCATGTATATGTAAAATCTGCTCCACACAGTTCATTTAACATGCCTGCGTTGCTGGGTAACATCCTGAAATTAAAAAATACAATAAATAACCCCAGATTAATGACAGAGCGGTGGACAAACAGACATTTGAGTGTGAAACCTGCGTCAGTTTCTTGGCCCGAGCCGCGGGAGTCGATTCTCTGCTCGTGTGAAGCAAACAGAAGGTGTTTTACTGCCATCCGCTCGTCTCTTCATTAGAATGCAGCACCAGCCTGCAGCTGCACGCCGAGCGGAGAGGGAGGAATGATGAAACCAGAGCTAAAAATAGCCGCCTCCCAGGATCCCCCTCATACAGCACTGTAAACACTCAGAGAGCCAGCGACAGGCAGCACCAGCCCAGGACTGGGAGTGTGTGTTGGACACGCTGCAGTCCTCCTCTCCATAGGTCCATAAACCAGTGTTTGGTTTGGCAAGCATGCCTCATCGAGCTGCTGTACAATTAAAGCCATCTGTGGGGCTCTTTCACTTGAGCAAGTCGAGGGAACGTTTGCCGCCTCGCAGCTCTGCAGCACAAACAAAGCAGTCACCTTGATAAATCAAAGACTGGGCCACGCTCACATTGTCAAAGAGCAAAAAAATCAGCTGCATTATGTAAGCATGACAATATCCAGAAAAAACTAAACGGCTGAAACAAGGACAGCTGGACTTGTTGTGGTTTCTTCAACATGTTCCAGTTCTTAAAGACTGGAGAGAGGCTGAGGTTTAAATAGGAGCATCAGTGGAAGGTTCCACCTGAAAATCGCTTGACTAGAGTTTAATAATCACCACGTAGTCAACCTGAAACCCCCTAAAATTCTGTTTTCCTGTTTTGGGCCGTCACAGTGGTGTGGTGGTTAGCTCTGATGCCTCACAGCCAGAAGGTTCTAGATTCTAATCCATGATCCGACTGGTTCCTTTCTGTGTGTAGTCTGCATGTTCTCCCTGTGTCTGCGTGGGTTCTCTCCAGGTTCTCCAGCTTCCTCCCACCGTCCAAAGACATGCTGGTTAGGTTCATTGGTGATTCTAAATTGGCCGTAGGTGTGAGTGTCTCTCTGTGTTAGCCCTGTGATAGACTGGAGACCTGTCCAGGGTGGACCCCCCCTCTAGACCAATGACAGCTGGGATAGACTGGAGACCTGTCCAGGGTGGAGCCCCCCTCTAGACCAATGACAGCTGGGATAGACTGGAGACCTGTCCAGGGTGGAGCCCCCCTCTAGACCAATGACAGCTGGGATAGGCTCCAGCAGACCCAGATGAGAAGCAGATACAGAAGAATGAATGAATGAATGAATGAATGAATGAATGAATGAATGAATGTCTTCCTTCACCCTGTGAATGGTACTCAACCCAAACGCCACAGTCCCAAGGTTTGGTGTAAACAGGCTTCTATCACAATAATCCAGGTGGAATATTTAGTTTTTATGCATTTTATTTTATCTATTTTTTTTATATTTCTATTTTATTCCATCTCCTTTCAACTGTCTCTGTACGGGAGCAACCGCAGCGAAACATTTTCCTCGAAGGATAAATGATTGTGAAACTTCTTAGGAGCAGACTGTGATCTAAACTGAGAGCAGATAACATCTCAGTCCACCTCTACTGGTTAATTATCAGTCATGTTTATTTATGTCGCCGTCTTGATTTCCTCTTTATCATCAGACATGTTTGTTTCTCATCAATGACCTGGTTCCTCTGAGGATGGAAGAAGCTTGTCTCTTAAATAAATCAGATCTTAACATGTGAGAGTCTTTCCATCTTGTTCCAACATCTGGATCATGTCTCCAAGTCAACAAGCAGCTGTTGATGGTTCTGATCCAGCGGTAGGTAGAGATCCATTAGAGACAGCAGCTGGTACAATATTCTACTGACCACATGATGGCGCTGCTGATTTACAGACACACAAACTGAGATCAGATCTCAAGTGCTGGCTGGGGACGCATGTGGAGACACATTTATATTAAGACCAGGTGGAGACACGGGGACTTAGAGATGGACAGGTGAGATCAGATTGTCTCACAGTGACACTCACCCCAGAAGTAAAGTAAGAACCACAGAAATAAGCCGTAAACTTTTTTTTTTAACAGCTGTTGTTTTGTTTTTTATACAGGTCTAGACACAACAACAAACCCATGTGACAGGAGAGGACATCATGTGCACCGCGGCCTGGAAACGACGGAGGAACCTCTGGAGATTTAAACCGTGGGTTTGAGCCAGATGAGGTTTTAACAACCAGATCCAAAAATATAAAGGAGCAGCTTCACCACAGTCGACTACTAACAGAGCAGAGAGTTCCTTAAGGTTCAGCTTTGGTGTCTTATCGTATCGATGCCTCTGAACAGCAGGTTCTGCAGTAAATAGCTACGATACAAACACAGAAATATAAAAATAACGACGCAGACGTTTGAAGATGTGAAGGTCAGAGACCGTGACGACAACAGTTCCCGATTAGATAAGGCTTCCCTTTAGAGGACTTGGGTTAGCATGCTAATTAGCCTGACACGCTAACATCTACAGCTCAAGTTAAAGCAGAGACGCCGTGTTTAAACAACTCCTTGGACAGGACACCTACAAAATGTTTGTGGTGGAAGATATAACACACGATATACTCAATGCCCCCAGCAGCCGGGTAGCTTAGCTTAGCATAAAGATTGGAAACAGCTGGCTTAGCTCCATCTTTGAATCTTTTAAAAAGGTCACAAAGCAACAGAATGACACCTAATTAAATCAAATCATTGCAAAACCCTGAGTGTGAAAAGGTTCATTTGTGGTTTTGGTGTTGAGTTTTGTTAGCTGCCTCCATTTTAGCTAGCCTGGACGTTAGCCTAGCTTCGCCTAGCCACCGTTTTCTAGAGGAAAGTTTATCTGGAGTCTCTCTGCTGAGGAACTGATTCTGCTCCTGCAAAGATCTGCATCGGATTGTTTGGGGGCGGGGCTTAATGTCGGATCATGTTTTCTAACCATTTAGGAAGAAATGTTTGAATGAGTGCTTTTATTTTGTCGTTTTCACAGCTAATGAGACGACCAACCTGTTAGTCACACTATAAACCCGTCCCAGTAGCAGGTAGCCTTGATCTGTAGGAGCTACTAACACATGACCAGCACTAGTTAGGGCCTCTAACAGGAGGCTGTGTCAGTTTGTCAGTGTCAGGCCTGCTTCTCTTCAGTCACAGCTCTAATCTAGAGTTTAGCTTTGCAGGCATCTATTAGATCTATTAGATTACAACATGTAGCTTCCTGTAGCTTTAAAAGAAGTTTTTGTTTGTGGATCCCGGCGTCTTAAAATAGGACGGTTCCATTTCAAACGGGCAATAAAAGCTATTTATGTCGGAGCCTGTCGGCGAAGATAAACATGAAGTCAGCGACTGAGCCGCTGTCCAAACACTTTAAAGACTCTCCGCTCGCTCTGCGTGTCTGTGCAGCAGTAACTCTGGGATCCAGGATGGATCAGAGATCATAGAGAAACACAGGGAGAAGGGTTTCCATGGCAATACTGTTTCTTTTTCCTTCTCCCCGGCTTGACGTCACATCAGACTCTGTTAAACCTTCAGCGCTGAGGTGTGTGTGCACAGAGACGAGCAGGGAGTCGGACAAAACTGTGAAGAAGATGACAAAGATCCAGATTCACTCCTGAATATTTATGAAAGATAATCTTAATCTGCAGAGGAGTTCGTTTAAACTCTGCCTTTTACTAAGTGATGTGCAGGAATTAAGAGCGGCTGCTTTTAAGGCGGCGCTGCTCCTTTAATGGTTCACATCAATCAGCTTGTTTTCGTCTTGTGGAAATGAAGCTTTAACCCAGATAAGAAGAGTCTGAGTGTGGAAGGCTGCCACCTGGTGGTTGATCAGGGGCTGCAGACAAACGTTCATCCTGGTTGAGTCTTTTATTGAGGACATTTATGAAGTTTAACTGTTTAACAGCTTAAGAAAACACATGCTAATAAAAAAATCATCGTTATTAATTTGAAAACACATGAGCTGAAAATACAGAACATATCTGGAAGAAGTGCCAAAGACAAAAGATTTGTTTTCCAGGGGAACACAGAATGAATGTTTAAATGTCAGTAACAAAGTCAATCTGCAAATTATTCAGATTAGATTTGAACTGACAAGCTGATAAAAACCAAAAGACTGATCAGGAAATTTAAATCTCAGCAGCTTCTTCACTTTCTGTCACATGAAAACGTTTCTGTTTCCAACTAGAGACGTCCTGATCTGATCCTAAACGTCCTAGAGTTGGTCTCCTGTAGCTTCCTAAAGTCTGTCCTTGTCTTCCTTGTCTTCTCCTAGAGTTGGTCTCCTGTGTCTTCCTAAAGTCTGTCCTTGTCTTCCTTGTCTTCTCCTAGAGTTGGTCTCCTGTAGCTTCCTAAAGTCTGTCCTTGTCTTCCTTGTCTTCTCCTAGAGTTGGTCTCCTGTAGCTTCCTAAAGTCTGTCCTTGTCTTCCTTGTCTTCTCCTAGAGTTGGTCTCCTGTAGCTTCCTAAAGTCTGTCCTTGTCTTCCTTGTCTTCTCCTAGAGTTGGTCTCCTGTGTCTTCCTAAAGTCTGTCCTTGTCTTCCTTGTCTTCTCCTAGAGTTGGTCTCCTGTAGCTTCCTAAAGTCTGTCCTTGTCTTCCTTGTCTTCTCCTAGAGTTGGTCTCCTGTAGCTTCCTAAAGTCTGTCCTTGTCTTCCTTGTCTTCTCCTAGAGTTGGTCTCCTGTGTCTTCCTAAAGTCTGTCCTTGTCTTCCTTGTCTTCTCCTAGAGTTGGTCTCCTGTAGCTTCCTAAAGTCTGTCCTTGTCTTCCTTGTCTTCTCCTAGAGTGGACTGGATTCAGTCCAATAAATCTTTCTGTCAGAGTTAATGTAGTGTGGAGAGGGTAGCTGGTACCTTGTGTTCTCTACTCCAGAAATGTTCTGGTCATCCAACGCTGCCATAAACTCCCTAACCCTCTCTGGAAGATGTTTCTCCTTGACGCTGTCTCCAGGAAACTTCTCTCCTCTTTTAAACGTTCAGTGTTCGTTGTTGTTGTCAAGTCCAAATACCTGCATGTTGTGTGGACTCGGTGCAGCCACGTATCCCAGAATGCATTTCAAATACGCTGCTGTTCCAGTTTCAAAATAACCGTCCTGAGACGACTGAGTCTTTACTTCAGAAACAGACTCGTCAAGTCTGAACTACCTTCGTTTACATTTGACTCTTTACATTAATGTTTAATCATTGGTGAAAACAATGTGAACGAATCAGAGAGGAAAGAAAACTAAACTCGATTATCTTTTTCTGACTGCAACAGAACAAAAGAACGGACCTGAACTGTGAAGGTGTAACTCACCTGTTCCCTGCTACCTCCAGCCTTTCCTTGATTTTTAAAATGTTCCTGCAGGAAAACAAAGAGAGAGCTGAAGCCTGAAGGTGAGCTCCTTGTCATTAGGGCCCTGGACTGTGATTGGTCGGTCTGAGATTTGAATGAACCAATGACCAGACTGCACAGTGGAGACCAATCAGAGATCAAGGTGACCTGAGTCTCTTATTGTTCTTTAAAAGCATGAAGTATTTTATGTTTCTGGTTATAGTCTGCAGCCACTCCTGTTTCTATCGTTCCTGATTCTCACGTCTGTTGACTCAGTTAATTATCTCCGTCTTCTAACGCTGATTAAACCAGAAAATAATCCTTCTCCTGCGCAGCTCCAAATGAAATGTCCCTGCAGCTCTGCATGGGTGCCAGGTGTCGGCTGGAAAGGTGTGAACCCGGGAGCATGTGTTCATTTGAGTGGCAGGTGTGTGGAGGAGGCTGCGAGGACATCGGCCGATGGGAGGTGTCGCGGGCAGAGATCCACATCACAGAGACACGACCTCCCAGCGGAGGGTCTCCTCAGACGGCCCGAGGGTGACGAGAGGCTGAAAGCAAATGTATCACATGGTCAGAGACGTGTCTGCAGATTCTAGCAGCTTCATGTCTTCTCTTATTCTGGGGACGAACGTTTATTAACCTGGAGTGAAACTGAGATGAACTTGATAATGCGTTGGACAGTTCTTAACCCAGTTTTAGTAGTTTCTACAATCTCCTTAGATGTTTTCTCTGCTTGATGCATGCCAATGATTTGACCCTTCTCAAACAGGTTGTTGAAGAAATGAGAAGCTACTCATTGCATCAGTTGGGGTTAAATAACTTGTTGTCAGCTGAAAGATAATCACCCATGCAGTAATTATCCAATAGGAGGCTCCTACCTGTTTGATTAGTTAAATCCAGGTGGTGACATTTTTATTTTTTTGGTCAGGTAGTGTATATATTCAGACATAAATATAATGGGCTAAATATAAATATGTATAATCAACATATCCATCTTCCATATAATTAAGATACAGGACATATTAAAGGGGAACTACTGTTCTTTACAACCTGGACCTTATTTCTGGCATAAAATACGATCGTTTAATCACCCCTCTCATAACATTTGTGTCATTTGCACACGTTGAGGAGATATTTAGATCTGCGTATATCCATATAGTGGGAGTGAATGGGGCACCGAAACATAGCCTCTAAATAACACATTATCTGCCGCGAAACTCATTAATTTCACCAATATTTTGTTATGATACACTAGTGCTATTCCGTGTTGAGTCCAGAGTTACCTGTTATCATCATCCGGGGTCTGTAGATTGACCTACTAACCTCTGACCTGGATGATGTCATCTCTGAGCGCCGCGCACATCCGCGACGGTAGGCTTGTTTACCTGTAATTTGCTGCTGCTAGTTTTTTTGCAACATGGCTAAGTATTTTTCAGACTCTGAGGTTGTGGACGAACCAAAGCAGCAGCAAATCACAGGTAAACAAGCCAACCGTCGCGGGTGTGCGCGGCGCTCAGAGATGACATCATCCAGGTCAGAAGACATCATCATCCAGGGTCTGTAGATTGACCTACAGACCCTGGATGATGATAACAGGTAACTCCGGACTCAACACGGAATAGCACTAGTGTATCATAACAAAACATTGGTGAAATGAACGAGTTTTGCGGCAGATAATGCGTTATTTAGAGGCTGCGTTTCGGTGCCCCATTCACTCCCACTATATGGATATACGCAGATCTAAATATCTCCTGAACGAGTGCAAATGAAACAAAAGTTATATGGGTGAGTAAACGATGTGATTTTATTCTAGAAATAATGTAAAGGTTGTAAAAAAACAGTAGTTCCCGTTTAAGATGCATAAACCAATTTGAGAATATTGAAAACCCTCCACCACTAACAGATGATAAAGACTCATTGTTTGCTGCAGGTTTGTTTTAAACGTCCTGCTGCTCTGATGCAGATCCACCAGAGGGAGCTCAGCTGTTGATCTGTAGACCTCTTCCTCTCTCTCTCTCTCTCTCTCTCTCTCTCTCTCTCTCTCTCTCTCTCTCTCTCTCTGGGGGGGGGGGGGGGGGGGGGGGGGGTTGATGTAAACAGAGGCTTTGGAGGTGAATAACCTCAGAGAACGTGCTGGCTGGCTGGACTCCCTTTGTGCTGTCGGGGGGTCACGGCGTTGTTCCAGCGAGCTGAGCGTCAGCACTAACAGCAGCTGGCATGCTCCACGCTCTTCCTGGCAAATCCCACTTAGTCATCAGCTGCTCGTCTTTGTCTGCAGGTTTAGGTGAGCTCGGCTGAACCCCCTCACCCCTCACCCCATCCCGTCTGCACCGACGTCCAGACACAGCAGAGGGAAACAGACACAGCCAAGCCTGCAGCTCAAGATGTCAATGTTCCCTCATGACTGTTCGTCTCCAGATGAACTTGTTTTATTATTAGTGCTACTCTCATGACCCTTTAATGTCCATAGACTCAAGGTGTGAATAGGGGTGACACATTTTGGGGACAGATGTTCAGATTATGTTGTAAGTGACTAATAAATTGTGACTTTGTCTAAACATCTCACTCCTCAGACAGCATCCATTTAAACTAATTAAACTCCACCTGGTCAGATGAGCAGCAGCTTTCATCTCATGGCTTTGATTCTCTTGCTTGTATTTGGCGGCCTCCTGTGGAGAGAACTGGCAACTGCAAGTGTACAGAATAATAACTCATAATACTGTAAATATATAACCTGGAAGCCAGACCAACTTCCTCGACTACAAATCCTTTATGGTGGAAAGTTGTTCTGGAGTCTCTCTGTTGAGGAACTGATTCTGCTCCAGCAAAGATCGACTGGTCCAATCAGATCGTTTGGGGGCGGGCCTTAATGTGGTGAGGCATAGAAGAGTAATGTGACTTTCTGTGTGCAATAATTCTTTGCTGCTGTTCCCCCAATTTTCACGTCATTTCATTGATCTGATCACGAATGTATTTGAAAACCCTAACATCTGCTGCTGATCACTATTTAGTAGAAACAAAATCCAGAACACGAGGAAACACATTCAGCACAGTCCCTTTTTATTAAATGTCCAAAGAACAGTCAAGTGAGACGTGAGCTGAGAAGGAGACTGAAGTTCAAAAGTCGTGGATGGTTTATTTAAATATCCATTTACCCATGTCCCTTTCTGTGACTGTCTCCAGCCTGGAGTTGTATGTTTCTAATCTGCAGAGTTGCGTGTTTCTAATCTGCAGAGTTGCATGTTTTTAATCTGCAGAGCTACAAATTTCTAATCTCCAGAGCTACATGTTTTGTAATCTGCAGAGCTACATGTTTTTAATCTGCAGAGCTACAAATTTCTAATCTGCAGAGTTGCATGTTTCTAATCTGCAGAGCTACATGTTTTTAATCTGCAGAGCTACATGTTTCTAATCTGCAGAGCTACATGTTTTTAATCTGCAGGGTTGCATGTTTCTAATCTGCAGGGTTGCATGTTTCTAATCTCCAGAGCTACATGTTTCTAATCTGCAGGGTTGCATGTTTCTAATCTGCAGGGTTGCATGTTTCTGATCTGCAGGGTTGCATGTTTCTGATCTGCAGGGTTGCATGTTTCTGATCTGCAGAGCTACAAATTTCTAATCTGCAGAGTTGCATGTTTTTAATCTGCAGAGCTACAAGTTTCTAAACTCCAGAGCTGCATGTTTCTAATCTGCAGAGCTACAAGTTTCTAATCTCCAGAGCTACATGTTTCTAATCTGCAGAGCTACATGTTTCTAATCTGCAGAGTTGCATTTTTCTAATCTGCAGAGCTACATGTTTCTAATCTGCAGAGTTGCATGTTTCTAATCTGCAGAGCTAAAATTTTTTAATCTGCAGGGTTGCATGTTTCTAATCTCCAGAGCTACATGTTTCTAATCTGCAGGGTTGCATGTTTCTGATCTCCAGAGTTGCATGTTTCTAATCTACATGTTTCTAATCTGTGCAACTACATGTTTCTGATCCACAAAGCTACATGGTTCTAATCTGCAGAGTTGCATGTTTATAATATGTGCAACTAGATGTTTCTAATCCACAGAGCTTCATGTTTCTGATCGGTCAAGCTTTCGAACTCTGTTTCTGTAAGGTATCTTGGATATGGGCCTATTAGGATTGCTAAATTGAACAATTTCAAAATGTAAATAAAATTTTAATAAAAGATATTTTAGATCAAATGTTGCTACACTTCTAAAGATAAGTGTAGCAACATTCAAACCAGACTGGACTCTATGCTTTAATGTGATTTACTTTAGTTGATATAAATTGAGACTCTATTGTCCAGGATTTGACAGATATTTAAATCACTGTACGCTGATTAAATTTTAAATGTTATTGATGAAAATGTATTAAAGTGCAGATGCCCTCACACCACAGTAAGTACATCAAACTTTCTTGCCATATTCTCCGTGACTGAACTCACGTTTCGTACGATGCGACACGACCGGATGCTGTCGTTGTAGCCCATCCAGCGCTGGTAGTCCGGGTACTCCCCCCTGGTCACGATGTACTGGTAGCCCAGGTAGTTGGGCCTCTCGTACAGGACCCAGGCGCCGCTCTCCACCCGGACGGAGTTGCAGTGGCTGAAGTGGATGTTGAGCTCGGGACAGTCGCTGTTGCACTCATAAAAGCGACCTTGGAAGTTTCTGTCTTCGTAAAACACAATCTGTGGGAAGACAACTGGCTTTGAGTGGAGACTAATACCTGTAACTGTAGGTTTATCTTAAAACATAAAACCTGCAGCTTTGTGACGTGGCTGGAGTGTTGACCTCCTACGTTGACCTACCTTTCCCACGCGGTCCATGTTTGGGCCTCACACCAACGTTTGATCGCTATTTCTTTTACATACATAAAAACCTTCAGGCCCTGTGCAGATTTATATATCCTGTGTGCATGTGAGCACAATCAAACACGCTGCCACGGGCATCATTGTCATTTTAATTGCCTCAGCATTTATATCTGCACGATCGGCTCTACGCTGTGTTTACTCACAGAGGCTGACCTTTTGATCCGTCAATTTCAGAAACAAGTTTATCGATCCAATTAAACCGTCTCCTGCTGCAGAGGCGCTGTGGCTTTAACGGGGTCTGGCATTGAGGGGAAGGTGAATTCAGACGTCCGTCCTCCACGTTCTGCTGCGAATGATTCTGCATCTGGACGTGATTACACTTTCATCACTCACTCTGGGTGCAAAAGTGTTGGACTTGCTGGCTTTTCTGATTTAGATTACATGAAAGTGTCAACGTCACATTTTTACAGTGTGTCTCCTAGTTGTGTTTACAGAGGAACATCTTGGAGCCCAGAGGAGTTGTCTTGTATTTCAACAATGCAGGTGAACTTCATTTAGCACATCCAGAGCAGAACAACCAGGTTCCATAGCAGCTTCATCCTACAAGCCTCAAAACTTCCTCAAATGTGCAGAATATTGTGACACCCTGTGGGCCTCAAGGTCTACTTCCTGTTTAGGGTGGCTACTAAGATGTGGGGAGGGGCTTGTTTTCCCTTATTACAGACACCTGTGACCACCCACCTATATATACTGGGGCAGGCAGCGTCAATCTCTCTCTCCTTTCCGGATTGTGGTTTGAAGGAACATAATGGTTTGCATGTTCCCTGACACGTATGACATGTCTTAATGTATCCAGAGATTTCACGCTTTAAACGTGGCCAGACACAATCGTGAAGCACACGATGACGAGTTTTATTTACACCCATATGTCCTGCAACATCATCATGAGCTGCTTGAATAACTGATGTCCTAAACTTTGATGGCAAAACAATTTGCACAACCGGATCACCACTGAATGCTTCTCCACGAGGAGCCCACATTCTAAGCAGAAGGTCATCCTGGAGAAAATACCCCTGCTTACTTTTTCCCACCTGAGACACAAGCAAAACCAGGTCATACATGTTCTTGAAGGATGGGTCCTCCCTCTGTTCCTTCACCAGCTCTGAACGAGAAACGCAAAGTTCATTGCGACACTGAAAATGCAAATTTCTTCAACGCACAAGACTTTTCTATAACCCCATCACCAATATCAGTAGGAGCAGCCGCCATTGTTCAAGTCACCGCACAGACTGAAGAAATAGTTCGCTCTGGTTTAGCATCCACTTTTCATATGCGACTCGACGGCTTTGAACCCCATGGTCCCTAACGAAATGGGGAACCACAATCCAGAAAGGAGAGAGAGATTGACGCTGCCTGCCCCAGTATATATAGGTGGGCGGTCACAGGTGTCAGCAATAAGGGAAAACAAGCCCCTCCCCAGATCCTAGTAGCCACCCTAAACAGGAAGTAGGCCTTGAGGCCCACAGGGTGTCATAATATCTATAATTGTGTCATGAAGCTTTAATCATCAAGTCAATAAGTCACTGATCACGTGACAATAACAACATGGACGCCTCCTAGAAGACAGTTGAGGAGCCCAGTGGGTCGTTGGTTCATCAAGTATGTGGAAGTACTTCACTAAAGATGAAGCTCATACTACCGTGACATGTCAGTCCTGAAATACAACTAAAGTACTACTGCATTGCATCTGGAAAGGCTAACGCTAACGCTAGCAGAGGAACGGTCCAAATCCTCTGGACAGCAGTCAGTTAACAACTTCACCAAACGTCCTGTGGTAACAGAGAGAAGGAGGCTGCACATCAACTATTTGATAAAGTTATTAGTTGGCGTCCACTTTAAAAAGTCTGGAGTTGTGCAGCCCCTCATGGATACCCGTATATAGTCATTTTATCTCATGAAAAGAATTAAACTCGACAAACAAGTGTTGGAATTAAAGTATTTTATTGCGATGCTCTACATTTCACAGCTGCATGATTCTTCTGATGGAGCCCACGGTGGCTCTCACAGCCCCCCACTCAGAATGGTGTCGATACTCCCCTTTCTCCAGGAGGTACTGGCGACCGCTGAAGTTGGGATGTTCGAAGAAAACCCAGGACCCGTCCAGGACCTTGCAGGACTGGACTTCTTGTCGAAGCCATTTCTCCGGCACGGACTTCATGTTTTCTGTCAGCTCCAGAGACTGGCCGTCGAAGTTCGGCCGGTCAAACAGCTTCAGCTTGTGTGGCCCTTTGGCCTGAAAAAGAATAAACGCGTTGAGTTTGAGAAAACGTTGATTTTTATTGTTCCTTTGCAACGAAGACTTACGTTCTTGATGATCCTGCAGGATCGGACGCAGTCATTGTAGCCCATCCAGCGGCCGTAGTCATTGTACTCCCCCGGACCGATCACATACTGGTAGCCTGTGAAGTTGTTGCGCTCAAACAGGACCCACCAGCCGCCTTCTACTTTGACCGAGTTGCACCGGCGGATGAAGCTTTGCAGGTCCACCGAGTCTCCTTTGCAGTCGTAGGACTTTCCTTTGAAGTCCCGGTCCTCGTAAAACACAATCTGGAAAGAACAGAAACATGAACTTTATTAACTTGCGTCCGTTTCTTTAGAGAAGACTCAGCTCCTGCAGTGAATCCTTACCTTCTCCATCTCCATCTGTAGAGCTTCAAACACAACAGCCGGTAACCTGCGCACTACTCTTTATACAAGGCAGAGACAATACGGCCAAATGCATAGTTAGCAGAGCATCTAACAGTTATTACAATTCAAATATTCATCTAGAGTCTGCCCATTGTTCTTACTCACTGAATTGCTTTTTTACGCACAATGGTTGTTTAGCAGTGCCAAGAATCGAAACCAGCTCAGTCCAAACGGGTCTGAAGCTCTGCAGCACATGTGACTCGTCTTTATATAAACGAGAAGCTCCGAGCAGTTCAATGCAGTTTGTATTTTTATAGCATTTACTGCTGATTTCTGTGGCGTTTATGGAACCTGAACACAGTCTCTCATGATTTATTAACACGATAAAACATATGACATCATTCGTATTGTTTGGAACAGTTTTTTCAGTTAATTTGCGCTTAGCTCTGTTAGCAGCTTAAGGCTAATTACCATCTGAAAACGTCTAAATCTACTTTATCTATGAATTCTGATTCTGTTTTAGACAATGAACAGCACATGACTAGCCTGGTTTGTAGAGTATTTCTGCAGGTTCGTAGTCTATGAAGCATGGGTGCAGATCCCGGGGGGGACGGGGGGGGGGGGGGACATGTCCCCCCCAGTTTCTGAAAAACATGAATTGTCCCCCCCCAAAAAATGACCTAAATTATTCGAAATTGAACAAATGTATTTTCAGACTTCACATTCTTCACATTTTAGATTCACATATAAAAATGAGTAGGGATGAGTAGACACTCCATGCCCCAAAACCCTTAAAATTGTGATTTACTAATATAACAGTTAAGTAAGCAGTGATACGTGCTGTTGGCTGTTTAGGACAAATAAACAAGAAAGGTAAGCACAATGAATAATTCCTTGTGCAGTACTTTTTTAATGATATGGCGAGCCTCTACGTAGTTGTGATTTATGGTGGCATGGTATGAGTTGCATACCAGCAAAAAAAAAAAAATCACTTTTGTGTCCCCCCCAATCCTGACATCGGATCTGCACCCCTGCTATGAAGTGATGCATCGCTCAATAATCTGTTCACTGTGAGAACTGCCTGGTGTTAAGATGGCAAATACAAAATAAAATCACCTCTACAAGGAGTGTTTGTGTCCAGAGTGTCTTTGCAAACACTCATTAATTCAGAAAGCCAACATGCATGATTCTACTATATTTCTAAAAACAGCCAGCATCTTCAGTATGATGTTTGTTGCTCTACTTTGAAAGTAGTAAACCACATTTCCTGATTAAATGTCACGTTTAACCTCTACCTTTCCAACCTTTATGGTCGTGACCTCTACAGCGGGTCGTAAGCTAAATCGGTGTCAGAAAGGACTTTCCGTTTGGTTGGACTGTCGGTCTGTTGGTCCTCCACCATGGTCCACACCAAAATATCTCAAAAACTATAGGATGGACGGACATTAGAGTTTGTTCAGACATTAATGGGCCATTCATTCTGGAGCGTATCCCAGCTGTCATTGGGGTGAGAGGCAGGATCCACCCTGGACAGGTCTCCAGTCCATCCAGGGTCAGACTGGATTCAAACCTGGAACCTTCAGTGCTGACCACCACGCCAATGTGATGCCCGTCTTTGCAAACATGTCAAATTATATATAAGAAGCAAATAAATATCTAATATTGTGTGTTTTTACTGTATAATTTATGATATTTACTGTTTCTTAATATAGTTACATGTAAACTTTGCAACTAGGTCGTTTTCTGTCGTTTTCCTGGTACCGGTGCAACACATTCGTCTTTAATAACGTTTAATGATGATCATGTACATATGTGCCAGTCAGGATCTATAGAGACACATTCATCCCTAGAGTTGTCCAATAATCTTGTTCTCAGAGACAATTAGTCCTTGTTCTTTGAATTCATGTGTGTCTGTCCTGCAGTCCTAGCTGTCCAGGGCGTCCAAAGTGGAGTCATCTGGGACTAAGATGGTGCTTCTCATCAGAGTCTAAGCTCCAAAATATTTAACCTCATAACCTCTTGTTGCTTCATATAATTCCAAATGAACCCTGCAATACTGAGTGTGTCATGAGAAGTAAACCACTAATGCAGCTTCACAAGGAGCAGATGAAAGACTAACGAGGTGTCGGGTAATGAGGAACAACAGAGACAGAACCGTTAAGGGCAAGAAGAGTATTTATTCATTATAGAGAAACACTGAGGTGGTGATGGGGAGGCAGGGGTTCAGAGGGGGAAGTAGGATGAAGAGCTTCCAGAACCCATCGAGGGGTTCCCCAAACTTTGGTGGAAACTGACTTTGGCTGAGTCAAGATTTCAGAACTTTGGCTTTGGATGTGATGGAAAACCACTGTCCTCATATCAGCAAACTGGTTTGGTCAAGTCTAATTCCACTGTGTCCTCGTGCGATGGCCTCGGATCAAAGAACTGTCACAAGTTAAACTTTTAAAGGTCAGAAGTCACACTTAATGATTATGATCGGCTGATTGCCTTCTTTGCTTTAGGAAGTCTGGAACTTTCGGAGCCTGCTGTCCTAGAACTCTTTGATCATGCGGAAGGATCCCATGGTTGGAGAGCTGGCGCCCCAGTCAGTGTAGTTTGGGTACTCGCCACGTTCCAGGAGGTACTGGTGTCCGTGGTACTCGGGCTGATCGTAGAGGACCCACGCGCCGTCCGTCACCACGCAGGAGCGGAACTCCCGTAACTTGAAGGCCTCGTAAACTGACGGACAATCCTCAACGCACTCCACCGCCTGACCTCCAAAGTCCTGCTTGTCGTAGAACCTGATCTTCCAGGACCTTCCATACACCTTTGACAGAGTCACATCAGAGGATTAAGTCTCCTGAAACTGTGTTAGCGCTGAATCATTTGACCTACTTTCTGTTTTCTTCGTTTACTTTTAGATCACATCTACAAATGGGCTTCTTGGCTGTTGTCCTAGTTTCCTTCAGTAATTGATGGCCACGAGCAAAAAGCTCTGCTGCCAGATCATGAGCCCTTTATCTCTCCTTTGTGTCTGTTGCCTTTGACTGATTACCGCCTGGTTGATGCACTCTGTGGTATTTGGCTGCAGCTGGGACCTGTCCTGCACAAAATTAACCCAAAATCTGACTTTTTAAGTTTTATCTAAACTGCAGCTTGGCGCGGTGAAGCCGTTGAACCTGGATCACATTAATTAGTATTAACAGTGATGTTACAGGTATAAAGGAATCAGTACTGATGATATGATGTCCCGTGAAACATCTACAGGTGACTGAGCTTACATTTCTGATAGAGCGACATGACTTGATGCTGTCGCTGAATCCCATCCAGTGCTGGTGCTCGGGGTACTCCCCTGGACTCAGGACGTACTGGTACCCGGTGTAGTTGGGGCGTTCGTACAGCACCCAGCAGCCACTCTCCACCTTAATGGAATTACAGCGGCTCAAATACGAGCTCAGGTCAGGACTGTCAGTGCTGCACTCGTGGCTTCGGCCTTGGAAGTTCTTGTCTTCGAAGAACACAATCTGGCCCAGAGGAAACAGAAACAAATCGGATGCATTAAGTACAACGTTAGCAAGCTGGCGGTTCTTAGCTTCATACGGGACGCGCAGCACCTGCTCCTTACCTTCCCCATTGTTAATGATACCGTTGCCTCGATGTAGCTGCAGCTGTCTCTGGTTTATATCTAAAAGCAGAATGTGCAGACGAGGTAAAACCATTGTCATCTAAATTAGCACCATTTGCATATCAGCAAAATGGTTTGGTCAAGTTTGATTTCCCTTTGTCTACATGTGATGGCCCCGGATCAAAGAAGTGCCAAATGTCACATGTTTAATTTAATGATGATTGGTTCCATCGGGTTCTGCGCAGTTAACGGATTACTTCAGAAATCATTTGGTAAATTGTCTTTATAGATTATTGCCACACTATGGGACAGTCTTTTACTCTTGGACAATCCTTGGCTACATTAAACCTTGACACTGTTAAATCTTATCTTTAACACCAAAGCCTCTTGTTCTTTCCAGCAGTGCATCCATGCATTTCCATAATTTCCACACACGTGGATTTTACATGATCTTTCACTTTTTCATTCCTCTTTTGCCAACTGAATGTAATTTCACATTACTGGGGATAAACTCATGATTTGATTATTGGAAAGAACAACTAAAATAATATCTAATTGCTTTAAATTTAACTTTTTGTTTTCCATGCAGAACTTTGATTGTATGTAAAGAAGGATGAAGTCTTGGTAATGTCAACCATATGTTTCCTAAAGAGATGTTTTGAAGCTCAGTGTGGTGTCTCCATCTGTCGCCATCTTGGCAGTACCTTGGAAAGATTCTCCCTGTACAGTTGTTATGAATGTAGACATTAGCTCTAGAGACCAAAACTGTTTATTGAACCAGACTGAAAACATGTTTATTTAACATGGAGGTCTATGGGGGCCTACTGACTCACTGTTGTAGCCTCTAGTGGACGTTAGACGAACTGTAGTTTTGACACTAGTCTCTCTAGTTGTACAGTTCAACACATAAACCATATCTGTGTCTATATCTCCCCTAATCTACTTGTGAAACATGGTACAAAGAAAAATTTGGCACCTAATTTAATGTCATTTAAACCTGAAGGTGAATGAGGATTGACTCGCTTTTGGACATTATTGGAACTGCAGTTTTTGGCACTTCAATATTTTGGCTTTGGCGCTTGGTTTCGTATATATATATATATAAATATATATATATGTATAAAGATTTGCTATTGCCAGTTTAGGTGTGAGCACTTAAGGTTTATTTAACACCAAGATGAAATGAATGAGAACTACAGTGGGACATGCACAGATGTAAAGTAAATAATATTGACTGAATTGCAGTTTAAAAGTTTTGCAGGACACTTGAATAGAATGGATCCATCTTTAATGGGACAGTTGGGTTATATGAGTTATACTTGTGTATGACCATCATTTCTCGTAGTTTGGAGAAAGGTCAGTGAGTTTAAATGTATGTTATGTTTAGGATATTATGACTAATTTAACACACAGCCTTTAACCCTCTCCTAATGGGAACTGAAGCTGATAGTCACCATCACCATCCACTGACAAAACTCAGATGTAGGCAGCGCTGGACACATGAGACAAAATTAACAGTTTTTACTCTGGTGGCTTTGAAATTAGCCAACAGTTTGGTTAGCTAGAGAAATAAATAATAAAAACTGCAGCCCAGTTCTTCTCCCTCCCGTCCTGCCTTATGTCTTCCACCCATTTCCCCTTCCCTTTGTTCTGGATCATGATGGCACAGATGAAATTAACAGCCATAGCAGAGCTGCTTATTCATCAGCTTCCAGGTAATTTGAATAACAAAACCCTGTTACAGCGCCTATAAAGTATAAAAGCCGCCTGGCAGCCACAGGTCGTTGGACAGATTCCCACAAACACAGACACATCAGTCATGGGCAAGGTATGTAGACGTGAAAACAATCTGCTTTCAGTTCGGGAAGAACTTTAAACAAACTGAGAGCTCCTGCACATCAATCTTTTCTTTGTGTTTCAGATCATCTTCTACGAGGACAGGAACTTCCAGGGTCGCTCCTATGAGTGCATGAGCGACTGCTCCGACACGTCCTCCTACCTGAGCAGGTGTAGCTCCTGCAGGGTGGAGAGCGGCTGCTTCATGGTCTACGACCGCCCCAACTACATGGGTAACCAGTACTTCCTAAGAAGGGGCGAGTACTCCGACTACATGTCTCTGGGCATGAGTGACTCCATCCGATCCTGCCGCTTAATCCCTCAGGTATGAAAGGGTGAAAGTTACTTCATCTGCATGCTTTTTAAAGTCTGACTATGGTATGAAACTTGCTGAGATGTTTTCTTTGAGAGGCAGCAGCAGCATTACACTTCAGTCCTCTCCTGCTTCGGTCCACAGCACCGAGGCTCGTACAGGATGAGGATCTACGAGAGGGAGAACTTCCAGGGTCAGATGCACGAGCTGATGGACGACTGCGACAACATCCAGGACCGCTACCGCATGTCCGACTGCCAGTCCTGCAACGTGATGGACGGCCACTGGCTGATGTACGAGCAGCCCCACTACAGAGGCAGGATGATGTACATGAGGCCCGGCGAGTACAGGAGCTTCAGGGAGATGGGATACAGCGGCATGAGGTTCAGCTCCGCCAGGCGCATCATGGATTCCTGCTGAAGCAAAGAAATGTTCTGTTGAATAAAATGAAACATGAATCAAAGAGCACCTTGTCTTCTCGTCATCTCACACGAAAAAGACGGAATTTATTCTCTTTTAGTCTTGAAAGTGAGATAAAACCTCATCAGTATGTTACAATATTAATAATAATAATAATAATAATAGTGTATTTGTCCACTTCCACCTGTATTTAAAAGTTATACAAATTTGAAAATGTCCCCTCAAGATAAATTTAAACCAGATTTTGTGATTTATTTGCAAGAATTGCACGTTAAAACCAAAACGTCATTTAAATAGATGACTTAAATAAAAACTTATTCCCATATTGTGGATTAAGCTCCAGAAACCAGGATGTAAAAATATTAATTTTGCACGTTAACAGCGATTTAATGAACTGCAGTTGGCGTTCATCCAGAGGAAGGCATTCACTACTAGACTGTATTGGAAATAAACAACATCTGATGAGTGAAGTGTTTTTTGATGTTACGTTTTTCAATCCAGGTAATTATCCAACTGATCCGTCGTTAAAGTTAAGATATGTGCACTGATAACATCAGTCCAGCAGCTGATTCTTACTTATCTCAGTCTTAGCATGTTCTAATGTAAAAACCACAATACAATACAACTTATGAACTCAACGTCCACCTCAAACACTCCTCTGAAAACATCAGCAAACATGACACAGCTAGTGAATTCAGAACATAACAAATACAGTATTTCCACCCACAACGTTCTTGGTTCCACACTGTTCATACGGACTCTTCGCATCAATCTGGAGGCAGCTCAAGCATCAACAAGATCCAGGACATCTGTTCCTGCTGAACTCTTACATATTAGCTCCAGTCTCATGATCTAGTCCAGTCTGTTTTCTGTAAATCTGAGATGTTACGTTATAAGTTCATAAGTCTCGTCTCTCTTCTTGCAAAAACAAACACTACAAAGACAACGTTTGGTTTGTTTCTATGCTGGTTTTCACTGTTTTTGTTTCAACACATTTCGTTCACTCTGTACCCTCATCTACATGAAGCATGTCACTGTTTTCTGTCATTATCAACTTTGTCTCCATCATCATTTATGGACGGGAGCACATTTAGCATCTCCTGTCTCACAACACATCTAATGGTCATGCATTTTCTACAGAAGCTAACTTTTATGCAAAACAGCTACAGCCACAAACCTGCGTAGCATTAACATTGTGACTGTGTGCATGCTGGAGTAATTAATGGAAACCAAAGTTTAGGAGCACTGACTCAACTAAAGTTCCAGGACACTGACCCAACCAAAGCTTCAAACAGCATTTATCTTTGATTACAGCAGTGTCATTGTTTCGATAATCTTCTCCAATGTCACCAGATTTATTTCCATCCAGTGTTGCATTCATTCTTCACCAAGATCTTGTATTGATGATGGGAGAGTCTGACCACTGCACAAAGCCTTCCCAAAGATTCTCAATGGGGTTCACAAATTGTGGAATGACCTACCACTCCACATCAGACAAGCCCCCCCACTGTCCATTTTTAAAACTTGTCTTAAAACCCATTTTTATTCCTTGGCCTTTAACCCAGCATGAGACATGAGACTTTTTCTGCTTTTGTTTAGTGCTTTTATTGTTTTTATTGTTTTATTGTTTTTAATAGTTTGTCTCACCTATGTACAGCACTTTGTTTCAGCTGTGGTTGTTTTTAAAGTGCTTTATAAATAAAGTTGAGTTGAGTTGAGTTGAGTTAAGGTCTGGAAAATTGCAAACTGAAGCCTTTTTTTCCAGTTATCCTCACTGATTAGTGGTTTTCTAAAGGCTACACAGCTGTTCAGTCCCAATCCCTTGAGTTCCCTTCACATTGTAAATGTGGAAATGTTCTTACTTTCACTATTAAACATAGCCCTGAGTTCTACTGTTGGTTTTCTTCCATTTGATTTCACCAAACATTTAAGTGATCACAATGGACGATGGTTCTCCATTATCCTTCCAGTTTTTAATAATGTGTTGGACAGTTCTTAACTCAGTTTTAATAGTTTCTACAATCTCCTTAGATGTTTTCTCTGCTTGATGCATGCCAATGATTTGACCCTTCTCAAACAGACTAACATCTTTTCCACGACCACAGGATGTGTCTTTAGACATGGTTGTTGAAGAAATGAGAAGCTACTCATTGCATCAGTTGGGGTTAAATAACTTGTTGTCAGCTGAAAGATAATCACCAGTAATTATCCAATAGGAGGACTTTTTGATCTCCACCAAATATCCAGGTGGATATTTTTTTTGGCCAGGTAGTGTTTATAGATATAGATATGAGAATATGACACAGCACCAATAGCACAAAGAGCCCTAGCTGTGACCTGTAGCCCATAGGAAAGCCACTGTGGCTGGCACTGCACCAGATGCATACAGTCTGGAATAATAACCATTTACAGAGCGATTTAACAAACATTATGGTCCTGTATGCTACGTTGCTGAGTAAGATATTCAAAACAATGGCTCCGTAGATCATTTAGTCATCATGATGGGTATAAAAGTGACAGTGAGTGTGGCTGGGCATAGCACCGGTGCCATCACAGATTGGACTGAACATTAAAATGGGCAGAGTAAGAGAGGATTTGAGTTTGTTCACCATCATTTAAGGCTGGTAAACACTCCATCACATGTTAAATTGTTTTTTTCATTTTCAGATCATCTTCTACGAGGACAGGAACTTCCAGGGTCGCTCCTATGAGACCAGCAGCGACTGCGCCGAGCTGACCTCCTACCTGAGCCGCTGCAACTCCTGCCGGGTGGAGAGCGGCTGCTTCATGGTCTACGAGCGTCCAAACTACATGGGCCACCAGATGCTGGCGAAAAGGGGAGAGTATCCCGACAACCAGCGGCTGATGGGAATGAGCATGAGTGACTGCATCCGCTCCTGCCGTATGATACCAATGGTACGAGGCTTCGTTATGTCGGCTTGACGATACAAACCTGATTCTCAGATTAACAGAAAAAGCTAAATATTTAAACAACATTTTAAGAAAAATTCTGAGTAAAACCAACTCTCCCAACCATTCTTAAAGTGATCTTCTATAATAATAATAATAATAATGCATTTTATTTAAAGGCGCCTTTCTTGGCACTCAAGGACACCGTACATACATTCATAAGAAACGACAGCAGAAGAATAAAATATATATATATACTGTCATTCTACAGCACAGGGGTCAGTTCAGGATGAGGATCTATGAGAAGGAGAACTTCGGTGGTCAGATGCACGAGCTGATGGACGACTGTGACTCCATCCAGGACCGCTACCGCATGTCCGACTGCCAGTCCTGCAACGTGATGGACGGCCACTGGCTGATGTACGAGCAGCCCCACTACAGAGGCAGGATGCTCTACCTGAGGCCCGGCGAGTACAGGAGCCCGAGGGACATGGGAACAGGTCCCATGGACATGAGGATCGGATCCATCCGGCGTATCATGGAGTCCTGTTAGATGGGAGGGACTGCAGACTTGAAAATGTGATCAATAAATATTAATAAATGGTTCATATCTACAAAGATTTTAATTATTTATCATTTCCGACATTTTGGAGAGAGCGTTAGTATCAGCATCTAACTCATCTGCTGCTTTTTTAATGCCACGTTTCTTCTTCTACTTCTTCCATTTATGAAATGTGTTCTGTGTTGTGATGCATGTGACATTAAAAGTGAATTTCAAGGGATAAAATCGTAGCAGTGGGACCAGAATACACTGCTATGCATTTCAGATATAATAGTTTAAAAAGTCCAGAAACACTTACAGCAATAAAGAAGTTTTCGAAGAACTGTAAAAGCAGCAGGAAGTGGAACTGTAAGGTCAAAGATGAGGCTAAAAATGGTCACGAGGGTATTTAATTAAATAATTTAGAATATAAAAGTAAATTTCAGTATGAATTTAGCGTTAAAGTATTTAAGGTTTTAATTAGGCAGAGGAAGGACAAGCGGGAGAAGGCGAAGACGAAGAAGAGTTTTTTTAGCTCAGCCTATCCCAGCTGTCATTGGTCTAGAGGTGGGGTCCACCCTGGACAGGTCTCCAGTCTATCCCAGCTGTCATTGGTCTAGAGGTGGGGTCCACCCTGGACAGGTCTCCAGTCTATCCCAGGGCTAACACAGAGAGACACTCACACCTACGGCCAATTTAGAATCACCAATGAACCTAATCAGCATGTCTTTGGACGGTGGGAGGAAGCTGGAGAACCTGGAGAGAACCCACGCAGACACCATAACCACCACACCACTGTACCACCTGGCCAAGACCAACTTGGAAGTTTGTCTGGAGTCTCTCTGCACTCATTCTGCTCCAGCAAAGATTTGCCGGGCCAATCACATTGTTTTGGGGGCGGGGCTTCATGTTGGGCTGGACAGAAGACTAATAGTAGTCATACACGTCATCTGAGAGACGTGGAGTTGAATTAGTTTAAAATATCTCTGATTGGTTGGAGGACTATCCAGTTGATGCAGAAATATTTTTTTCTATTTCAGTTGAAACTCGCCTTCAGCTACAACTCGCATTTATATTCTGATTAGAACTGAGACTGTTTACACCAACACGTCTGCTGTGAATAAAGAATAATATACCAGTGCTTGTAAACCTTTGAAACCTTTGGAAGAAATCAAATAAAATACTGTGAATAAACCAAAAAGGTAAAGTGTAGTCCCAGAGGCTGGATTACCGGTCTGAGCATGTGAATCCTAATTTCTATTTAATGATGGATAACAATTTATTTTCTAAATGACCAAAGACACCTCTAGAATTATTTATATTTTTCTTATTTTATGAGAACTTTGTTGTAGCCAGCACCTAGTGTCCAACAGTGGTATTACACTTTAATCCACTTCAAACACTAGTTGATGTCGTTTGTATCTAGAAAATGACATATAGAGCATGTGTGTGACCACTTAATAAACAGGCCAGGGTCTGTGTTCAATTTGCATCACAGCTACACACAAAATCAACTTTCTAAAACATTAGGAAAGAGACGTCCAGCTGTGGAACATTTAAAGCAGATAAATATATAATTAAAATTAATCTATATGTATGTGTATGTGAATATTAAAGTCTCATCGGCTTTACAGATCTCAGCTCACTTTTCTACGGTGGCCCTGAAGGTCAAAATACAACGACGTTTCAGATTACAGGAAGTGTAGGGACAACACTTCTTGTTTCTGATTGGACAGAAGCTGACAGTGTAACGTCACTTCCTGTTTCTACTCCGCTGTGTCCGTGCACGAGTTTTAAACCGCGTTGGAAAGGACGAAATGGCATTAATAGAGGACTATTTTGAAAGAGGACATACATATAATGTCGTTCTTGATATACTTTCAACCCATCATGACCTTAACATGTCCCTCTGAACCCTGAAAGCACAGTTGAAGAAGTTAGGACCAAGGAGACGGTGCAACTACGTCCTCATCGTGCGCCCCCTCGGCCTCTTTAAATAATGTCAATGTCTTTCCACAAGACGTGCAGAAATTTGGCAACGACTCAAACTTCTTTCCACAGTGTGGACAGTACATGTTGTCTGCTTTCAAAGTGCGTCACAGTGTCCACACTTCCGCGTAGCTGACCATTCACAACGCGTCATTTCTTGACTGGCAGCGAAACAACCAATCACATCAGCTTATATTTTAGCACGACGGGTTCTGCCCAGTCAGAAACAATAAGTGTCGTCCCTACCCTTTCTGTAATCTGGAATATTGTTGTGTTTTGACCTCCAGGGCCACCGTACTTTTCAGCCGTTTTGATATTTTCTTTAGAGTTGGTGGAGACCTAAAACTGAGCTAAAAGAGAGAGAAGATATCTGGTTGGTGCCGACATAACTCCACTATTAATAAAGCTGAAGGAACGCTAAGAAGTTCTAATATCTGGAGTCTCTCCTTTGGGAACTGATTCTGCTCCTGCAAAAATCTGCTGGGCCAATCAGATCATTTAGGGGCGGGGCTTAATGTTGTCATGGACAGGATAGTGACAGTAGACATACACGTCATCTGCGTTTATGTGGATTTAATTTGATTTACAACTTAATGTCTCTCTGGTCAGAAGACAATTCAACTGATGTAGAAGTGTCATCATAATGAAATCCAGCTTCTGATAAGATTTGAGTACCGGCAACACTTCAGCTTGGCTCAATCAGCCAAACCAAATACTTTCGCTGCATATTTGAATCATGAAACATCTGATTGCAGCTCCTCATGTTTAGAACACCACCTCAGGTCCTTTATCTCTTCACCGGCTTCTACTAGAAATGAAGCATCACATTTAAAATCCTTCTGATCAACTTTGACTCTTCCTGACCTCGCCTCCAGTTACATCTCTGATGGTTTAACTCCACTCAGCCTCTAATTCTAATAATAAAACTAAACTGTGATGGCTCCAAACCCATGGGATCAACTTCCTAATGATATAAGAACTTTTAAAGACTTGTGTATGTCATGCATATTTATAGACAAGCCTTTTCTTAGATGCTTATATTGTATCGGCTACACTGTAAAAAAGACAACGACAATCTATTCACCAGAGTGTGTATTCTTAATAGTTTGAACATGAAAATTAAAATAGTTATTATTTAACTAGAAAATACATGTTAGGGCAATAATGTGCACCTCAATTATGACCAAATATGTAATTGTAAATTCAAGGCTCTCAAGGTTTGAACTGAGTTCAGAGTGAGATTTTGGCTGTGGCGGCAGGAATTTGGTTGGGGTGGGGACGGGGCTTTGATCTGATAAATGACACATAAATTCGCACAAATAAAAATATTTATTTAATTCAGCATTTCTTAGTGCAGGGGTGTGTGTGTAGTGTGTGTCTGATAATGTCTGAGCTTATCAATAATATGGTATTACATAATTTAGCCCCCTGGGAAAGATATTTCTGCAGCTGAGTCAAATATGCAGCACTCATCAGCCTATCACGGAGCGAGGTGAAGGCTAGCTAGCTCCTGCATGAGCCTTCAAGCAAAGCAGAGCTTTCTTTTTAAATCTCATCTTAAGTTGGTAATGTCCTTCCTAGAAGTTGGTCTCAACTGCTTTGTGAATAACGTTAAAGAAAAAAACTAAGCGGTGGCCTAAGAGCAAAGCTCTGTGAATAATGTGTCCTGAACTAAGACAAAAAAAACAAGTGTCAGAATAGCTGCTGAACCTAGCCGGGATTCAACTGGGGAGGCACAGTGGCGAGGTGGTTAGCACTGATGCCTCACAGCGAGAAGATCCCGGGTTCGAATCCATGGGTCGACTGGTTCCTTTCTGTGTGGAGTTTGCATGTTCTCCCTGTGTCTGCGTGGGTTCTCTCCAGGTTCTCCGGCTTCCTCCCACCGTCCAAAGACATGCTGGTTAGGTTCATTGGTGATTCTACATTGGCCGTAGGTGTGAGTGTGAATGGTTGTCTGTCTCTCTGTGTTGGCCCTGCGATGGACCTGCGACCTGTCCAGGGTGTACCCCCGCCTATCACCCGATGCAGCAGACCCCCGCGACCCTTAACAGGAATAAGCGGGTACAGAAGATGAATGAATGAATGAATCAACTGGCTAGCTAGGCTAATTCACGCACTGGTCAACTGCTAACATTACTGATTATCAGCTGCCTGGACACAATATTCCCCAGCAACAAAAATCAAATGATGAGATGACTCTTTCCATTTTCAAATGGCAATTAAAAATCAAAAAATGAAAAAGTGACTGGTTATTTGTTTTTTAATCTCACAGGGTTTATAGTTTCCTGAGAGAGTCTCAACATCTTCCTCTCAGACAATGCTCTGGTCTACATTGCAGGGTCTTAGAACATTCTTCTTCTTAGAACATTGCAGGTTCTAAGAAGGCTCTCTTGCGATGTGTGCCGTGCCAGCCTGGTGACAGACGCTGTACCCTCTTCACATGATGAGAGCTACCACCTACTTGTGCTCAAAAATAATGGTGGGCTGATGATTCCATCAGAAGGCGCAGTCAAGGTGGTGAGAGCAGCAGAGCGGGTGATTCGCCAGGTCCACTCAGGGCAAGCTTCTAAGGTGTCAGTGGTCATGCATGTGGTCCGTGAGGACATTGGCACAGATGATGTGTTTTTGCTCGGGGAACATACTGGAGACACACAATTTGGCATTGACAACCACCATTCTAACAAACTGAAACTAGTGGTGTCTGTGTTCCTCAAAATTAGGCTGCACCACATTGCAAAACGTACCTCACTCAAATACCAGAGTGGCTGCACAAGAAAGAAACTGTGCAAAACAGTTCGCTTTCAGGGGTTTTAGCTCCAATTCATGAAAGGCTTGTAAATACTCTTGTAGTAATAGTTTTCTGGGGGGATTGTTAATGTTCTTGTTCTTTCCTTGAATATTTCAAAGTTCTGCCACTTAACCCTCTGGTAATTCAAAGAACCTCCTGTTAGTTTGAATATTTGGAATCAATCAAATCACTTTATTCATAGAGATGATGTTACTGATCAGGGGGTGGTGGGAGTTTAGGAGCTGGACGGCCACGAGGAACAAAGTTCTCCTCTGTGTCCTGCAGCGTGCAACAAAGTCCTGATCCTTTAAGTTCCTGCAAGCTGTTCTGACGGTCTGATGTTCAGAAAGGGACAGCAGAACCTATGTCTACAATAATAATAATAATGGTGATGATAGTGATATAATTATAATAATATAATATAATAATAATAGCAATAGCAATAATGATAATGATAGCAATAATAATAATAATACTGGTAATAATAAAAATAATATAATGATAATAATAATAATATAATGATAATGATGAGAATAGTAATAACAATACAATTATTAATATTAATATTATTATTATATTCAAATGCAATGTATACCCTTCAAGCAATGCTTTAAAGACCTGAACACACCTGAACGTTTTTCTGGGTTCTTTTTGTTCTATCTATGTCTGTCTATCTGTCTGTCATGTCTGACGTTTGACAAACAAATAAACTCCTGAAAATAGCTTGACAACTGAGCGATGTATGATCACTTTTATTGTGTAGAAACACCATTCCTCCACAGATGTAATGCGCTGTAGGAGCGAGTGGCCCTGTTCCAAGATGGCCGCCCTGTAGGCACGCCCGCCGGCACCAGTTGGAAAAAATACCCATAATGCAGTTCTGACATTGACCCACGGGGTTTACCGCATCACACTGCAAGGGCGGGTCCTTCCTCATGGTCTGTTTCGCCAGTTCAGTCAGCACGGAAGAAGTGGATTTCGTTCGATAAGCATCCGTCAAAATTGTGAAAGTAAGTATTTTGTGTGAAAATGGACGTGTTGGTATTATATGAATTAATAGCGAATGTGTGTGAGTAAATTGGCTCCCTTGCCCGCTCGCGAGACTGAGGAGTTGTCGTCATGGTACAGAGCCCCTCCCCTCGATATCGCGGTATCTCGCGGGATCTTCGCCCTCTCCGCCATGTTGGCAGGATTCCAGCGGCAAAACATGATTGTTTACGTGTGTTGTTAACTCGGTAGTAGAGGAGGTTCTCACAATTCCGCACTGTTTTACCATGCCTGGAACTCACTGCTGCGTTAAAAACTGCTCCAGTACCTCACACGATACATATGGAAAACATATGGACTACAGTTTTTTAGGTTTCCGAAATGGACACAGCATCAGGGCGATCTCACCCCCCAGTCAATGAGAGTGTGTTCTCTGCATTTTCACTCGGGTACTTTCTCTAAAAAATGTCTTCATGTTGGTTGTTAAAGCTACGAAGTGTAGGTTACCTAGCTGTTAATGTTGTTGCAAACCCTGAAGTGCATCTGAAGTTTGCTGCCTAGCTAACTATCTAACAAACTGTTGCCTCTTCGAAAATGCTCAATGGCCAACCATTAATGTTAACTAAAAAGTAGTTGAGATTCTGCTCATGACATTATGCTACCTTGTTGGAAACAGACCATGAGGAAGGACCCGCCCTTGCAGTGTGATGCGGTAAACCCCGTGGGTCAATGTCAGAACTGCATTATGGGTATTTTCGGTCTCTGTTGGTCTTAATAAACACAACGCACGAACAAGACCGCACCTACCGCAAAACAGCGGTAGGTGCGGTCTTGTCCCTGTAAGGTCCATTTTCTGTCGCCTTAACTTTCTCCATTGCTTTCCTTTCTTGCCTTTCTTGTATTCGTAGATCTGTCCCGCCGAAATAATAAACGCGCAAAAATTAAAGAGCTCTGGAAAGTTTAGTCGCGCCTCTGTTAAGTTCTGAAGGCGTTGCCCCTGGCAACCGATAGAGTCTCCTACCATCATGGCCGATCGGCTCAGACCCCGCCCAGATCAACCCAAATCGGCACGTGACTCCTCACTCTCAATATGCATCAGGGTTTCCGCAGAGGCATAAAGAAATCTTAAAAAGTCTTAAATTTAATATGATTTAATAATAATGCCAATTTAAGCCGCCGTGTAGCGTAAACTGGTAATGCTCCATGTAATACTCTGGCTGTTAACAGCTTGAACAAAATGATTTAGTTGATGAAACGTGTGCCGAACAATCCCCCACCCTCCCACCACCTCCTGCCGCATGATAAGGATCCGTGATATATCTGTTTAAAGTGCATGAAATCATTTTCCCTCAGTTTTCCTGCCAATATGGCGGTGTCCACAAGAAAAGTCACGTGACGCCCGGAGCTCTATAGCGGTCTACAGTGATGTGTTTCAAAGCCGTTTAATTCCATTGAAATACATTACAAAACTATGCATGATACACTGGATGGAGGAAGTTGGGAAAGTAATTCTCTTCTACCCTTTGACAGCTTATTATGTTGGAGGAAAGCTTTGGGTGACACTGAGGGCACATTTGTATTAAAGAAAGAAAATGGTAAGTATCCATCTTGCAATTCATCATAACTGAAAGAGCTTCTGACAGAGCTTTGCATGTTAATGTAACCGTCTTCTTTGTTTGTCAGGCACTGCTACTTCGAGTTGTGATCTCAAAAGAGGAAGCACGGCGTGTTCAGCTGTCTGAAGTTCCAGAAACAGTGGATGCCCTCACTGATGTAATCAAAGAAAAAATACAACTCCAATCCCTGATTTCCAAAATGTACTCTGCAATTTGTCAGAGATTTCAGAGCTACCTGATAGCCGTGCAGTCCTACACATAAAGTAGAGAAAAGGCTCTCAGCAATAGTACTCAAAATATTTAAGGTAACCGATTACAAAAGAAAACTTAAGAACATACACTGTTTTTTTGTGTTTTTTTTAAATTAAAGTTGACATTAAAACTGTATTTTGGCTAAACTCATTTATCTTGTTATCATTTTCATAATTTTCAAGTATTAACATACTTGTATCTTTTAACCTCAATGTCCTAAATTATTTTCAGTCCATAAGACAAAATTAAAAAAGTTTAATTCTTAGAAAAAAATAAGTTTAATGAACTTAATAATGTTATCTACTATAATTAGTTCAGCTTAATCAATCTGTGTGAGTAATACGTACTAGCTTACATTTGTTATGATTTTCTCAAGTTGTTACTACCACAGTGGGACCGACAGATACTGCTGGATATCCGGAGCAAAGCTTCTTGTTAGGACACCATACCTGGCTGCACCTGGAGGAGCACGACCGCTTATGTGTTACTGCAGGCGGGGAACGTGGCTACGCCGGGTTAGGTGCTAAGGTGCAGCTAAGGTGAGCTCCTCTGGCTGAGAATACTGCACGGGAATATTCACCACTGTTTATCGGGTATACGACAGTCACCACCGGCGTGTGTTAGGGCTTTGACTCCGAACTTCGTTATTCGAATATAATTCGATTATTTTAAACATTTAAGATATTCGAACGAATTTTAGGGATCTCTTAATATTCGAACCTGTATGGGAATTATTTTTTGTAAATGTGTTTGCTTGTAAACGTTGTTTTCAATTCAGATTCCGAGTTTTTTTTTTTTTTCACGCCTGGTGAAGTAAAATCGCGAGCTCATTAGCAAGGCTACTGTTGGTCATCTGGGCTCCTGTAGGTAACGTTAGCATGCTGGTTCACGCTTATTTTGTAGCCTATACTAAAACAATGGCCGCGCCAACAACAAGCACGCCTGACCAGCCTGACAAGGAGTTCGAAATCTACACTCCTGACAATTTGAAAAGCAACGTGACGTGACAGTGTTTTTCCTCCGAAAGCATCATTGACTTACGAAAGGTTCCTGTAAGCTTGTGTATTTCCGATGGAGCGTTAACTGTGTCGTAACAGCATCTTCTGTTATATTCTGCTCGTTACATCTTCATTCCAACGCTGCATATCTTGTTTGCTTAATAATAAAAATTTTAACACGCATAAATACTCAGCCTTTCGTGCACGTAGTCTATTAACATTGACTGATACACTGCCCTCTGGTGGACAGAACATATAGAACTTAAGTTTGATACCAATATCAGTCTTACTGAAGACATTTAATGGTCAAAATATAATTAATAAATATTCGAATATATTCGAATTTTAATATTAATAAACAAACAAACTTCGAATATGATTTTTGGGCAAAAGTCAAAGCCCTAGCGTGCGTGTGTGTGTGTGTGTGTGTGTACAAGACACGATGTCGAAGTGAGGACTTCCAAGCAACGATAAAGTTTTTTTTTAGTCGTTATCTGTATGAAATAAACTACCACACAAAGACATCATTTGCTGATCATAAAACGCACACAGCACAGGTACAGACAGTAGCTAGCTAGCTAACTAGCTAACTGGTTGAAGGTCACAAACTGTTAAAATCATCCCAAATACAATCATGTTAATTCGGACAAAATCCAACTTAGAACAATATCAAGGTTCAAGGTTCTTTATTTGGCCATTTGTGCATAAACAGTCCAGGCACATAATATTAATCTATACAAAAACAAAATAACAAAGCAGAGCTACAGTCATTTGTAAATTATAACCAGCACCATAATAGGTATTTATTTCTAACTGTGGGAGAAACCGGAGTACCCGGGGAAAACCCACAGATGTGTGTGTGTGTGTGTGTCTGTGTGTGTGTGTGTGTGTGTGTGTGTGTGTGTGTGTGTGTGTGTGCTGCATACAGGAAAGTCAGGTGGTCATAGAAAGGATGGAGAGAAGGTGGAGACAGGAGGAAGAGGAAGCCAAAGAAACGTTCAAGAAATGCAACTGGACTCCTTGAGTATTTTGAGACCAAGCTGCTGTTCCATCTCCTTTAACCGCTCCATCGTTTTCACGTCCATCTCAGCTAACGCCTCATCTCTTTCCCTTTCCAGCTCCTTCATCTGCTCGTTTCTTTTCTTTTTCAGCTCCTCTAACGCCTCTTTTGTTTTCTTCTTCAGCTCCTTTATCCGCTCTTTTCTCTTTTTCCGCTCCTTTCTCCGCTCTTTTATTTTATTTTTCCGCTCCTTTATCCAATCTTTTATTTTATCTGTCCGCTCCTTTATCCAATCTTTTGCTGTCTTTTTCTTTTCTGTCTTTTGTTCTTTGGTGTCTCCCTCCACCCCAGCCTGTTCAGCCTCTGTTTCATTCGGTTCATCCGGCTTTTTATCTAGCAGGTGTTTCTTCTCATCTGCCGGCTGTTTCTTGGCTTCCGTCAGAGCTTTCCTCTCCTCCTCAAGTGCTTTTCTGTCCTCCCTCACTTGTGTCTTTTCCTCCGACAGCCATTTCTTCTCTTCTTCCAGTTGTTTCTGATCTTCTTTCAGATCTTTCATCATCTCATCCAGTCTGCCTTTCAGCTGCTCTATTTCTAGTTCCAGTTTCCTGTTGGCTCTCATCTTTTCCATTTCCCTTTTCGGCATTTCATAGGCCACATTCTCCTTCTCCGGAGTCTTCTTTGCCTCCTGCGGATCTTTCTCAGCAGGTTTAATCTCCTCATCACTGTCGTCCTCTAGTTTTGTGATGGCCTCTTTTACTTTTTGCTTGGTCTCCTCTGGCTCACATCTCAGCTTCTCCAGTTTTAGTTTCTCCTCTTTAAGTGCCTTTTCCTTCTCTTCTATCTCATATCTGATCTTCTCCCCATGTGCACGGTTCTTCTCCAGTTTTAGTTTCTCCTCTTTAAGTGCCTTTTCCTTCTCTTCTATCTCATATCTGATCTTCTCCCCATGTGCATGGTTCTTCTCCAGTTCTTTTCTCATCTCCTCAATTGACTTATGGATCTCTTCCACATTATCTCTCAACTTCTCCTTCTCCAGTTCTTTTCTCACCTCTTCAATTGGCTTTTCCTTCTCTTCCACCTCATCTCTCAACTCCAGGATTTCATGAAATCTCTGGGGCAGCGGATGGTTTAACTCCTCGCGCTTCACCTTGTTGTTGGGAGACACTTCTGAGAGGGTTTTCTTCAGCTTTTTAACCTCATTCTCGTTCTCCTCCAGAAGGTTCTCCAGCATCTTAATTTTTCTTTGATATAAATAGTGGTTGTCAACTATTGACTCTTGAAAGTGATCCTGCTGTGTTTGTGCAGAACTGCTTAATTGCTGATTATCAGGCTTAAATGGGGTATCGCCTTTGGGGCTATTGGGCACGATTGCCCTGGGTGCTTGGTTGTTGTTTTCGGCCATTGGACTAGGAAACAGTGTCACTGATGAAAATGTAGCAGTAAATATGTTTGTACTTCGTCTGTGTAGAATGTGGATTTGTAGGTCGTCCTTCACTATCAATACCTGTGGAATCAATATGAATACCTAGAAGATAAAGAATTAGTCTATTTAAAGGTTCTGAACATCAAAGGCAAGTTGGCTGATGTTGGAATTATGCCCCGCCCATAAACCACAAGCCCCGCCCATCGGTCACAAGCCCCGCCCACTGACCCCACGTGACCCCTATCCTATGTATGCTCCACTCACATATCATAGGCTCCGCCCATAAATCACGTGACTAGCCCACAGCTGTTTAATTGTAATTATTGTTTACTTAATAAATGAATCTGATTTATTTTATTCAGTACACTTTCATTTGAGTTATTTTCATTTCCACATATACAAATGTTTCCACTGACAGTGTGAGGTTATTGACATTCAAACTATTTCTACTGTAAACCCTAATTCTAATTCCGATTTTAAAAGCATCTATTTGATTGTCAACAGCTCGTGTAAACAGAACTAAATTAAAATTCTGTCTTATTTTAAAGTAAGGTGTCTATTGTGTAATGTGAGCAGACAAATATGCTGATCAGTATCCTCTGATGGAGATCCACAACGCTGAAATGGCCGTTCCTGGTGGCAAACATCTGTTTGTTCTCCGTTAAAACTACTCATCAGAGACATGAAGATTGAAATTCTTGACAAAATCTCCCAATCAGCTTTTGATATCAAGGTCTAACCAGAGCATGGTGAACTTGAATCCATTGCTTCAGCTCTGTTAGTCCAATAAACAGTATCCTTGCCTAAAGGAACCTGTGAAGGCAAGGGCTATGAGGGATGGTTGGTTAGCATTCGAAACAAGCTCAATAATTACAGAGCAAAGCTGCGAGGGGCAGGTTGCAGTGAAGTGTCTGTTAACAGAAAGCGAAAAGCAGATGGGGATCCAATTGCTCATGTTAGTCGCGTGTCCATAAAATCCCTCAAAATGCCTCATTTTGTCACCGTTGCGTCGCTGAGTGGCGTCACGCCCGCTCGGTTCTACTTCCAGTTTCTCCGCGGAAATTTATGTGTGAGTTTGACATCCAGTGTGAACACACCTTTAGTGTTGTTTTCATTTGTTTGTCTCATGTTATCAGATGCTCATATTCTATGACACAGCTAGATGTGAAATTTTTATTACTCACCTGGTGAAGATGGGCATTCCTTTGACAGATGTCTCCATGCTTTCCTAACAGTGTAATGTAAGCATGTAGTTTGTACTGTAGTCAAATATTTGACTTAATATTTTAATGCTACTCTGGTTTTACAGGAGTCTGATCCCGAAGATGGGGCAACCAGTGGAGTGGCTGTGGGCATACTCTTTGTTCTCGAGGATGGTGTTGCACCGACTTCATCAGCAATGGTGCAGAACATTGCTGTGATTTTGGAGGAGACCATTGTACTAGATAGATTAGAAAATATAAAGTGACCAGTAGAGGTAGGTTTTTTTTATATAAATATGAGAACTACAAATGGGGACGACTGTGTGCAATTAAATTAGGCTGTAAACAGATGAATGAAATGAATAAATGAAAGTCACAGTCACCACATGTAGCAGAGGTAGACAGACATGGCAATGACAGAGTGTCCAGTAAGTGGTGCAAAAAGATTTGTCCATTGTCTGTTGTGTCTCCTGCCATCACTGAGAGCTGTTGGACAGTCTGATGGCCAGGGGGACGAAAGAGTTCTTCAGTCTGTTGGTGGAGCAGGATTGAGACAGCAGCCTGCCACTGAACAAAACTCCTCTGCCTGATGAAGGTGTTGTGCAGAGGGTGGTGGGCGTTGTCCAGTATGGACAGCAGTTTGTCCAGGGTCCTTCTCTCTGCCACTGTCACCAGAGAGTCCAGCTCTGTGCCCTTCTCACCAGTCTGTCCAGTCGAGCAGCGTCCCTCTTCTTGCTGCTTCCTCCCCAGCAAACCACAGCATAGAAGAGGACGCTGGCCACCACAGACTGGTAAAACATCTGCAGCAGTTTTTTTGCAGACGTTGAAGGACCCTAGCCTCCTCAGGAAGTACAGACGGCTCTGTCCTTTCCTGTGGAGTGTGTCCATGCTTGTAGTCCAGTCCAGCCTGTCGTCCAGCTGCAGCCCCAGATATTTGTAAGTCCGGACCACCTCCACATCGACCCCGTTGATGGACACAGGTTGGAGATGTGATTTCTTCCTTCTGAAGTCCACCACCATCTCCTTGGTCTTGGAAGTGTTCAGCTGCAGATGGTTGGACCTGCACCACCTCATGAAGTCCGCAACCAGACTCCTGTACTCCTCCTCCTGTCCATCCTTGATACAGCCAACTATCGCAGTGTCATCTGAGTATTTCTGCATGTGGCAGAGCTCAGAGTTGTACTGGAAGTCAGATGTGTACAAGGTGAAGAGGACGGGAGAGAGCACGGTCCCCTGTGGTGCTCCGGTGCTGCCGACCACAGTGTCCGACGTGCAGTCCTTCAGTCTGACGTACTGTGGTCTCTCTGTGAGGTAGTCTGTAATCCATCTCACCAGGTGTGAGTCCACCCTCATCTCTGTCAGCTTGTCTCTCAGCAGGAAGGGACGGATGGTGTTGAAGGCGCTGGAAAAATCAAAAAACATGACTCTCACAGCACCGCTCTCCTTATCCAGATGAGAGTAAGCCCTGTGTAACAGACAGAGGATGGCATCCTCCACGCCCACCTTCTCCTGGTATCCACATACCTGCAAACTTGTCGATTTTCGGCGACAATCGCCGTTTTCTTGATGAATTGGGTCATTCACGTGAATCGCGTAGAACCGGAGAGTTTTTTTTCGGGGGGGGGGGGGGGGGGGGGGGGGTCTGGGGCTGCCCTTCATCTGCATGCCATGCGTGCTAGAATTGCGAAAACATTATTGGATCATTCTTATAATTGACATTTCTCTGGGCCAATCGGAATCTTAGCACTTGCTCCTGTATTTTTAGGACCGAGTCAACGCCAAGTACTGCCATTTTCAAATGGCAATTAAAAATCAAAAAATGAAAAAGTGACTGGGGGCAGCACAGTGGCGAGGTGGTTAGCACTGATGCCTCACAGCAAGAAGGTCACCGGCTTGAATCCATGGGCCGGCTGGCCTTTCTGTGTGGAGTTTGCATGTTCTCCCTGTGTCTGCGTGGGTTCTCTCCGGGTACTCCGGCTTCCTCCCACTATCCAAAGACATGCTCATTAGGTTAATTGGTGATTCTAAATTGGCCGTAGGTGTGCGTGTGAGTGTGAATGGTTGTCTGTCTCTGTGTGTTAGCCCTGCGATGGACTGGCGACCTGTCCAGGGTGTACCCCTGCCTCTCGCCCGATGACAGCTGGGATAGGCTCCAGCAGACCCCCGTGACCCTTAACAGGACCAAACGGGTATAGAAGATGAATGATGAATGAATGAATGAAAAAGTGACTGGTTATTTGTTTTTTAATCTCACAGGGTTTATAGTTTCCTGAGAGAGTCTCAACATCTTCCTCTCAGACAATGCTCTGGTCTACATTGCAGGGTCTTAGAACATTCTTCTTCTAGAACATTGCAGGTTCTAAGAAGGCTCTCTTGCGATGTGTGCCGTGCCAGCCTGGTGACAGACGCTGTACCCTCTTCACATGATGAGAGCTACCACCTACTTGTGCTCAAAAATAATGGTGAGCTGATGATTCCATCAGAAGGCACAGTCAAGGTGGTGAGAGCAGCAGAGCGGGTGATTCGCCAGGTCCACTCAGGGCAAGCTTCTAAGGTGTCAGTGGTCATGCATGTGGTCCGTGAGGACATTGGCACAGATGATGTGTTTTTGCTCGGGGAACATACTGGAGACACACAATTTGGCATTGACAACCACCATTCTAACCTACTGAAACTAGTGGTGTCTGAGTTCTTCAAAATTAGGCTGCACCACATTGCAAAACGTACCTCACTCAAATACCAGAGTGGCTGCACAAGAAAGAAACTGTGCAAAACAGTTCTCTTTCAGGGGTTTTAGCTCCAATTCATGAAAGGCTTGTAAATACTCTTGTAGTAATAGTTTTCTGGGGGGATTGCTAATGTTCTTGTTCTTTCCTTGAATATTTCAAAGTTCTGCCACTAAACCCTCTGGTAATTCAAAGAACCTCCTGTTTAGTTTGAATATTTGGAATCAATCAAATCACTTTATTCATAGAGATGATGTTACTGATCAGGGGGTGGTGGGAGTTTAGGAGCTGGACGGCCACGAGGAACAAAGTTCTCCTCTGTGTCCTGCAGCGTGCAACAAAGTCCTGATCCTTTAAGTTCCTGCAAGCTGTTCTGACAGTCTGATGTTCAGAAAGGGACAGCAGAACCTATGTCTACAATAATAATAATAATGGTGATGATAGTGATATAATTATAATAATATAATATAATAATAATAGCAATAGCAATAATGATAATGATAGCAATAATAATAATAATACTGGTAATAATAAAAATAATATAATGATAATAATAATAATATAATGATAATGATGAGAATAGTAATAACAATACAATTATTAATATTAATATTATTATTATATTCAAATGCAATGTATACCCTTCAAGCAATGCTTTAAAGACCTGAACACACCTGAACGTTTTTCTGGGTTATTTTTGTTCTGTCTATGTCTGTCTATCTGTCTGTCATGTCTGACGTTTGACAAACAAATAAACTCCTGAAAATAGTTTGACAACTGAGCGATGTATGATCACTTTTATTGTGTAGAAACACCATTCCTCCATAGATGTAATGCGCTGTAGGAGCGAGTGGCCCTGTTCCAAGATGGCCGCCCTGTAGGCACCATATGGTAGGCACCCTAGACATATATACATAGACGCCTCATTGAGCGGGTTGGCCCGCTGCTGCGATACGTCAACGTCGCCGCCATATTGGTAGAGGCGGCTCTGCCCCGCGAACCAATACGAGTCAATGGAGTGAACTTTATTAAGCGTCTGCTACTACGTGCTATAAGTTAATTCCTCTCATTTACACATTCACACACGGACGTATATATTCAGAAAACCGTTAGGAACCTAAAACAACGTCTGTAATGGTCTCTGATGATTATAAACGTGAACTATTCTTGATATGTTCAGTGTACAGGTCGGCATCAAACCACTCGATGTATTTTATAATGTTTTCACGAGTGTTTAGCTGTTACTGTGATGATACATGGCAGTCAAAATACTGAATCTGTGTCTATAATAACCACCTGACATGGAAATGAGACATCTGTATTAATAAACAGCACCAGCATTTACATGGTACTGATTTTGATTAATCGTTTTTATATTTTAACGACTAATATTGACAATCATTGGGACAAGAAAATTAACAAAATTAACAAAGTCTGCAAATCATAATAAAGTAAAATGAAATTATAATAATGGCATAAAATACTGAGATTGCCTGGTCTAAACCATACTCTTTGATTTTTTTTTTTTTTTTTTAGAAGGAAACAGATTAAAGAACATACATACTTATATTTATACACCTGTGTGTGCAAGGAAACAGATTAAAAAACACATACTTACTGTATATCAATACAGCTTTATTCATTCATTCATTCATCTTCTATACCCGATTATTCCTGCTAAGGGTCGCGGGGGTCTGCTGGAGCCTATCCCAGCTGTCATCGGGAGAAAGGTGGGGTACACCCTGGACAGGTCACCAGTCCATCGCAGGGCTAACACAGAGACAGACAACCATTCAATTCTAGCACAGCATCTGAGTATTACACACAACATAAATAGAGTAAAAATTACAACAGTGCAAATATAAGTATAAGGACAATTATTGCACATTGTCCTTGGGTGGTGTGTGTGCATGTGCATATTCTGATTCTGATTCAGTGATTCCTTCACATTCATACAGGACTAAAACATTTTCAGTCAGTGTGGCATTGATTTATCTAATCCTTACAACCTAGTGATACATCTACCCTTTGGAGATGAGCTGGGAAACAGAACACAGAAGGAGCTCCATCTCTGATCCTGATGGTCTGACCTGTTCTGTCAAATGCTCACTGCAGAGCCTGGATGACGGGCTAGCAGAAAACCCTTCCCTTCTCAAAGCAATTTCCCACCGCTTTCTCAGCCCTTCATCTTTGGGAAACCTACATAGTATGAGAAAAGTTAGCTAAGCAACTTTGAACACTCCGAGTAGTTAATTCGGTGCAATTTAGTTAAATACGACTGACTTCTTGGTTGTTTGAAGGCTGGTTTTAACGCGGACTTCATAGTATTATGCGCGGGACTTGTAGTATCAACAGAAGTATGCATATTCTGATCTCAAAATGATGTTGTAATGATCAAATACAATCAAAAGTAATTGTTCTGTCTTACTTGTGAAAAGTAATCCAGTGGAATCGGGTTTCGCTTGTCATTCGTTTGAAACATTTCCAAGCAGCACACGAATGAGGCATCTTCCGACCGGTGATAGCTCCAGTTTGCCACCCCCAATATGGCGGCGACGTTGACGTACGGTACAGCGCTCAATGAGGCGTCTATGTATATATGTCTATGAATTGAAAGCCTTTATTGTCATTATACACGGTACAATGAGATTTAAAGAGCACCTCCTTAAAGTGCACACAGCAAAAACATACAATAGAAACATATAAATACGCAGTAAAAAAGACACAAACAGACAGACAGAATTCAGTGCAATAGTGTCAGTGCAAAAAGTTCCTGTGCAATTTACATTAATGCATGTTTGCATTTAATATGGTGACAGCTTTGGGGAAGAAGCTATCCCTGAGTCTGTTTGTCTTGGCCCGTATGGACCTGAAGCGCCTGCCAGAGGGCAACGGGGTAAAAAGGTGAAAACCGGGTAGGCACGCCCGCCGGCACCAGTTGGAAAAAATACCCATAATGCAGTTCTAACATTGACCCACGGGGTTTACCGCATCACACTGCAAGGGCGGGTCCTTCCTCATGGTCTGTTTCGCCAGTTCAGTCAGCACGGAAGAAGTGGATTACGTTCGATAAGCATCCGTCAAAATTGTGAAAGTAAGTATTTTGTGTGAAAATGGACGTGTTGGTATTATATGAATTAATAGCGAATGTGTGTGAGTAAATTGGCTCCCTTGCCCGCTCGCGAGACTGAGGAGTTGTCGTCATGGTACAGAGCCCCTCCCCTCGATATCGCGGTATCTCGCGGGATCTTCGCCCTCTCCGCCATGTTGGCAGGATTCCAGCGGCAAAACATGATTGTTTACGTGTGTTGTTAACTCGGTAGTAGAGGAGGTTCTCACAATTCCGCACTGTTTTACCATGCCTGGAACTCACTGCTGCGTTAAAAACTGCTCCAGTACCTCACACGATACATATGGAAAACATATGGACTACAGTTTTTTAGGTTACCGAAATGGACACAGCATCAGGGCGATCTCACCCCCCAGTCGATGAGAGTGTGTTCTCTGCATTTTCACTCGGGTACTTTCTCTAAAAAATGTCTTCATGTTGGTTGTTAAAGCTACGAAGTGTAGGTTACCTAGCTGTTAATGTTGTTGCAAACCCTGAAGTGCATCTGAAGTTTGCTGCCTAGCTAACTATCTAACAAACTGTTGCCTCTTCGAAAATGCTCAATGGCCAACCATTAATGTTAACTAAAAAGTAGTTGAGATTCTGCTCATGACATTATGCTACCTTGTTGGAAACAGACCATGAGGAAGGACCCGCCCTTGCAGTGTGATGCGGTAAACCCCGTGGGTCAATGTCAGAACTGCATTATGGGTATTTTCGGTCTCTGTTGGTCTTAATAAACACAACGCACCTACCGCAAGACCGCACCTACCGCTGTTTTGCGGTAGGTGCGGTCTTGTCCCTGTAAGGTCCATTTTCTGTCGCCTTAACTTTCTCCATTGCTTTCCTTTCTTGCCTTTCTTGTATTCGTAGATCTGTCCCGCCGAAATAATAAACGCGCAAAAATTAAAGAGCTCTGGAAAGTTTAGTCGCGCCTCTGTTAAGTTCTGAAGGCGTTGCCCCTGGCAACCGATAGAGTCTCCTACCATCATGGCCGATCGGCTCAGACCCCACCCAGATCAACCCAAATCGGCACGTGACTCCTCACTCTCAATATGCATCAGGGTTTCCGCAGAGGCATAAAGAAATCTTAAAAAGTCTTAAATTTAATATGATTTAATAATAATGCCAATTTAAGCCGCCGTGTAGCGTAAACTGGTAATGCTCCATGTAATACTCTGGCTGTTAACAGCTTGAACAAAATGATTTAGTTGATGAAAAAAGGTATGAAGTATTTGTGTGTTGGGGGTTGGGGGGCTGCTGCTTTTTTGTCCTTTTAAGTAACGTTTTCAGTCCAGGATTTTTACTTGTGACAGAGTATTTCTATTCACACATCCTGTGTGAGCTATGCAAAAAGAAATGCATAGTGAAAATTATCTCTTGATAGTCATATTGACATGATTTTGACAACCGCCTGAGGCTGCAGTTAGCTCGTTGTTACCTGAGGCTGCAGTTAGCTCGTTGTTAGCTAACGCGAGCTAACTGTTTTTGACGCTATTTTGTCACTGATCGCTGGATTACTTTAACTTAACTGTGTTAAGTTTGAGTTTTACCCGGACAATAGCAGCTGTCATGGCTGTATGCGTGGACTGCAACACTTCTTACTCACAGTTGAAGAATGAGATCCACCGACTTGAGTCTGAGCTCCGAAAAAGGGACCAGCTGATTGAGGGCTTTGTCTCTGTTGCTGCTGCCCAGTCAAAACATATCTCATATTTGCAGTCCTCAACTTTTGCCGCTCCACCAGCACCATCACCTCCCTCTCCCATGTCTCCGGTGGTCTCGGCTTCTGCGGCCACCCTTCCCTGGCATGCAACAATCCACATTAGCACTTCACCTGCCTGCCCGGAGGAGCGTCCAGGTGAGGAGAGCGGCCTCTCATCGAACCGGGAGCCGGGCGTGGAGGCCGAGGGCACCACCGGGGCTGCTGCATCTGGCCTGGATGCCTCAACGCCGCTGACAGCCTGTCAGACACCACAAGCTGATCCAAGGGTCGACATCGGAAATGGTCCAAATGCCCCGGTTCACAGCTCCACGCCGAACCGAGCCGGTACCTCGACCCAGCCATCTTGGACAGAAGTGGTGCGACGCGGACGCAGAAGGGTCTCGGCTGGTCAGTATCCACAACCTCCGCTGGCTATCTCCAAACGCTTCGCCATCCTGCCGGAGGATGCTTCCGTCCATCCTGACGCTCCCGACGCTGCACCTGCAGCTTCCACCTCCACCTCACCTGGCCCTGAAGTCACTTCGGCTGCGTCATCAGCAAGCCTTGGAAAGGCTACTGGTCGCTCTACAGCAGCAAATGACCGCCGTAGGTTGCTGAAGGAAGCTGTGATCAGACGGTCTGGGGGTCTCCCTGGGGCTAGTCTTAAGCAGCCTCCTCGCCTCCGTCCTCCTGCACAGACCCCCCGCGTAGCATCAACCGAGCGCCCTCAGCATCGTCCAGACAGCCCAGAAACATTGGCCTCTCGTCCCCTCTTTCCCCCCACCACATTGATCATCGGTGACTCCATAACCCGGGACATTCGCTTCTTTAACGCAGCCACACACTGTTTCCCTGGAGCCACCGTCCCCCGCATCTTGGATAAACTTCTGGATCTCATGCCATCGCTCCAGACAACTATCGAAAGGATCATTGTTCATGTGGGAACTAATGATACAACTCGTCGGGAATCTGAGCGCACTAAAAGTGATTTTAATCTTCTTTTTACTGTTCTAAAAAACTCTGGAAAGTCTGTTTTTATATCTGGCCCCATCCCGACTCTGGGTCGTGGAGCTGGCCGTTTCAGTAGACTCCTTAGCCTTCACATCTGGCTCCAATCGGCCAGCAGGATGCACAATTTTGGTTTTATTGACAATTTTAACTTGTTCTGGGATCGTGACCCTCTTTTTAAACGAGATGGGATCCATCCAAACAAAAGGGGTAGCCAAATGCTGTCTGCTAACCTGCAGCATGCGGTGCGCAACTTACCATGTGACTGACTGTTTACATCCCTCACCCCCACACCGGATCCCCCCTCTTCGCTGACGGCACATTCACACCTGCCTGGCCCGCGGTCCCTGCTCTCCTCGTCCTCGCTGGCGCGGGGTGAGGCACTGCAACCTGCGGCCTCTGTGTCGGGCTCCTCGGACAGCTGATACCGCAGATCCACCGGTTCCTGCCAGGCTCGGTCTGGTGAATGCTAGATCACTAGCAAACAAGACATTTATCCTAAAGGATCTCTTCACCTCCAGAGAATTAGATTTTCTATTTGTGACTGAGATGTGGATGACTGTTGGTGAGTCCAGCGCTTTCACTGAACTTTTACCTCACGATTGCTGCTATTTTAACTCACCGCGGATGTCTGGTCGAGGAGGAGGAACAGCCACTGTTTTTAAGAGTTTTTACAAGTGTAAGCAGCTATCTCCGTCATCCTCTTTTACCAGCTTTGAACTCACTTTATTTGAGCTGGGTCACTCTCACATCGTACTGTGCGCTGTGGTCTATCGGCCTCCGAAGTACAACAAGGACTTTATAAATGAATTTTCCGATTTCCTGGCTGAAATCATGCTTAAATATGACCGTGTCCTTATTGTCGGTGATTTTAATGTTCATGTGTGTTGTCCTGATAAGCCAATGGCAACGGACTTTTTAAACCTCATTGACTCTTTTAATCTTGTGCAGTCTGTGACTGGACCTACACAAGAACGCGGACACACACTTGATCTTGTCTTATCTTTTGGTCTACCTGTTGTTAATATAGAGATATGTGACGCAGCTTTCTCTGATCATATGCCCGTTCTATTTGAGGTTGCTCTTCCCTGTAATACTACAGTTAAATCTGCCGCTGCTGCTCGGCGCTGTCGTATTATTAACCCTTCCACTGCCGCTCAGTTCTCCACTGCCTTCAATCTCAACTGCGTCTTTCCTGAGACTGTGTGCACTACTGAGGAGCTCAGCGCATGGTTTCACTCCACCTGTAAGTCTGTCTTAGACACTGTGGCTCCATTAAAAACCAGGCAGCCTAAAACCAGATCTGAGCCCTGGTTAAATGACGCAACTCGGGCTGTCAGACGTGAGTGTCGCAGAGCTGAGCGCAGGTGGAAGAGGGACAAACTGCAGGTGTCTTTTGAAATGCTTAGGGACTGTTGGCGATGCTATCAAACAACTGTGAAAGCTGCTAAAAGAAAACATTTGTCAGAAATCATCTTGTCAAACTGCCACAAGCCTCGCATCCTGTTTAATACTATTGACTCTGTCCTGAATGCCCCACAGTCTGTCAGTATGGAGACCTCCCCTGCTGTTTGTGAAAATTTTCTTCACTTTTTTATCAACAAGGTTTCTTCCACTAGGGCTCTAATTTCCCCCTCTGCGTATGACCCCTCAAGCTCTGTCACCTGCTCTGCTGTTTTTAACCAGTTTGGGCCTGTGACGCTGTCGTCCTTACAGGAGATTGTTGGTCATATGAAGCCCTCAGGTTCTCCAAATGATGCTATCCCTGCTCGATTTTTTAAGGAGGTCTTCCCTACTGTAGGTCCATACGTTGCTTCAGTCATTAACAGCAGTCTGTCCTCAGGTGTGGTCCCTATGAGTTTTAAACATGCAGTGGTGCAGCCACTGATTAAAAAACCAGGGCTAGATCCTGCTGTTCTTGCCAATTACAGGCCCATCTCTAAACTCCCTTTTCTCTCAAAAATCATTGAGAAAGTAGTTTACGGTCAATTAATGGCCTTTCTGGAACACCAAAATATTCTTGAGACTTTCCAATCCGGTTTTAAATCCCTGCACAGCACTGAATCAGCACTTTTAAGAGTTTTTAATGATATCTTTTTAGCTACAGACTCTGGTGATTCTGTGATTCTCGTGCTTTTAGATTTAACTGCTGCTTTCGACACAGTGGACCACAAGATCCTAATTTCTCGCCTGGACCAGTGGGTGGGCATTCGAGGCGTGGCATTGGAGTGGTTCAGTTCGTACTTGGCTGATAGAACGTTTTGTGTTAGCCTCGGCAACTCTGTGTCCTCCTCTGCTCCCCTCTCATGTGGGGTCCCACAGGGCTCAGTACTTGGCCCTCTCCTCTTCTCTCTTTACTTGCTCCCGCTTGGTTCCATAATTAGGAAGCATGGTATTTTATTCCACTGTTATGCAGATGACAGCCAAATTTATATACCCCTTAAGAGAAATGACACCAGCTCTGTCACTGCACTGCTGAAATGTCTTGATGACATCAAGGCCTGGATGTCTTTTAACTTTTTAAATTTTAATCATGACAAAACAGAGGTGATGGTTTTTAGTGGAACCACTGGAACCCCTCTGCCAGATCTTGGTCCCCTAACCCAGTACATGAAACCCACCGTTACAAACCTGGGGGTGAAGATGGACCCTGATTTTAAACTTGAGAGCCAGATCAGGTCTGTCGTTAAATCAAGTTTCTTTCACCTGAGGCAGCTGGCCAAAATAAAACCTATTCTTTCCAGGCAGCATTTCGAGACAGTAGTCCACGCTTTCGTAACCACTCGGCTGGATTACTGCAACGCACTATATGTGGGGGTCAGTATGTCGGCCATCTCTCGGCTCCAGATGGTACAGAACGCTGCAGCTCGTCTTTTAACTGGCACAAGAAAACATGAGCACATTACCCCCATTTTAGCCTCACTCCACTGGCTGCCCATACATTTTAGGGTTCACTTTAAAATTCTTTTATTTGCTTTTAAATCCCTCAATGGTCTTGCCCCGCCGTACCTCTCTGAGCTTCTACACTTTTACACTCCTTCCCGGTCTCTCAGGTCAGCTGATCAGCTGCTCCTGAGAGAGCCTAAAACAAAGCGGAAGCTCAGAGGGGATCGTGCCTTCGCTGTGGCAGCTCCAAAACTCTGGAACAATCTGCCTCAGCACATCAGACAGGCCTCCTCTCTGTCTGTTTTTAAATCCCACCTAAAGACCCACCTCTTCTCCTTGGCTTTTAAGTTGACTTCATTTATTTTATTTTAAGGATTTTTACTGTGTTTTATCTGTTATCTCTTTTATCTCATTGGCTTTATTTTTGTTTTACCGTACTTTTACCTCATTGTGTTCGTTGTTCTATTGTACTTCTGTTGTGTTATTTATTGTATTTTATTGTGAAGCACTTTGGAAACCTTGTGTTTATTTAAATTGTGCTATATAAATAAAATTGGATTGGATTGGATTGGATTGGATGAAACGTGTGCCGAACAATCCCCCACCCTCCCACCACCTCCTGCCGCATGATAAGGATCCATGATATATCTGTTTAAAGTGCATGAAATCATTTTCCCTCAGTTTTCCTGCCAATATGGCGGTGTCCACAAGAAAAGTCACGTGACGCCCGGAGCTCTATAGCGGTCTACAGCGATGTGTTTCAAAGCCGTTTAATTCCATTGAAATACATTACAAAACTATGCATGATACACTGGATGGAGGAAGTTGGGAAAGTAATTCTCTTCTACCCTTTGACAGCTTATTATGTTGGAGGAAAGCTTTGGGTGACACTGAGGGCACATTTGTATTAAAGAAAGAAAATGGTAAGTATCCATCTTGCAATTCATCATAACTGAAAGAGCTTCTGACAGAGCTTTGCATGTTAATGTAACCGTCTTCTTTGTTTGTCAGGCACTGCTACTTCGAGTTGTGATCTCAAAAGAGGAAGCACGGCGTGTTCAGCTGTCTGAAGTTCCAGAAACAGTGGATGCCCTCACTGATGTAATCAAAGAAAAAATACAACTCCAATCCCTGATTTCCAAAATGTACTCTGCAATTTGTCAGAGATTTCAGAGCTACCTGATAGCCGTGCAGTCCTACACATAAAGTGGAGAAAAGGCTCTCAGCAATAGTACTCAAAATATTTAAAGTAACCAATTACAAAAGAAAACTTAAGAACATACACTGTTTTTTTGTGTTTTTTTTAATTAAAGTTAACATTAAAACTGTATTTTGGCTAAACTCATTTATCTTGTTATCATTTTCATAATTTTCAAGTATTAACATACTTGTATCTTTTAACCTCAATGTCCTAAATTATTTTCAGTCCATAAGACAAAATTAAAAAAGTTTAATTCTTAGAAAAAAATAAGTTTAATGAACTTAATAATGTTATCTACTATAATTAGTTCAGCTTAATCAATCTGTGTGAGCAATACGTACTAGCTTACATTTGTTATGATTTTCTCAAGTTGTTACTACCACAGTGGGACCGACAGATACTGCTGGATATCCGGAGCAAAGCTTCTTGTTAGGACACCATACCTGGCTGCACCTGGAGGAGCACGACCGCTTATGTGTTACTGCAGGCGGGGAACGTGGCTACGCCGGGTTAGGTGCTAAGGTGCAGCTAAGGTGAGCTCCTCTGGCTGAGAATACTGCACGGGAATATTCACCACTGTTTATCGGGTATACGACAGTCACCACCGGCGTGTGTTAGGGCTTTGACTCCGAACTTCGTTATTCGAATATAATTCGATTATTTTAAACATTTAAGATATTCGAACGAATTTTAGGGATCTCTTAATATTCGAACCTGTATGGGAATTATTTTTTGTAAATGTGTTTGCTTGTAAACGTTGTTTTCAATTCAGATTCCGAGTTTTTTTTTTTTTTCACGCCTGGTGAAGTAAAATCGCGAGCTCATTAGCAAGGCTACTGTTGGTCATCTGGGCTCCTGTAGGTAACGTTAGCATGCTGGTTCACGCTTATTTTGTAGCCTATACTAAAACAATGGCCGCGCCAACAACAAGCACGCCTGACCAGCCTGACAAGGAGTTCGAAATCTACACTCCTGACAATTTGAAAAGCAACGTGACGTGACAGTGTTTTTCTTCCGAAAGCATCATTGACTTACGAAAGGTTCCTGTAAGCTTGTGTATTTCCGATGGAGCGTTAACTGTGTCATAACAGCATCTTCTGTTATATTCTGCTCGTTACATCTTCATTCCAGCGCTGCATATCTTGTTTGCTTAATAATAAAAATTTTAACACGCATAAATACTCAGCCTTTCGTGCACGTAGTCTATTAACATTGACTGATACACTGCCCTCTGGTGGACAGAACATATAGAACTTAAGTTTGATACCAATATCAGTCTTACTGAAGACATTTAATGGTCAAAATATAATTAATAAATATTCGAATATATTCGAATTTTAATATTAATAAACAAACAAACTTCGAATATGATTTTTGGGCAAAAGTCAAAGCCCTAGTGTGTGTGTGTGTGTGTGTGTGTGTGTGTGTGTGTGTGTGTGTGTGTGTGTACAAGACACGATGTCGAAGTGAGGACTTCCAAGCAACGATAACGGTTTTTTTTAGTCGTTATCTGTATGAAATAAACTACCACACAAAGACATCATTTGCTGATCATAAAACGCACACAGCACAGGTACAGACAGTAGCTAGCTAGCTAACTAGCTAACTGGTTGAAGGTCACAAACTGTTAAAATCATCCCAAATACAATCATGTTAATTCGGACAAAATCCAACATTGAACAATATCAAGGTTCAAGGTTCTTTATTTGGCCATTTGTGCATAAACAGTCCAGGCACATAATATTAATCTATACAAAAACAAAATAACAAAGCAGAGCTACAGTCATTTGTAAATTATAACCAGCACCATAATGGGTATTTATTTCTAATTGTGGGAGAAACCGGAGTACCCGGGGAAAACCCACAGATGTGTGTGTGCGTGTGTGTGTGTGTGTGTGTGTGTGTGTGTGTGTGTGCTGCATACAGGAAAGTCAGGTGGTCATAGAAAGGATGGAGAGAAGGTGGAGACAGGAGGAAGAGGAAGCCAAAGAAACGTTCAAGAAAGGCAACTGGACTTCTAGAGTATTTTGAAACCAAACAGCTCTTCAATGTCTGTTGTCTCCAGCTGCTCTCTCTCTTCTTTTCTTTTCTTTTCCAGCTCTTCTCTCGCTTCCTGTATTTTCTTTTCCAGCTGCTCTCTCTCTTCTTTTCTTTTCTTTTCCAGCTCTTCTCTCGCTTCCTGTATTTTCTTTTCCCGCTCCTCTGCCTCTTCTTTTCTTTTCTTTTCCAGCTCCTTCATTGTTTTCTGTATTTTCTTTTCCTGCTCTTCTGCCTCTTCTTTTGCTTTCTTGTCCAGCTCATTCATCGCTTCCTGTATTTTCTTTTCCCCCTCCTCTCTCTCTTCTTTTGCTTTCTTTTTCATCTCCGTTAAAGCTTTTGCTTTCTGATCGAGCGCCTTTATCCGCTCTTTACATGTCTGATCGAGCTCCTTTATCCGCTCTTTACATGTCTGATCGAGCTCCTTTATCCGCTCTTTACATGTCTGATCGAGCTCCTTTATCCGCTCTTTACATGTCTGATCGAGCTCCTTTATCCGCTCTTTACATGTCTGATCAAGTTGCTTTATCCGCTCTTTACATGTCTGATCGAGCTCCTTTATCCGCTCTTTACATGTCTGATCAAGTTGCTTTAACCGCTCTTTACATGTCTGATCGAGCTCCTTTATCCGCTTTTTTCTTTCCTTTTCCACCTTCTTTTTCTCCTCTTTTGTTTTCTGTTCCACTTTCTTTTTCTCCTCTTTTGTTTTCTGTTCCAGCTCCTTTTTCTCCTCTTTTGTTTTCTGTTCCACTTTCTTTTTCTCCTCTTTTCTTTTCTTTTCCAGCTTCTTTTTCTCCTCTTTTGTTTCCTTTGCCAGCTCCTTTCTCTCCTCTTTTATTTCCTCTTCCAGCTTCTCTATCATACCTATTGTTATCCTTTTCTTCTCTGGCTTTTCTTCGTTGGTGTCTCCCTCCACCCCTGCCTGTTCAGCCTCCATCATCACTTCTATCTTATCCCAATCCGGTTTTTGCTTTTTATCTAACAGGTGTTTCTTCTCATCTGCCGGCTGTTTCTTGGCTTCCGTCAGAGCTTTCCTCTCCTCCTCAAGTGCTTTTCTGTCCTCCCTCACTTGTGTCTTTTCCTCCGACAGCCATTTCTTCTCTTCTTCCAGTTGTCTCTGATCTTCTTTCAGATCTTTCATCTTCTCATCCAGTCTGCCTGTCTGCTGCTCCATTGCTAGTTCCAGTTTCCTGTTCTTGTCTCTCATCTTTTCCATTTCCCTTTTCAGCATTTCATAGGCCACTTTCTCCTTCTCCAGAGTCTTCTTTGCCTCCTGCAGATCTTTCTCAACAGGTTTAATCTCCTCATCACTGTCGTCCTCTAGTTTTGTGATGGCCTCTTTTACTTTTTGCTTGGTCTCCTTCAGCTCACATCTCAGCTTCTCCAGTTTTAGTTTCTCCTCTTTAAGTGCCTTTTCCTTCTCTTCTATCTCATATCTGATCTTCTCCCCATGTGCATGGTTCTTCTCCAGTTCTTTTCTCATCTCCTCAATTGACTTTTCCTTCTCTTCTATCTCATCTCTCAACTCCAGGATTTCATGAAATGTCTGAGGCAGCGGATGGTTTAACTCCTCGTGCTTCACCTTGTTGTGGGACAAGAGGGTTTTCTTCAGCTTTTTAACCTCATTCTCGTTCTTCTCCAGACGGGTCTCCAGCATCTTAATTTTTCTTTGATATAAATAGTGGTTGTCAACTATTGACTCTTGAAAGTGATCCTGCTGTGTTTGTGCAGAACTGCTTAATTGCTGATTATCAGGCTTAAATGGGGTATCGCCTTTGGGGCTATTGGGCACGATTGCCCTGGGTGCTTGGTTGTTGTTTTCGGCCATTGGACTAGGAAACAGTGTCACTGATGAAAATGTAGCAGTAAATATGTTTGTACTTCGTCTGTGTAGAATGTGGATTTGTAGGTCGTCCTTCACTATCAATACCTGTGGAATCAATATGAATACCTAGAAGATAGAGAACTAGTCTATTTAAAGGTTCTGAACATCAAAGGCAAGTTGGCTGATGTTGGAATTAAGCCCCGCCCATAAACCACATGCCCCGCCCATCGGTCACAAGCCCCGCCCACTGACCCCACGTGACCCCTGTCCTATATGCCATATGCTTCACTCACATGTCATAGGCTCCGCCCATAAATCACGTGACTAGCCCACAGCTGTTTAATTGTAATTATTGTTTACTTAATAAATTAATTTGATTTATTTTATTCAGTACACTTTCATTTGAGTTATTTTCATTTCCACATATACAAATGTTTCCACTGACAGTGTGAGGTTATTGACATTCAAACTATTTCTACTGTAAGCCCTAATTCTAATTCCGATTTTAAAAGCATCTATTTGATTGTCAACAGCTCGTGTAAACAGAACTAAATTAAAATTCTGTCTTATTTCAAAGTAAGGTGTCTATTGTGCAATGTGAGCAGACAAATATGCTGATCAGTATCCTCTGATGGAGATCCACAACGCTGAAATGGCCGTTCCTGGTGGCAAACATCTGTTTGTTCTCCGTTAAAACTACTCATCAGAGACATGAAGATTGAAATTCTTGACAAAATCTCCCAATCAGCTTTTGATATCAAGGTCTAACCAGAGCATGGTGAACTTGAATCCATTGCTTCAGCTCTGATAGTCCAATAAACAGTATCCTTGCCTCAAGGAACCTGGTGAAGGCAAGGGCTATGAGGGATGGTTGGTTAGCATTCGAAACAAGCTCAATAATTACAGAGCAAAGCTGCGAGGGGCAGGTTGCAGTGAAGTGTCTGTTAACAGAAAGCGAAAAGCAGATGGGGATCCAATTGCTCATGTTAGTCGCGTGTCCATAAAATGCCTCAAAATGCCTCATTTTGTCACCGTTGCGTCGCTGAGTGGCGTCACGCCCGCTCGGTTCTACTTCCAGTTTCTCCGCGAAAATTTATGTGAGTTTGACATCCAGTGTGAACACACCTTTAGTGTTGTTTTCATTTGTTTGTCTCATGTTATCAGATGCTCATATTCTGTGACACAGCTAGATGTGAAATTTTCATTACTCACCTGGTGAAGATGGGCATTCCTTTGACAGATTTCTCCATGCTTTCCTAACAGTGTAATGTAAGCATGTAGTTTGTACTGTAGTCAAATATTTGACTTAAAATTTTAATGCTACTCTGGTTTTACAGGAGTCTGATCCCGAAGATGGGGCAACCAGTGGAGTGGCTGTGGGCATACTCTTTGTTCTCGAGGATGGTGTTGCACCGACTTCATCAGCAATGGTGCAGAACATTGCTGTGATTTTGGAGGAGACCATTGTACTAGATAGATTAGAAAATATAAAGTGACCAGTTAAAAATATAAAGTGACCAGTAGAGGTAGAAGGTTTTTTTTATATAAATATGAGAACTACTGTCACGTCTTTTGTCATGTCTTGTTCTTCGTCACGTCTTGGTTTCTGTCATGTCTTCCGTTCTTGGTCTTTTCGTCATGTCTTTTCACAGTTTTAGTTTCTTGGGTTTTCTGTTTATTGTATTTTGTCAAGTTCTTGGTTTTCATGGTTAGTTTTTAGTTTTTTCTGTTCTGTTTCCTGTTTTATTTTGCCAAGTTCTCGATTTCCTGTTTGTCTTGCTTCATGCCTTTTTCGTTCCTTTGATTAGGTTATTGGTTTCACCTTGTCTCTTGATTTGCTTCACCTGTGTCTCGTCACCCCGGTTCCTCGTGTGTGTATATATAGCCCTGCCTTCCCCTTTGTCTCTGTCGCGTCATACTACTTGTTACTGCTTGTTTCTCATGTTCCATGTTCACGGTTTGTCTACCATGTTCCACGTTTCATGTCCCTGTCCTTGTTCTTGTTCCAGTTCCATGCCAAGTCATAGTTTTGTTCATGTTTTTTGAGTTTTGCTTTTGGATTTCCTGCCACCTCGGCAGCGCTATTGGTTTTTGTAAGTTTTGTTTCTTTTTTGTTAATTAAACCCTTTTTTGCCTACTCCTGCCTCCTGAAGTCCTGCATTTGGGCCATACCCCCAACCCCCGCAACCCCATTGTGACAGAATGACGCGACCAGCAAAGGACCCAGCAGACTTTATTTTTGATGAGGAGGAGGACAAAAGGCGAGTTATATCCTATTATCAGGATCAAATGCTGGAGTGCAAGCCGTGGCTCATGCCAGAGTTTTTGTTTCCGTATGTGGACACTCATTTGGCCATGGGGGCTCCGAAAAGGAAACATCCGCTCACGTCCTGCTCCAGCGCTGCTTCCTTTCCCTGTCCCGGCTCCGAGGATCCGCTCACGTCCTGCTCCAGCGCTGCTTCCTGTCCCTGTACCGGCTCCGAGGATCCGCTCACGTCCTGCTCCAGCGCTGCTTCCTGTCCCTGTACCGGCTCCGAGGATCCGCTCACGTCCTGCTCCAGCGCTGCTTCCTGTCCCTGTACCGGCTCCGAGGATCCGCTCACGTCCTGCTCCAGCGCTGCTTCCTGTCCCTGTACCGGCTCCGAGGATCCGCTCACGTCCTGCTCCAGCGCTGCTTCCTGTCCCTGTACCGGCTCCGAGGATCCGCTCATGTCCTGCTCCACCGCTGCTCTCTGTCCCTGTCCCGGCTCCGAGGATCCGCTCATGTCCTGCTCCACCGCTGCTCCCTGTCCCTGTACCGGCCCCGAGGATCCGCTCATGTCCTGCTCCAGCGCTGCTCCCTGTCCCTGTACCGGCCCCGAGGATCCGCTCATGTCCTGCTCCAGCGCTGCTCCCTGTCCCTGTACCGGCTCCGAGGATCCGCTCATGTCCTGCTCCAGCGCTGCTCCCTGTCCCTGTACCGGCTCCGAGGATCCGCTCATGTCCTGCTCCAGCGCTGCTTCCTGTCCCTGTACCGGCCCCGAGGGTCGGCTCATGTCCTGCTCCAGCGCTGCTTCCTGTCCCTGTACCGGCTCTGAGGGTCCACTCGCTTCTGGCTGCCGCTCCGGCTCCGAGGGTCGCCTCTGCTCTGGCTCCCGTTCCGGCTCCGAGGGTCGCCTCTGCTCTGGCTCCCGTTCCGGCTCCGAGGGTCGCCTCTGCTCTGGCTCCCGTTCCGGCTCCGAGGGTCGCCTCTGCTCTGGCTCCCGTTCCGGCTCCGAGGGTCGCCTCAACGACGGCTCCTGTCCCGGCTCCGAGGGCCGCCTCTTCACTGGTTCCGGCTCCGAGGGCCGCCTCTTCTCTGGTTCCCGAGGTGGCTCGGACCCCGGCTCCTGGTCCTGTACCCGAGGTGGCTCGGACCCCGGATCCTGGTCCTGTTCCTGTGCCGGATCCTGCTTCTGTTCCCGTTCCTGTGCCGGATCCTGCTAGTGTTCCCGTTCCCGTTCCTGTGCCGGATCCTGCTAGTGTTCCCGTTCCTGTTCCAGTGCTGGATCCTGCTTCTGTTCCCGTTCCCGTGCTGGATCCTGCTTCTGTTCCCGTTCCCGTGCTGGATCCTGCTTCCACTCCCGTTCCTGTGCTGGCTCCGGTTCCTGCTCCTGTTGTCGAGGTGGGTCCGGTCTCTGCCGTGTCTGCCCGGCCTCCCGGTCGGCCCCCTGAACTCTCGGACACGTCTGCCCGGCCTCCCGGCTGGCCCCCTGAACTCTCTGCCACGTTCGCTCGGCCTCCCGGCCGACCCCCAGAACTTTCGGTCCTGTCTGCTCAACCTCTCGGTTGCCCTGGATCCCTCCTGCCATGCCCCCTCCACCCACCCTGTCCAGTACTGACTTTTGTTTAAGTTTTTGTGTTGTTAGGGACGTCTGGGATCCGTCCCTTAAGGAGGGGGTTCTGTCACGTCTTTTGTCATGTCTTGTTCTTCGTCACGTCTTGGTTTCTGTCATGTCTTCCGTTCTTGGTCTTTTCGTCATGTCTTTTCACAGTTTTAGTTTCTTGGGTTTTCTGTTTATTGTATTTTGTCAAGTTCTTGGTTTTCATGGTTAGTTTTTAGTTTTTTCTGTTTCCTGTTTTATTTTGCCAAGTTCTCGATTTCCTGTTTGTCTTGCTTCATGCCTTTTTTGTTCCTTTGATTAGGTTATTGGTTTCACCTTGTCTCTTGATTTGCTTCACCTGTGTCTCGTCACCCCGGTTCCTCGTGTGTGTATATATAGCCCTGCCTTCCCCTTTGTCTCTGTCGCGTCATACTACTTGTTACTGCTTGTTTCTCATGTTCCATGTTCACGGTTTGTCTACCATGTTCCACGTTTCATGTCCCTGTCCTTGTTCTTGTTCCAGTTCCATGCCAAGTCATAGTTTTGTTCATGTTTTCTGAGTTTTGCTTTTGGATTTCCTGCCACCTCGGCAGCGCTATTGGTTTTTGTAAGTTTTGTTTCTTTTTTGTTAATTAAACCCTTTTTTGCCTACTCCTGCCTCCTGAAGTCCTGCATTTGGGCCATAACCCCAACCCCCGCAACCCCATTGTGACAACTACAAATGGGGACGACTGTGTGCAATTAAATTAGGCTGTAAACAGATGAATGAAATGAATAAATAAAAGTCACAGTCACCACATGTAGCAGAGGTAGACAGACATGGTAATGACAGAGTGTCCAGTAAGTAGGTGCAAAAAGGTATGTCCATTGTCTGTTGTGTCTCCTGCCATCACTGAGAGCTGTTGGACAGTCTGATGGCCAGGGGGACGAAAGAGTTCTTCAGTCTGTTGGTGGAGCAGGATTGAGACAGCAGCCTGCCACTGAACACACTCCTCTGCCTGATGAAGGTGTTGTGCAGAGGGTGGTGGGCGTTGTCCAGTATGGACAGCAGTTTGTCCAGGGTCCTTCTCTCTGCCACTGTCACCAGAGAGTCCAGCTCTGTGCCCTTCTCACCAGTCTGTCCAGTCGAGCAGCGTCCCTCTTCTTGCTGCTTCCTCCCCAGCAAACCACGGCATAGAAGAGGATGCTGGCCACCACAGACTGGTAGAACACCTGCAGCAGTTTTTTTGCAGACGTTGAAGGACCCCAGCCTTCTCAGGAAGTACAGACGGCTCTGTCCTTTCCTGTGGAGTGTGTCCATGTTTGTAGTCCAGTCCAGCCTGTCGTCCAGCTGCAGCCCCAGATATTTGTTCCGGACCACCTCCACATCGACCCCGTTGATGGACACAGGTTGGAGATGTGATTTCTTCCTTCCGAAGTCCACCACCATCTCCTTGGTCTTGGAGGTGTTCAGCTGCAGATGGTTGGACCTGCACCACCTCATGAAGTCCGCGACCAGGCTCCTGTACTCCTCCTCCCGTCCATCCTTGATACAGCCAACTATCACAGTGTCATCTGAGTATTTCTGCATGTGGCAGAGCTCAGAGTTGTACTGGAAGTCAGATGTGTACAAGGTGAAAAGGACGGGAGAGAGCACAGTCCCCTGTGGTGCTCCGGTGCTGCTGACCACAGTGTCCGACGTGCAGTCCTTCAGTCTGACGTACTGTGGTCTCTCTGTGAGGTAGTCTGTAATCCATCTCACCAGGTGTGAGTCCACCTTCATCTCTGCCAGCTTGTCTCTCAGCAGGAGGAGCCGGATGTTGTTGAAGGCGCTGGAAAAATCAAAAAACATGACTCTCACAGCACCGCTCTCCTTATCCAGATGAGAGTAAGCCCTGTGTAACCAACCCAGTCTCATGGCAAGTCGTGATGGCATTACGAAAATTAATCTATTACATCGTGATACCGTCACGAAATTTCGAAGATTTTCGTGATGCGGTCACGTCTCACCGACTAATGTTTTTCAATTGGTGGTCTCGCAACAGCGTCCCTACCGGTGCAGCGAGAATATTTTCACGGACCAGTCGTTGACAAAACGCTCAGTAATCTTAAGTAAACAACTTTATTTGCTTACAAATATGGTGTATTGTGAAAAGAACGATGTACAGCGTTCAAGTGAGAACATAGGCATATTCCAAAGTTCACATTAAAGCCACCATAATATATATAAGCTGATGGTATCACGATCTTGAAGTTAATTCTAGTGATGCCATCACGAACTTCTGTGAGACGTTCTCATTCATTTCAACCAGCCACTCATAGCAACCGTTGCTATGGGCTGCATATTTGCTGTAGGCTTAAAACATGCCTTAATTTAGGTGGGATATTTTGTCGATAGTATTTCAATTTACAATGGCTATAGTTAGTGTGCCTACTTTTTCTTTACCATTTGTTTTTGTTTTTTTTTACTCTACGATCTCATTTTCAACCTGCGACGCATAGCAACCGTTGCTATGGGAAACAAAACCAGCAAACTCTGCCCTAGAATTCTGTATTCTGTCTGGTCCAGTTTGCTCACTTATCTAGCTAATATTCTGTTGTGTAGTTGGGTTATCTAGCGGCATCGTAATAAGCAGGCTAAAAGCTGTTTTGATTCCCGCTCTATAGCTGTTAATACGTCACTTTATTAAGTTTTAATATTTTTCATGCTATAAAGTAACGGTGCAGATCCCCAATATGTGATCAGTTTATCCAAATTACGCCTGGTTGGAAGTTTGCTCCGATGTTCTCGGAGAAGTGAAGCACCACCTGCGGAACCAGGCGCAGCGAGTCATCTCAGAGACGAACGGCCGGCCTCCTGATGTGATCCGCCAGTCAACCTCCGTCGTCATCCCGGGGTAGAAAACGAGCTTATTAGTGTAAAAATACTACCCACACCCTCAAAGTGAATGCTAGTAATGCCGTGTTACTCAATGCATTCGTTAAACCTGGTGCATTTTGATCAGTATTATTAAAAGAAGGCTTATGAGATCGGCAGAAAGTCTAGTGACGTAGTTGGACTCATTCCAATCCTGTCTATAGCTGTCCGCCGTGGATTGGCTGCGTTCGGTTTCTGCCGCTCAACCAAGCTACAGCAAAGCTTCATAATATTTTCAAATAAACGACTCAAATGCAGTGTTGTGTGTCATTTCTTAACTTAAAGCAACTATAATCACTGCCGTTACAAGTTCGGCTGTAGTAAATATTTCATGTGTTCAGCAGATAAACCAATCCAAACCCTGCCTACTGTAAGCCTACTGAAGCGGGAGAACCAAACTGCATTGCTGTTTGGCGTAAATCTATATTGCGCGGTTCTAAACACATCCTAAATAAACTCTCTTTACTTTTTCTTAACATATATCGACTTAAAGCAATGTCATCGCTAGTTCGGCAATACTAGATGTTCAATGTAGCAGTATATATATCTTTTTACAACCCTATTTTAACATTCGTTTGAAAACTGAAAAAAACTACAAATATCACGTGACTTGTTATAAAGCTACACATCGCAGCTCAAGGGATTTGTAGTTTCTACCACGATTAGTGATTTCCTTGAATAGGAGGTTATACATAATGAAATGAATACATAGCCAGGGGTTTAAGGGTGTGGGAAACACATTTCTGTGACCAGAATTTAAGTATATAATTGTCAAGTGGGTGAAAAGATATGTTTACCATTTTGAACAGCGCCCCCACTTTCTGTCTATATCCACTATAGGTATAGTCACACAGGCACAAAAGGCAGAGTTCATAAGCTTTCTACAGCACTTTGTCCCATGTCTATAGCCCCTTTTGATGCAGAATTAGAGCCCTTCAGAACTTCTCAGAAGTCAGGGTTCAAAGGTCAATAGTTCAAAGAAGGATCCATTTACAATCCCCTAACTAACATATGTTATTCCCCAGGTTGAGACCTTTCCAACAATATCTTTATTATAGTCCTACAACAAAGGACTACAACAATGGATTTTCACATTTCATGGACACAGCTGTGCACAGGCTTAGATTCAGAGAGCCTTTTGAGGACTCAGACCACAATATAAATATTTTTTTTAAACAATGAGAAAAAATCATGTAAGGTAATCATATCTGACAGATTTACAACTGAATTAGTAATTTATATTGTATCTGCTCATTTTTTTTTTGCCAATTAATTCCACCAGACATCTTGAACCTGTGTGTAAACTAACATCACAACAGCTATTAAGGGACTTTGAGTAAATCAGTTACACATACCGTTGTTATGATGTCCAGTAGGTCATTTCTGACATCTGTGTGTTTCAATGAAAAAACAGCATCTCAACAAAACACTAATAAGGATATGCGACAGGGGCATTCCTTGATTTCAGAATATTGTAACTTCTATCCTCACCTATAGTGGAACTACAGATTCACGGCTTATGCCTTTAACAATAAATGTTAATCAAAACTAAATAAATTCTGAGTAATTAACAAGCAATATAAGCACACAAATTCAGCTGATGGGTAAGAATGTACTTCTCAATGACATGGGCTTGTCTTTTATGCTGGCTAAGCTACTGTAATGGGTGTGATTGGATGAAGTTGTCTGTTAACCCCTCACCTTTTTTTAGTGAAAACAAACCTATTCAGGATGCAAATGTATAAACTGTAAACAATAGTGAAACTGAATTGAATGGAAATGAACACAGACAGAGACAGGTGGCAGGTATTTTATTTTAAAACATTAACAGACATTAACATTTATCATTCACGTAGCCAGGGTGGTTAGCACTGATGCCTCACAGCGAGAAGGTCACCGGTTCGAATCCATGGGCTGACTGGTTCCTTTCTGTGTGGAGTTGTATGTTCTCCCTGTGTCTGTGTGGGTTCTCTCCGGGTTCTCCCGCTTCTTCCCGCCGTCCAGAGACATGCTGGTTAGGTTAATTGGTGATTCTAATTGGTCGTAGGTGTGCACGTGAGTGTGAATGGTTGTCTGTCTCTCTATGTTAGCCCTGAGATAGACTGGTGACCTGTCCAGGGTGTACCCCGCCTCTCGCCCGATGACAGCTGGGATAGGCTCCAGCAGACCCTGCGACCCTTAACAGGAATAAGCGGTTACAGAAGATGAATGAATGAATGAATTCATGTAGCCTGTCTCCTCAAAGATCAAGCAAAAACAGATCATAAAGCAAATATATCAAAGAATATATAATAACTGTCAGTCTCCATAACTGGCATACAACACAGCAACAATAACAAAATCACTATGACACAGTAACAGTCTATTTCAGGATGTTACCTTTGAATGTTGTCTTTTGGCTCCCAGGAGTTTTTCCACTTTGTCCCACTGCAAGACAGACAGATAGACAGCATTAAGTATTACTGTTAAATTGCTTTAAGATTATTGGAAAATGTACAACGACACATTCCTCAGGTATGCAGATATTTTGTAATCATAATACCTGGCTATGTATGCAACAGCCTGTATTTGAAGATGACGCGATAAATTAGTGTAGCCAAGTTAGATAAAAAGGTGCATTATGTAACACAGTATGCATGTAGTACACAATCTAGTATGTACATTGTGTACTACTTCACACTTTTAAATGATCCAATGATCACTCTGACCTGTCATGAGGGCCTCAGGTTCTCAGGGACCATGCCTGATTTCAGACATAGGGCAGTTATATATTAATATATTACTTAACTACTTCAACAAACGCTTTGTCTTCAGAACAATAGATACTGTGATTGGTAAATTAAGTATGTAAAGTATGATAATAGCATTTGAAAAGCAGCTTACAGACACCAATGGACACCTGTCTTATCTGTCTGTCCTTTTCCATTCCAGGTTTTCACTTTTTAAACAACTTTATTTAGCTTTAGCAACATGGTTACAAACATGATATTCACCTGTGCATGTCCTGACGTCTTCTAAAAGTCATATTTACGTAACTGTTATCATGATAGCTAGCTAGCTAGCTACCTTTAAAAAAAATAACTTTTGGCTAGTTGTTTTAATTTAACGTTAGCTCTTATAACGTTAATTATCCCCCGTAGTAATTCTAGATAGTATACTAGAAGGCGAATCAACATTAAAACGAGCTGACAACATGTTATATTGTTCTCAAATGTTAATTAAACACATTTGCTGTACTTACCTTAATTCGTCCAACTATGACACCGATGTAGTGGATTAATCCCCGCAATCCGCAATACTCCCCTGGTAGGAGAGCTAGTGCAAGAAACTGCAAAATACACATTTGTAACACAAAATCAATCGCCAAAAAACATATTTCCAGCGCGACTGGTCCGTGAAAATATTCTCGCTGCACCGGTAGGGACGCTGTTGCGAGACCACCAATTGAAAAACATTAGTCGGTGAGACGTGACCGCATCACGAAAATCTTCAAAATTTCGTGACGGTATCACGATGTAATAGATTAATTTTCGTAATGCCATCACGACTTGCCGTGAGACTGGGTTGGTGTAACAGATAGAGGATGGCATCCTCCACGCCCACCTTCTCCTGGTATCCACATACCTACAAACTTGTCGCTTTTCGGCGACAATCGCCGTTTTCTTGATGAATTGGGTCATTCACGTGAATCGCGTAGAACCGGAGAGTTTTTTTTCGGGGGGGGGGGGTCTGGGGCTGCCCTTCATCTGCATGCCATGCGCGCTAGAATTGCGAAAACATTATTGGATCATTCTTATAATTGACATTTCTCTGGGCCAATCGGAATCTTAGCACTTGCTCCTGTATTTTTAGGACCGAGTCAACGCCAAGTACTGCCATTTTCAAATGGCAATTAAAAATCAAAAAATGAAAAAGTGACTGGGGGCAGCACAGTGGCGAGGTGGTTAGCACTGATGCCTCACAGCAAGAAGGTCACCGGCTTGAATCCATGGGCCGGCTGGCCTTTCTGTGTGGAGTTTGCATGTTCTCCCTGTGTCTGCGTGGGTTCTCTCCGGGTACTCCGGCTTCCTCCCACTATCCAAAGACATGCTCATTAGGTTAATTGGTGATTCTAAATTGGCCGTAGGTGTGCGTGTGAGTGTGAATGGTTGTCTGTCTCTGTGTGTTAGCCCTGCGATGGACTGGCGACCTGTCCAGGGTGTACCCCTGCCTCTCGCCCGATGACAGCTGGGATAGGCTCCAGCAGACCCCCGTGACCCTTAACAGGACCAAACGGGTATAGAAGATGAATGATGAATGAATGAATGAAAAAGTGACTGGTTATTTGTTTTTTAATCTTACAGGGCTTATAGTTTCCTGAGAGAGTCTCAACATCTTCCTCTCAGACAATGCTCTGGTCTACATTGCAGGGTCTTAGAACATTCTTCTTCTAGAACATTGCAGGTTCTAAGAAGGCTCTCTTGCGATGTGTGCCGTGCCAGCCTGGTGACAGACGCTGTACCCTCTTCACATGATGAGAGCTACCACCTACTTGTGCTCAAAAATAATGGTGAGCTGATGATTCCATCAGAAGGCACAGTCAAGGTGGTGAGAGCAGCAGAGCGGGTGATTCGCCAGGTCCACTCAGGGCAAGCTTCTAAGGTGTCAGTGGTCATGCATGTGGTCCGTGAGGACATTGGCACAGATGATGTGTTTTTGCTCGGGGAACATACTGGAGACACACAATTTGGCATTGACAACCACCATTCTAACAAACTGAAACTAGTGGTGTCTGAGTTCTTCAAAATTAGGCTGCACCACATTGCAAAACGTACCTCACTCAAATACCAGAGTGGCTGCACAAGAAAGAAACTGTGCAAAACAGTTCTCTTTCAGGGGTTTTAGCTCCAATTCATGAAAGGCTTGTAAATACTCTTGTAGTAATAGTTTTCTGGGGGGATTGCTAATGTTCTTGTTCTTTCCTTGAATATTTCAAAGTTCTGCCACTAAACCCTCTGGTAATTCAAAGAACCTCCTGTTTAGTTTGAATATTTGGAATCAATCAAATCACTTTATTCATAGAGATGATGTTACTGATCAGGGGGTGGTGGGAGTTTAGGAGCTGGACGGCCACGAGGAACAAAGTTCTCCTCTGTGTCCTGCAGCGTGCAACAAAGTCCTGATCCTTTAAGTTCCTGCAAGCTGTTCTGACAGTCTGATGTTCAGAAAGGGACAGCAGAACCTATGTCTACAATAATAATAATAATGGTGATGATAGTGATATAATTATAATAATATAATATAATAATAATAGCAATAGCAATAATGATAATGATAGCAATAATAATAATAATACTGGTAATAATAAAAATAATATAATGATAATAATAATAATATAATGATAATGATAAGAATAGTAATAACAATACAATTATTAATATTAATATTATTATTATATTCAAATGCAATGTATACCCTTCAAGCAATGCTTTAAAGACCTGAACACACCTGAACGTTTTTCTGGGTTCTTTTTGTTCTATCTATGTCTGTCTATCTGTCTGTCATGTCTGACGTTTGACAAACAAATAAACTCCTGAAAATAGCTTGACAACTGAGCGATGTATGATCACTTTTATTGTGTAGAAACACCATTCCTCCACAGATGTAATGCGCTGTAGGAGCGAGTGGCCCTGTTCCAAGATGGCCGCCCTGTAGGCACGCCCGCCGGCACCAGTTGGAAAAAATACCCATAATGCAGTTCTGACATTGACCCACGGGGTTTACCGCATCACACTGCAAGGGCGGGTCCTTCCTCATGGTCTGTTTCGCCAGTTCAGTCAGCACGGAAGAAGTGGATTTCGTTCGATAAGCATCCGTCAAAATTGTGAAAGTAAGTATTTTGTGTGAAAATGGACGTGTTGGTATTATATGAATTAATAGCGAATGTGTGTGAGTATATTGGCTCCCTTGTCGTTTCTCTCACCCGCTCGCGAGACTAAGGAGATGTCGTCATGGTACAGAGCCCCTCCCCTCGATATCGCGGTATCTCGCGGGATCTTCGCCCTCTCCGCCATGTTGGCAGGATTCCAGCGGCAAAACATGATTGTTTACGTGTGTTGTTAACTCGGTAGTAGAGGAGGTTCTCACAATTCCGCACTGTTTTACCATGCCTGGAACTCACTGCTGCGTTAAAAACTGCTCCAGTACCTCACACGATACATATGGAAAACATATGGACTACAGTTTTTTAGGTTACCGAAATGGACACAGCATCAGGGCGATCTCACCCCCCAGTCAATGAGAGTGTGTTATCTGCATTTTCACTCGGGTACTTTCTCTAAAAAATGTCTTTATGTTGGTTGTTAAAGCTACGAAGTGTAGGTTACCTAGCTGTTAATGTTGTTACAAACCCTGAAGTGCATCAGAAGTTTGCTGCCTAGCTAACTATCTAACAAACTGTTGCCTCTTCGAAAATGCTCAATGGCCAACCATTAATGTTAACTAAAAAGTAGTTGAGATTCTGCTCATGACATTATGCTACCTTGTTGGTAGCATAATGTCATAATACATAATAATACAGTTTTCCTGCGCTGTCTCCCTGCGCAACAGTGTGAGAGCAAGTTATTTGGAAGTTTCACGAGACTGACTGTATACTGTCCTGCCAGGTACGGCGAATAAATCAACGAAAACAGTGGTTCGGTCTCTGTTGGTCTTAATAAACACAACGCACGAACAAGACCGCACCTACCGCTGTTTACCGCAAAAATTAAAGAGCTCTGGAAAGTTTAGTCGCACCTCTGTTAAGTTCTGAAGGCGTTGCCCCTGGCAACCGATAGAGTCTCCTACCATCATGGCCGATCGGCTCAGACCCCGCCCAGATCAACCCAAATCGGCACGTGACTCCTCACTCTCAATATGCATCAGGGTTTCCGCGGAGGCATAAAGAAATCTTAAAAAGTCTTAAATTTAATATGATTTAATAATAATGCCAATTTAAGCCGCCGTGTAGCGTAAACTGGTAATGCTCCATGTAATACTCTGGCTGTTAACAGCTTGAACAAAATGATTTAGTTGATGAAACGTGTGCCGAACAATCCCCCACCCTCCCACCACCTCCTGCCGCATGATAAGGATCCGTGATATATCTGTTTAAAGTGCATGAAATCATTTTCCCTCAGTTTTCCTGCCAATATGGCGGTGTCCACAAGAAAAGTCACGTGACGCCTGGAGCTCTATAGCGGTCTACAGCGATGTGTTTCAAAGCCGTTTAATTCCATTGAAATACATTACAAAACTATGCATGATACACTGGATGGAGGAAGTTGGGAAAGTAATTCTCTTCTACCCTTTGACAGCTTATTATGTTGGAGGAAAGCTTTGGGTGACACTGAGGGCACATTTGTATTAAAGAAAGAAAATGGTAAGTATCCATCTTGCAATTCATCATAACTGAAAGAGCTTCTGACAGAGCTTTGCATGTTAATGTAACCGTCTTCTTTGTTTGTCAGGCACTGCTACTTCGAGTTGTGATCTCAAAAGAGGAAGCACGGCGTGTTCAGCTGTCTGAAGTTCCAGAAACAGTGGATGCCCTCACTGATGTAATCAAAGAAAAAATACAACTCCAATCCCTGATTTCCAAAATGTACTCTGCAATTTGTCAGAGATTTCAGAGCTACCTGATAGCCGTGCAGTCCTACACATAAAGTAGAGAAAAGGCTCTCAGCAATAGTACTCAAAATATTTAAGGTAACCGATTACAAAAGAAAAGAAAGACTTAAGAACATACACTGTTTTTTTGTGTTTTTTTTAAATTAAAGTATTAAAACTGTATTTTGGCTAAACTCATTTATCTTGTTATCATTTTCATAATTTTCAAGTATTAACATACTTGTATCTTTTAACCTCAATGTCCTAAATTATTTTCAGTCCATAAGACAAAATTAAAAAAGTTTAATGCTTAGAAAAAAATAAGTTTAATGAACTTAATAATGTTATCTACTATAATTAGTTCAACTTAATCAATCTGTGTGAGTAATACGTACTAGCTTACATTTGTTATGATTTTCTCAAGTTGTTACTACCACAGTGGGACCGACAGATACTGCTGGATATCCGGAGCAAAGCTTCTTGTTAGGACACCATACCTGGCTGCACCTGGAGGAGCACGACCGCTTATGTGTTACTGCAGGCGGGGAACGTGGCTACGCCGGGTTAGGTGCTAAGGTGCAGCTAAGGTGAGCTCCTCTGGCTGAGAATACTGCACGGGAATATTCACCACTGTTTATCGGGTATACGACAGTCACCACCGGCGTGTGTTAGGGCTTTGACTCCGAACTTCGTTATTCGAATATAATTCGATTATTTTAAAAATTTAAGATATTCGAACGAATTTTAGGGATCTCTTAATATTCGAACCTGTATGGGAATTATTTTTTGTAAATGTGTTTGCTTGTAAACGTTGTTTTCAATTCAGATTCCGAGTTGTTTTTTTTCACGCCTGGTGAAGTAAAATCGCGAGCTCATTAGCAAGGCTACTGTTGGTCATCTGGGCTCCTGTAGGTAACGTTAGCATGCTGGTTCACGCTTATTTTGTAGCCTATACTAAAACAATGGCCGCGCCAACAACAAGCACGCCTGACCAGCCTGACAAGGAGTTCGAAATCTACACTCCTGACAATTTGAAAAGCAACGTGACGTGACAGTTTTTTTCTTCCGAAAGCATCATTGACTTACAAAAGGTTCCTGTAAGCTTGTGTATTTCCGATGGAGCGTTAACTGTGTCGTAACAGCATCTTCTGTTATATTCTGCTCGTTACATCTTCATTCCAGCGCTGCATATCTCGCTGCATAGCTTAATAATAAAAATTTTAACACGCATAAATACTCAGCCTTTCGTGCACGTAGTCTATTAACATTGACTGATACACTGCCCTCTGGTGGACAGAACATATAGAACTTAAGTTTGATACCAATATCAGTCTTACTGAAGACATTTAATGGTCAAAATATAATTAATAAATATTCGAATATATTCGAATTTTAATATTAATAAACAAACGAACTTCGAATATGATTTTTGGGCAAAAGTCAAAGCCCTAGCGTGTGTGTGTGTGTGTGTGTATGTGTGTGTGTGTGTGTATGTGTGTGTGTGTGTGTGTGTGTGTACAAGACACGATGTCGAAGTGAGGACTTCCAAGCAACGATAACGGTTTTTTTTAGTCGTTATCTGTATGAAATAAACTACCGCACAAAGACATCATTTGCTGATCATAAAACGCACACAGCACAGGTACAGACAGTAGCTAGCTAGCTAACTAGCTAACTGGTTGAAGGTCACAAACTGTTAAAATCATCCCAAATACAATCATGTTAATTCGGACAAAATCCAACATTGAACAATATCAAGGTTCAAGGTTCTTTATTTGGCCATTTGTGCATAAACAGTCCAGGCACATAATATTAATCTATACAAAAACAAAATAACAAAGCAGAGCTACAGTCATTTGTAAATTATAACCAGCACCATAATAGGTATTTATTTCTAATTGTGGGAGAAAACGGAGTACCCGGGGAAAACCCACAGATGTGTGTGTGTGTCTGTGTGTGTGTGTGTGTGTGTGTGTGTGTGTGTGTGTGCGTGTGTGTGTGTGTGTGTGTGTGTGTCTGTGTGTGTGCGTGTGTGTGTGCGTGTGTGTGTGTGTGTGTGCTGCATACAGGAAAGTCAGGGGGTCATAGAAAGGATGGAGAGAAGGTGGAGGCAGGAGGAAGAGGAAGCCAAAGAAACGTTCAAGAAAGGCAACTGGACTTCTAGAGTATTTTGAAACCAAACAGCTCTTCAATGTCTGTTGTCTCCAGCTGCTCTCTCTCTTCTTTTCTTTTCTTTTCCAGCTCTTCTCTCGCTTCCTGTATTTTCTTTTCCCGCTCCTCTGCCTCTTCTTTTCTTTTCTTTTCCAGCTCCTTCATTGTTTTCTGTATTTTCTTTTCCTGCTCTTCTGCCTCTTCTTTTGCTTTCTTGTCCAGCTCCTTCATCGCTTCCTGTATTTTCTTTTCCCCCTCCTCTCTCTCTTCTTTTGCTTTCTTTTTCATCTCCGTTAAAGCTTTTGCTTTCTGATCGAGCGCCTTTATCCGCTCTTTACATGTCTGATCGAGCTCCTTTATCCGCTCTTTACATGTCTGATCGAGCTCCTTTATCCGCTCTTTACATGTCTGATCGAGCTCCTTTATCCGCTCTTTACATGTCTGATCGAGCTCCTTTATCCGCTCTTTACATGTCTGATCGAGCTCCTTTATCCGCTCTTTACATGTCTGATCAAGCTGCTTTATCCGCTTTTTTCTTTCCTTTTCCACCTTCTTTTTCTCCTCTTTTGTTTTCTGTTCCACTTTCTTTTTCTCCTCTTTTGTTTTCTGTTCCACCTTCTTTTTCTCCTCTTTTGTTTCCTTTGCCAGGCCCTTTCTCTCCTCTTTTATTTCCTCTTCCAGCTTCTCTATCATACCTATTGTTATCCTTTTCTTCTCTGGCTTTTCTTCGTTGGTGTCTCCCTCCACCCCTGCCTGTTCAGCCTCCATCATCACTTCTATCTTATCCCAATCCGGTTTTTGCTTTTTATCTAGCAGGTGTTTCTTCTCATCTGCCGGCTGTTTCTTGGCTTCCGTCAGAGCTTTCCTCTCCTCCTCAAGTGCTTTTCTGTCCTCCCTCACTTGTGTCTTTTCCTCCGACAGCCATTTCTTCTCTTCTTCCAGTTGTCTCTGATCTTCTTTCAGATCTTTCATCTTCTCATCCAGTCTGCCTGTCTGCTGCTCCATTGCTAGTTCCAGTTTCCTGTTCTTGTCTCTCATCTTTTCCATTTCCCTTTTCAGCATTTCATAGGCCACTTTCTCCTTCTCCAGAGTCTTCTTTGCCTCCTGCAGATCTTTCTCAACAGGTTTAATCTCCTCATCGCTGTCGTCCTCTAGTTTTGTGATGGCCTCTTTTACTTTTTGCTTGGTCTCCTTCAGCTCACATCTCAGCTTCTCCAGTTTTAGTTTCTCCTCTTTAAGTGCCTTTTCCTTCTCTTCTATCTCATATTTGATCTTCTCCCCATGTGCATGGTTCTTCTCCAGTTCTTTTCTCATCTCCTCAATTGACTTTTCCTTCTCTTCTATCTCATCTCTCAACTCCAGGATTTCATGAAATGTCTGAGGCAGCGGATGGTTTAACTCCTCGTGCTTCACCTTGTTGTGGGACAAGAGGGTTTTCTTCAGCTTTTTAACCTCATTCTCGTTCTTCTCCAGACGGGTCTCCAGCATCTTAATTTTTCTTTGATATAAATAGTGGTTGTCAACTATTGACTCTTGAAAGTGATCCTGCTGTGTTTGTGCAGAACTGCTTAATTGCTGATTATCAGGCTTAAATGGGGTATCGCCTTTGGGGCTATTGGGCACGATTGCCCTGGGTGCTTGGTTGTTGTTTTCGGCCATTGGACTAGGAAACAGTGTCACTGATGAAAATGTAGCAGTAAATATGTTTGTACTTCGTCTGTGTAGAATGTGGATTTGTAGGTCGTCCTTCACTATCAATACCTGTGGAATCAATATGAATACCTAGAAGATAGAGAACTAGTCTATTTAAAGGTTCTGAACATCAAAGGCAAGTTGGCTTTGATGTTGGAATTATGCCCCGCCCATAAATCACAAGCCCCGCCCATTGGTCACAAGCCCCGCCCACTGACCCCACGTGACCCCTATCCTATATGCCTATGCTCCACTCACATGTCATATGCTCCGCCCATAAATCACGTGACTAGCCCACAGTTGTTTAATTGTAATTATTGTTAACTTCATAAATGAATTTGATTTATTTTATTCAGTACACTTTCATTTGAGTTATTTTCATTTCCACATATACAAATGTTTCCACTGACAGTGTGAGGTTATTGACATTCAAACTATTTCTACTGTAAGCCCTAATTCTAATTCTAATCCATCTATTTAATTGTCAACAGCTCGTGTAAACAGAACTAAATTAAAATTCTGTCTTATTTTAAAGTAAGGTGTCTATTGTGCAATGTGAGCAGACAAATATGCTGATCAGTATCCTCTGATGGAGATCCACAACGCTGAAATGGCCGTTCCTGGTGGCAAACATCTGTTTGTTCTCTGTTAAAACTACTCATCAGAGACATGAAGATTGAAATTCTTGAAAAAATTTCCCAATCAGCTTTTGATATCAAGGCCTATCCAGAGCATGGTGAACTCGAATCCATTGCTTCAGCTCTGATAGTCCAATAAACAGTATCCTTGCCTAAAGGAACCTGGTGAAGGCAAGGGCTATGAGGGATGGTTGGTTAGCATTCGAAACAAGCTCAATAATTACAGAGCAAAGCTGCGAGGGGCAGGTTGCAGTGAAGTGTCTGTTAACAGAAAGCGAAAAGCAGATGGGGATCCAATTGCTCATGTTAGTCGCGTGTCCATAAAATGCCTCAAAATGCCTCATTTTGTCACCGTCGCGTCGCTGAGTGGCGTCACGCCCGCTCGGTTCTACTTCCAGTTTCTCCGCGAAAATTTATGTGTGAGTTTGACATCCAGTGTGAACACACCTTTAGTGTTGTTTTCATTTGTTTGTCTCATGTTATCAGATGCTCATATTCTATGACACAGCTAGATGTGAAATTTTCATTACTCACCTGGTGAAGATGGGCACTCCTTTGACAGATTTCTCCATGCTTTCCTAACAGTGTAATGTAAGATAAAATAAGATTAAGATTAAGATAAGATTAAGGTCTGTCGGCCAAGTATACTTGTGTATACAAGGAATTTGGTCTCTGCATTTATCCCATCCGTGAATTAGTGAACACAAAGCACACAGTGAGGTGAAGCACACACTAACCCGGAGCAGTGAGCTGCCATGCTACAGCGGCACTCGGGGAGCAGTGAGGGGTTAGGTGCCTTGCTCAAGGGCACTTCAGCCGCTTTCTACCGGCCGGGGGTTCGAACCGGCAACCCTCCGGTCACAAGCCCAAAGCGCTAACCAGTAGGCCACAGCTGCCACAAATAATTTCTGCGTTGGCCGGGAATCGAACCCGGGTCAACTGCTTGGAAGGCAGCTATGCTCACCACTATACCACCAACGTAGTTTGTACTGTAGTCAAATATTTGACTTAAAATTTTAATGCTACTCTGGTTTTACAGGAGTCTGATCCCGAAGATGGGGCAACCAGTGGAGTGGCTGTGGGCATACTCTTTGTTCTCGAGGATGGTGTTGCACCGACTTCATCAGCAATGGTGCAGAACATTGCTGTGATTTTGGAGGAGACCATTGTACTAGATAGATTAGAAAATATAAAGTGACCAGTAGAGGTAGAAGTTTTTTTTTTTATAAATATGAGAACTACAAATGGGGACGACTGTGTGCAATTAAATTAGGCTGTAAACAGATGAATGAAATGAATAAATAAAAGTCACAGTCACCAGATGTAGCAGAGGTAGACAGACATGGTAATGACAGAGTGTCCAGTAAGTGTCCTGTTGTACAGCCTGATGGCCAGGGGGACGAAAGAGTTCTTCAGTCTGTTGGTGGAGCAGGATTGAGACAGCAGCCTGCCACTGAACAAAACTCCTCTGCCTGATGAAGGTGTTGTGCAGAGGGTGCAGGGCGTTGTCCAGTATGGACAGCAGTTTGTCCAGGGTCCTTCTCTCTGCCACTGTCACCAGAGAGTCCAGCTCTGTGCCCTTCTCACCAGTCTGTCCAGTCCAGCAGCGTCCCTCTTCTTGCTGCTTCCTCCCCAGCAAACCACAGCATAGAAGAGGATGCTGGCCACCACAGACTGGTAAAACATCTGCAGCAGTTTTTTGCAGATGTTGAAGGACCCCAGCCTTCTCAGGAAGTACAGACAGCTCTGTCCTTTCCTGTGGAGTGTGTCCATGTTTGTAGTCCAGTCCAGCCTGTCGTCCAGCTGCAGCCCCAGATATTTGTAAGTCCTGACCACCTCCACATCGACCCCGTTGATGGACACAGGTTGGAGATGTGATTTCTTCCTTCTGAAGTCCACCACCATCTCCTTGGTCTTGGAAGTGTTCAGCTGCAGATGGTTGGACCTGCACCACCTCATGAAGTCCGCAACCAGGCTCCTGTACTCCTCCTCCCGTCCATCCTTGATACAGCCAACTATCACAGTGTCATCTGAGTATTTCTGCATGTGGCAGAGCTCAGAGTTGTACTGGAAGTCAGATGTGTACAAGGTGAAGAGGACGGGAGAGAGCACGGTCCCCTGTGGTGCTCCGGTGCTGCTGACCACAGTGTCCGACGTGCAGTCCTTCAGTCTGACGTACTGTGGTCTCTCTGTGAGGTAGTCTGTAATCCATCTCACCAGGTGTGAGTCCACCCTCATCTCTGTCAGCTTGTCTCTCAGCAGGAGGGGCCGGATGGTGTTGAAGGCGCTGGAAAAATCAAAAAACATGATTCTCACAGCACCGCTCTCCTTATCCAGATGAGAGTAAGCCCTGTGTAACAGATAGAGGATGGCATCCTCCACGGCCACCTTCTCCTGGTATCCAAACTGCAGTGGATCCTGTGCGTGGTGGACCTGGGGTCTGAGGAGATGGAGCAGCAGCTGTTCAAAGGTCTTCATGATGTGGGATGTTAATGCAACTGGTCTGAAGTCACCCGGCTCCCTGGGGTGTTTTGTTTTGGGAAGCGGAATGAGACATGAGGTCTTCCAGAGCACGGGGACCCTCCCCAGCTGCAGGCTCAGGTTGAAGACATGCTGAAGCGGCTCCCCCAATTCAGCTGTTGGGCCTGGTACTAAGGCACTCAGTATTGGGGTTTGGCTATCATGAATAATTAATAATCATCAAAAATAATTATTTATTATTAAATAATTGGATCTGAATTACTAGATCACCTCGGGGCACCACCCTTCTAGGAAGGGAAAAGATAGCCAATTAATCAAAACAGTCTCATAAATTATACTAAATTGTCAATTTGGAGTTCGGATTAATAATTAACTTAATAACTATAACCAAAATTACCACGTTAACAACTAGTTAAAGTTGAAGGAATTTGGAGTTCTTGGCAGTGTAGAGGTTGGCAATATTCACTCTTGTGCAATATTAAACAGACAGGTATGTTTAAAAGACATTTATTAACCAGAATAAAAGTAAACATACATTCTAACTGCAGTCTACTCTATACAGGTGTGTGTGTGTGTGTGGGGGGGGGGGGGGGGGGTGCGTGCCAAAATGGCCGCTGGTTGTGGGTGTGTCAAGATGGCCGCCGGTTGTGGGCGTGCCTAGATGGCCGCTGGGGCCTTGATGTCTTGAACACAACGGAAACAAGATGGCCGCTGAGTGGGGACACTCGTGCTGTGTGCTGGCTGAATGCCTTTGTGGAATGTGATAAGAGGTGCCAGGTTAGAGAAAGGATGGTTAGTTTAGCATGCAAGAGACCCTGAGTCTATGTGTTGCATAATCTAAACTAACATCAAGTCACTATACTAAACAACTCAATAAAAACAAATATCACATCAAATCAAAGTTTAAGTTCTATGCTTTGCTTAGCTTAGCTTAACTAGGCCCAGGTCATACTACCAGTTGGTGGAAAGTCCATTTCTGGTGTGTTGCTCCTGTGGCTGGCAGTTCCTGATGGAAAGCCAAACCGGGAAAAGTTGTAGTCCTTGCTGTGTTTTCCTGATGGCAGACGTTGGAGGGAAACTGGCCGCTCCTTGAAGTCCTTTGAAGTGGCTTGTTAGCAGCTCGGTGCTAACTAGCCGTGTGGCTCCTGTTGTTTGGGAGTTTAGCCTGCAAACCTTCTGTTTGTTGGCTAAAAGACCTGGTGTAGATTCCTCAGCAGGATCTCGCTTCGCTACTGTAGGGAGAACAGGCCTGGCACCCAGCTGCAGCCAAGCAGCTGGGGTTCTCCACGTGGAGGTGTGGAGTTGTAGAGGTGGAAGAGTAGAGAATAAGAGAGAGAACAAAGGCAAAACAGCGCATTTTATATGACCTGATGACCTCAGAGGTCACATGCCACTGTCAGCCAGTGAACTGCTTGGTCAGTTTTTCACACCTGGAGGATTGTGGGACTTATAGTTCTGGTGCTTCCCTTTGTTTCCAAGACATGTGGTTAACTTGGTTGTGCATGGTGAGCTTCCATAGCTCACCCCCAGGTTCAGATCCCAACACAGCTAATAAACAGTGCGAGTCCTCCACCTTTGCGTTTGCCGCTGCGTCTGCAGTCCCTGTCCGCTCTCACCGTTGTGAATCCCGGTACATCCACATTAGCGTCCGGTGTGTTCTGGGTGAGCCAAGTTTCAGAGAGACACAGTAAACTGCTCTCCCTGAATGTCCTGTCGGTCCTCACAAGGGCCGCCAGCTCGTCTGTCTTGTTGGTGAGACAGTTAACATTCCCCATGATGATCGAAGGAACCGAGGGCTTGTACTTCCACCGCTTAGCCTCTAGCCTAGCCTTCACCTTCGTCCTGGCTCTGCTGCCTCGTCGCCTCCTCCTCAGCTCCTCAGGTATGGGGTGAACAATGCCGGCTCGTCCCGTTGCTTCGAGTGAAAGCAGCTTCTCCCTTGAATAAACAAGTTGTCCACCGCTGTGTTGCTGGTAAAAAGACGTTGTATCCATGTATGTAAAAAAAAAAAAAAACACACTTTAAGCACTAAAAACGACACGACACATACGGAGCTACTGGATCGGCGTCCTGCTCGCGCTGGCGCCGGAAGTAAACCCGTACTGGAGGAAGTGCCGGATCTTCCTTTTTGGATTGCTCTACGCTCTCAATATTTCATATACAAAGACTTTCAAGTACACTTTTGACACATTGCAACAGCTCTTCATGGAAATCCGCTCTGATTGTACACAGCGTGTGCGGTCATTGCAGAACAAACTCCTTCTTTAAACCAATGCCATGCACTTCACTGGAACACTGGAACACCAGTTTACCAATGCAATGCACTTGTTTCTGTTCTCTTAAACAAAAATGTTTAAATGTTCAACTGTTCAACTACATTGGCACATCTTTTGTGTTTTTGTAGTATGGATACCTGCATACCTGTGGTATACCTCTGGGCAGATGTGCCATTCTTGACTGTTAAATTACCGCATAAAGGTTTACACAGTGAAGTAAAATAAAAAGTAAACACCATTAAGAATTGTATATTTATTCAAATACAGGTAAATAAATAATGATTGTGCAGTTAATCAGCTTTTGCTAGTAATATAAATTATGCTACTGAGCAAATAAACTTGTTTATATTGGCAAAATGAAGAATTAATAGCAGTGACTAAAGAACAGCATAAATGTAACTGGTACAACAATGAAATGTCATTTGTACCAATTACATTTACGCTGTTATGTGAATTGTGTCAACGATTTGCTGTCATTGTCCTAACGATGAGACAATGACAGCAAATCGTTGACACAATTCAAAAATCTTACTGCAAAAGGTTGCCTTGAAGTTTTAAGTTTTCTCCATTATTCTTTTTTTTACGGTGTACACTGGATTTGCTTTTAAATTTTATTAGTTTATTACGTTTTCTGAGTTTTTCATGTGAAGCACTTTGTGTAAAAGTGTCTCATAAATAAAATGAAGTAATTTGAAACTAATCTTCACAAAACTCAGGAAAATAAAATAAAAACGATGTCACAGATCACGTATGACTCAATGTGTAGACCCTGGCTTCTTTAATGCTTTTTAGTTTTATCCTCATTAGTTTAGACTATTATATATTTTTACATAAGTGTATCCTGAAACCAGAAGTATTTTTTTTTCAACATTTAGTGTGACATACCCCGTAACCAGCCGTCATACTACAGGTGGAAGCTTCTCTTTTTGTTCTTTATGTTCAGCAACAACAATGCAGCACATGTGTACTGTACATGCATTTACCCCAGAGTGGCGTGGTGTCAGATAATGACCCTTTAGTGCCCCGACTGCTCAGTAGGCTTCTATGGCATGTTGCTGGCTCAGGCGTTTTCAAAATAAAAGCCCGACGGGTTTTTTTCACTTTGAGTCGGTATAAAAGTAACCGACAGGACGACGGGAATACACAGCAGTCACAGCTCGTCCTGAAGAACAACCATGACCATGGGCAAGGTAGGTGAACGATGGGAGTAGTTTACAAAATAAATATATTCACTAGAGTTTGTTTAAAAGTTCTTCAGAATTGGTTTTAACGACGTTGTCCTTTCAGATCATCTTCTACGAGGAAAGGAATTTCCAGGGTCGCCACTATGAGACCAGCAGCGACTGTGCTGAGCTGACCTCCTACCTGAGCAGGTGTCACTCCTGCAGGGTGCAGAGCGGCTGCTTCATGGTCTACGACCGCTCCAACTACATGGGCAACCAGTACTTCATGAGGAGGGGCGAGTACTCCGACTACATGAGCATGATGGGAATGTCCGACTGCATCAGGTCCTGCCGTATGATCCCCATGGTAGGTTACAAATCCTGCTTCTGTTAAACAGATGTGAACAGTTTAAAACTTTTCTATTTCATGACTTTTTTAAAAAAAAAATTATCTTTACAGCACAGGGGATCCTACAGGATGAGGATCTATGAGAGGGAGAACTTCGGTGGTCAGATGCACGAGCTGATGGACGACTGTGACAACATCATGGACCGTTACCGCATGTCCGACTGCATGTCCTGCAACGTGATGGACGGCCACTGGCTGATGTACGAGCAGCCCCACTACAGAGGCAGGATGATGTACATGAGGCCCGGCGAGTACAGGAGCTTCAGGGACATGGGACACAGCGGCATGAGGTGGATGAGCATGAGGCGCATCATGGATTCCTACTATTAAACTCTACTAAATAGAAACCCTTCACTCTTTGATTCTGTTTCACCGGTTGTTTCTATGCTTGGGGTACATCCCTGTACGTGCATTAAAGAACTGGATAATAAGATTAAATAAAGATTATAAACGGTGCGATTTCTTTCAAGAGTTCTTCTTTTTGGTCCTTCAAATGGAGATCAACAAATTGAACAGGGTAAAGACATCTAGAGGAAAGGAGACACGTGAATATCATTGCAGAGCTGCAGAGTATCATCCAGGCCTTGGGGAAAGAAAACTGTGAAAATGTGCAGTTTCTGTCAGTGTTGGCCAAAGACGGTAGAAAAAGTTAAAGCATGCTGAGGAGCTCCCCCTGGTGGCTGGATTTCAGTGGATGACTGAATCAACTAATAGGCACAGACATGGCCACCGTATTCAGACATATTGTAAACTCAAGCTCTTTTAACGTCTGGTAAAATGCATTTAATTGCATTTCAATTCAAAACAGCAGAAAAAGAAAGAAAATATTGTCACAACCTGGCTCATAAGCCATGACAAAAGACAAAGAAACGCGGTAAAATACAAAAGTCAACTGATTTATTAAAACAAACAAAAAGAACCCATACGAATTGATGAGATTTGAGTGTGAGGATCAGTGTGTCTGTTGATGGATGCATGATAATGTATGTGTAGTGTTGGAAGGTGTTAAAACCAAACGAACAGGCCAAAGCCAACACAACCAAAACCCACGTTGGAGTCCAGGTGGAAGATGAGAGAGAGAGAGAGTGAGGATTGTGACTGCCAGGTTTTATTAGCTCAGGGAGACTGGCCAGGTGCTCCCAATTGCTCCAAATTAGACCTGCCCACGAAGGTACCTGCAGACAAAACAAGACACAAAACACAAAACAGGCCCTAGTGGCAGGTGGCCGTCACAATATCCCTGGCCAAAACTGAACAGACCTAAAGTTAAAGTGCTATTTTAAGTACTTTAGAACAGTTTACAGCTTATGGTAGGAACTATAAATAGCAACCACTGAGTGCAACAAAGCTTATTAAGAACCACTTAAAATAAAAGTAGAATCAAGTGAATCAAATAAACTGTTCAACTAAAGATCTAAATTTAGTTTCACTATTTTGATTAACTAACGTATTTTTAGATAGTAATAAATGTTTTGCTGCTGCAGAGAACTGGCCAAAGCCATTTTTTTAAAACCTTAAATGGATTTGTGTCGCATAATTTCAATCAAACAGTGTGGTATAGTTTAGGTTAACTTACCCTAAGTAACATGACGTGGTACTAGTAGCATCATACCAGGAGCATGTAGCGTTAGCCGGCTGCTAGCACGATGGGTTTGTTTTGCTGGTGTTGTGTTAAACTTGTTAAACTCAAATATTGAACTAAAATGTGAAAAATGATTTGTTCTAAAGCGTAACAGATGTCATTTTTTGTTAAAATGCTACAGATTTCTACAAATGTGATATGATTCATTTAAATATGTGAAAGATTTTTTATTATTACATTACTGGTAGTTTGTACGGACATGGGACAAAGTTCATGATTTGATCAAAAATGTCACAAAGGTGTTAATGAACAAACAAAAATAAAACAGGTGACTTTAAACAGAGTGCTGCAAATGTGCTCATTCATACAGAGCAGTCAAGATAGATAGATGAGTCAGAGAGAGATGTGATATCTCAAATGTTGAAACTGAATTATAGGAACAAAAATAAATAATGAAAAATGTTGAAATGAGTTTCACCCACATTCCTGCTCCATGTAGACCACGCTTCCTGCAAAGAACTATTAAAAAGACTGTGTGCTAAATTAACAAACCACAGTCAACACAAGTGTTACCTGATACATCGTAAGGTTTTATAAAGCAAACAGGATACACTAGATCACAACGTAGAAAGCTAAAGCAAAGGCTCTGAATGCTTCCAGAGATACAGATTTCAGTTCTGAACATTTAGTGAAGTGACTTCAAACATAATATTAATCTATACAAAAACAAAATAACAAAGCAGAGCTACAGTCATTTGTAAATCATAATTTATTTGGTTTTAATTGTGGGAGAAACCGGAGTACCCGGGGAAAACCCACAGATGTGTGTGTGTGTGTGTGTGTGTGTGTGTGTGTGTGTGTGTGTGTGTGTGCTTCATAGAGGAAAGTCAGGGGGTCATAGAAAGGATGGAGAGAAGGTGGAGACAGGAGGAAGAGGAAGCCAAAGAAACGTTCAAGAAATGCAACAGCCAACGACTGTTGTCTTCAGGTCCTCTGTCTCTTTTGCTCTCTTTTCCAGCTCTTCTCTCGCTTCCTGTATTTTTGTCAAAACGGGGTAGCGGGTTTTGGGATTTAGGACCCAGATGCAGGACTTGAGGAGGCAGGAGTTGGCAAAAAAAAGATATTTAATTAACAAAAAACAAACGTACAAAAACCAAGGTTGCTGCCGGTATGCAGTGTTGCCAGATTGGGCGGTTTTCCGCCCAATTGGGCTACTTTTGTTTACGTCAGGCGGGGAAAAAATACATTGGGCGGGTGAATAAAATTTGGGCTGCTTTTGTCCACATTTGGCGAGTTTTTAATGTGAAAACAGCTCTCTCTCTCTCTCTCTCTCTGTCTCTCTCTTTTAAATTAATAAATAAATAAATAATTGACGTGAGTTGTAGGTTATTCAATTGGCATCTTTTTTTTTTTTTTTTTTTTTCCTCAATCGGCACCATTTCATTTGGCAACTTAACCGTGACGTCAGTTCGGCAAACGCACTGGCTCCGCGCTGAATTTGAAGCGGGTGGCCTAGCTAAGTTAGCATCATGCCGGGAAATATAAGAAATCCTACAAGAAGGAATGGGAGACCGACCCTGAACTTAAGACCTGGATCGCGGCTGTCCCAGGAGACGACTCTAAAGCCCGTTGCAAGTATTGTAACACAGAAATAAGATGATTTTTTTGATGTCACCTTATCTTATTTGCACTGTGACTGATTAGTAGCCCACTTATTCTATGGCGTTTGCTTGTTTATTTTAAAACTAGTTTTTTGTGGTTGTGTGTTCGGAAAATTCAATTAGCTGCTGTACGGCCAGGTCGTTGTGTGTCTTTCAGCACCACAAGTGTGGAAAGCAGCGAGGAGAAAAAGAGGGAGGGAGAGGCGATCTGTTTTTCTTTGTTTTAAATTGTTTTGCAATTAGTCCTCATACGGGTCATTTGTGATGTAAATAATGAAATTTGTTAGGCCTACACGGCTTAAAAGTGCACATTTTTACGTGCAGCTGACGTTTATTACCAATCTTTTACGGGTTTACACGGGTGTCTGGCAACGTCGTGGTTTGGGCTGGTTTTTATTGGATTGGGCGGGTTCTAAGATGTGATTGGGCTGGAAACTGTCAATCTGATCTGGCAACACTGCCGGTATGGCAGGAAATCCAAAAAAAATCAAAAACACTCTCAAAACTCTGACGTGGCATGAAAATACTATGGCATGGAAACTCTTGACATGGAACGCATGGCAAACAAGCAGTAACAAGCAGTGAACAAGCAGTAACAAGCAGTAACAAGCAGTGAACAAGCAGTAACAAGCAGTAACAAGCAGTAACAAGCAGTAACAAGCAGTAACAAGCAGTGAACAAGCAGTGAACAAGCAGTAACAAGCAGTAACAAGCAGTGAACAAGCAGTAACAAGCAGTAACAAGCAGTGAACAAGCAGTAACAAGCAGTGAACAAGCAGTGAACAAGCAGTAACAAGCAGTAACAAGCAGTAACAAGCAGTAACAAGCAGTGAACAAGCAGTAACAAGCAGTAACAAGCAGTGAACAAGCAGTAACAAGCAGTAACAAGCAGTGAACAAGCAGTAACAAGCAGTAACAAGCAGTGAACAAGCAGTAACAAGCAGTAACAAGCAGTAACAAGCAGTAACAAGCAGTGAACAAGCAGTGAACAAGCAGTAACAAGCAGTGAACAAGCAGTGAACAAGCAGTAACAAGCAGTAACAAGCAGTGAACAAGCAGTAACAAGCAGTAACAAGCAGTAACAAGCAGTAACAAGCAGCGAACAAGCAGCGAACAAGCAGTAACAAGCAGTAACAAGCAGTAACAAGCAGTAACAAGCAGTGAACAAGCAGTAACAAGCAGTGAACAAGCAGTGAACAAGCAGTAACAAGCAGTAACAAGCAGTAACAAGCAGTGAACAAGCAGTGAACAAGCAGTAACAAGCAGTAACAAGCAGTAACAAGCAGTGAACAAGCAGTAACAAGCAGTAACAAGCAGTGAACAAGCAGTAACAAGCAGTAACAAGCAGTGAACAAGCAGTAACAAGCAGTAACAAGCAGTAACAAGCAGTGAACAAGCAGTGAACAAGCAGTAACAAGCAGTGAACAAGCAGTGAACAAGCAGTAACAAGCAGTAACAAGCAGTGAACAAGCAGTAACAAGCAGTAACAAGCAGTAACAAGCAGTAACAAGCAGCGAACAAGCAGTAACAAGCAGTAACAAGCAGTAACAAGCAGTAACAAGCAGTGAACAAGCAGTAACAAGCAGTGAACAAGCAGTAACAAGCAGTAACAAGCAGTGAACAAGCAGTAACAAGCAGTAACAAGCAGTAACAAGCAGTGAACAAGCAGTAACAAGCAGTAACAAGCAGTAACAAGCAGTGAACAAGCAGTAACAAGCAGTGAACAAGCAGTAACAAGCAGTAACAAGCAGTGAACAAGCAGTAACAAGCAGTAACAAGCAGTGAACAAGCAGTAACAAACAGTGAACAAGCAGTGAACAAGCAGTGAACAAGCAGTAACAAGCAGTGAACAAGCAGTGAACAAGCAGTGAATAAGCAGTGAACAAGCAGTAACAAGCAGTGACAAGCAGTGAACAAGCAGTGAATAAGCAGTAACAAGCAGTGAACAAGCAGTGAATAAGCAGTGAACAAGCAGTAACAAGCAGTAACAAGCAGTAACAAGCAGTGAACAAGCAGTGAATAAGCAGTGAACAAGCAGTAACAAGCAGTAACAAGCAGTAACAAGCAGTGAACAAGCAGTGAACAAGCAGTAACAAGCAGTGAACAAGCAGTGAACAAGCAGTGAACAAGCAGTGAATAAGCAGTGAACAAGCAGTAACAAGCAGTAACAAGCAGTGAACAAGCAGTGAATAAGCAGTGAACAAGCAGTAACAAGCAGTAACAAGCAGTGAACAAGCAGTAACAAGCAGTGAACAAGCAGTAACAAGCAGTGAACAAGCAGTGAACAAGCAGTGAACAAGCAGTGAACAAGCAGTAACAAGCAGTATGACGCGACAGAGACAAAGGGGAAGGCAGGGCTATATATACACACACGAGGAACAGGGGTGACGAGACACAGGTGAAGCAAATGAAGAATTAACACAAGGTGAAACCAATGATCTAATCAAAAGAAAACATGTGATAACAAAACAGGAAGTCGAGAACTTAGCAAAATAAAACAGGAAACAGAACAGAAAAAACTAAACACTAACCATGACTATGAAAACCCAAAAACTTAACAAAATACAATAAACAGAAACACAAGAAACTAAACCATGATGGAAAAGACATGACGAAAGACATGACTGAAAACTAAACCATGACATGGGACAACATGACATGGGAAACCAGAACTTAACAAAATAAAACAGGAAACCGAACAGAAAACTAAACACTAAACATGACTGAAAACATAACGGAAACCATGACAGAAACTAAACCATGACGAACTAAGACATGACAGAAAACATGACAATTTTCTTTTCCAGCTCCTCTCTCTCCTCTTTTGCTTTCTGATGGAGCTCCTTTCTCTCCTCTTTTATTTACACTTCCATCTTCTCCATCACACCTGGTGTGTCACCTGCCACCCCTGCCTGTTCAGCCTCCGTCATCACTTCTAATTTATCCCAACAGGTGTTTCTTCTGGTGCAGCTAAGGTGAGCTCCTCTGGCTGAGAATACTGCACTGAAAAAAGGGGAAAAGGGGGATTGTTCAGTTTACATGTATACATTTCATATAGAAGACATGATTGAGTCATGTTCCTCTCTGAACATGCTTCAATCATGCTGCCATGTTATTTGGCCGAATGTATGCTTTGAACCTCAGCTACCCTCCTCAACTGAAGTATTTTTTGAAGTGCTTCAGAAAGTTGTGATGAAGCTGGGTGAAAACACGCTCTCTAAGAAAGGCCAAGTCCTCCAAAACAGACTCTGTGAGTGAGCCATGGACCATGGTTGCTCTTTTGTTGCTGTTGAACTGGAGTTTGGACAAATACTTGCACAGCCTTTTATTTATACTTTCTTTATCTGAGGCATAAATGCTGTGTTTTCATTTTCTTCCATAATGTACCTTGCAGTGTTCTTTGACAAAATAAAATCACTAGTAAAAAGTAAAAGTTTTTCTTTATGTCTTATTTGTTTTTGGAACTTTCATGGTAAATGCTATAAATACAAGCTGAGGTTGGATCAGACAGAAGGATGTACAAAATGAATTTATTTAAGTAACAGAAATGAGTGCACAGAAATAATTGTATCATGCAACGGATGAGCAAAGTATGCAAAAGCTTTATAATTTAATAGTGTAATATTTACTTGTCCAGGTCAGGTAGATTTAACAGAACAACAGTGTGTGTTATTTATGTAAAAAGCTTATGCTGCTTTAACAGATGTTAACTGAATATAACAAGCATAAAAAAGCTTTAAAGTAACATTTAAAAAAGTTATGTTGGTTTAACATAGAGTAATTGAATGCACTTAACATTAAAGAAAATTGTTGAATTAACGTACAAAAGTCTTGTTTCTTTAACAAAAAGTAATTCAGTATATTTAACGTAAATAAATCATTTTAAGGAAACGTAACTTTAATATGTGCAACCGATGTACATACTTTTTTCATGTAGATCCAAAAGCCTTTGTTTTCAGTGCGTACGGGAATATTCACCACTGTTTATCGGGTATATGACTGCACCCTTGGCCGCAGCGACAGCCACCACCGGCATGTCTGTGTGTGTCTGTGTGTGTGTGTGTCTCTGTGTGTGTGTGTGTCTCTGTGTGTGTGTGTGTGTCTCTGTGTCTGTGTGTGTGTGTGCGTACAAGACACGACGTCGAAGTGAGGACTTCCAAGCAACGATAACGTTTTTTTTAGTCGTTATCTGTATGAAATAAACTACCGCACAAAGACATCATTTGCTGATCATAAAACGCACACAGCACAGGTACAGACAATGCGTTTTAACTGTTTGAGATTAGAGCATATTGAAAATGGCGGTTGGCGCCGCTAAAGTAGCTAGCTAGCTAACTAGCCAGCTAGCTAACTAGCCAGCTAGCTACGAAGGTCACAAACTGTTTGAGATTAGAGCATATTGAAAATGGCGGTTGGCGCCGCTGAAGTAGCTAGCACAATGTAGGAAATACAATCATGTTAATTCAGACAAAATCCAACTTTGAACAATATAAATAGTTACTTACATGAGGCGGTGAAGTATTTTTTGTCCTTACACACAGAGAGTGACGTATTTTCCCGGGCTTGATGTACCGTTACTGCAGGTGGGCGGGGCTTGTCGTTTTACAGCCGATATAAACTTTTAAATTGTGAAATTAATTTATGGTTAAATCCAACGAAATTAATTATATTATAGAAAATATTAAGTTACGAAAATATTCACACGTTTTACTTATGGATAACTAAAAAAACAACAACAAACAAAAAAAAAGACTTCTTACAGTCTACTTACATAACTTTTTCATGGGAACAATACTTATTTTTAAGTATTACTCACATTTTCTGGGTCTGTTTACAACTTGACTTTACACTGAAAGTTACTGTACAATAAACATTAAAATCTATACAACATCTCCAGTGAAAAGAAGGAGATGAGAAAAAAAATAAGCTGTAGCCTATCACATCATTTACTTTTCAAGTAGATCTGTAAAATGATCTGTTTAAAACTAAAAATATCCACAGATCTATTCATGGATCTATTCAGATGTAAGTTGCATGATGTGAGCCGATTTGAACAAGAATACATGAGCTCCTATATGCTAGAGCAAGTTGTTGTTCAGTTCAACAACAAATAGTTCTTTAAAGTAAGAAAGCACGGTTTCAGAGGTTTACCGTCATCCAGACACATAAACATTTTCTGAATGCATGACATGACGAAGACCTTCTCACAGCTGAAGGGGTCAGGACCAGATGTGAGGAGAGCAACAGGAACATCACTGAAATCAGGCTTCTCTTCCTCCTGCAAAACACCATCAATGTAATTACCAGTGGGGTATACTACAAAGGCACTCACTGTAAGAGACAACCTGGATTAGTTTACCCAGACATGGTCCTAAAGCTGATCTAAGAAGCTCCCAGGGATTCAATCTCACAACTAAAATGTCAGTGGGCTCCTCTAATATCAGATGTATGAGGATGTCTAGGTTAATTACTATACCCCAGAGGAGATCGTTCTAGGCAACACATTTTAACACCACAAAAACAAAATAAAACTGATTTGCAAAAATATACAGACTAGTGTCACAGCTGTAGGTTTGAATAGGACACAAAGATTCAGTCACAGAACAGGAATTCAGAGGTTGTGGTGATTTATTTAGTTTATTGCCTAGACTGAGACAGCTGGTGGGAGGAGAGTTGCGAATTGACGGAGATGGGTTGAACCAGGTTGGTGGGGATCCGGGGTAAGCTGGGGCTGAGCTGGGGGAGGCTTCCAGAGAGAGAACACGACAGAGCAGATGAGTCCAAGGAGCAGAGGACAGGGTAGACAGTAAACAGTAAATAAATGCAACAAAGGAATTCTGAACTAAAGATTTGAGCCACTTCTGTTTACTTTAAGGCCGTGTTCACAGTGACACTCTGCAACCTCATGAGAATGAATTTGGTCTATGGTAGCAGAGCAGAATCTGCAATAATATTTGGCCCTGAAAGGCTTCATAAAACCTGCAAAAGCATGGGCTGCAAGATTGTCAGACACCACACACACAATGACAAAGCTCTTAACTACCTGGCCAATAAATTCAATGAACACACCGTCTTTTTCAAGAGTAGGGTCAAGTGTTTTTGATGCTCAACATCAGGGACTTTACATAATGCTGCAAAAACGGCAAAACGAGAAAAACGTTTACTTCCCAGATACTACGAAAAGAAATGACAGGACTCTAAAAGTATCTGCCCTGGGTGACTAGATACCCTAGATATTTTTTAAATAAAGTGCTGTGTGAAGTTGGAAAATATTATTCCACCACGTAAAGTAAGTAGGAAATGTTAATGACTTTTAACAACGTTAGTGACAGTATGAAAGTTCCTGGTTACCTCGCGGCTAGCCTCTGGGTTAGCCCCTCGGCGGGTTAGCCGGCAGCTAGCCCCATTAGCTCGCTAGCCACACTAGCCTCCAGGCCACCAAGGCTAGCCCCGCTATCTCGCTAGCCACACTAGCCTCTGGGTTAAGGCTGGATTATGCTTCCGCGTAGTGATCACGCAATGGTCACGCAATGGCCACGCAGTTGCTTGGACGCAGTCGTGAGACCGTGATGGTTCTGCGTGGGGTTTACGTGTCGAAATGCATGCCACACCGGTAGAGGGCGCTATGATTTTTTGTGACCGACCGACCGAGACTCTTGTGACGTATCTCGCCTCGTATAGTTATTTACCTTCCGGCTTTTGTCGTAGTCACAGTGAACGATGGACACCGAGACAGAGAGACTGGCGTTGGAGCTCCAAATTATTCAAGCAGAGGAAGAAATACTTCTATTGCAAATTAGGGCACGACAAAGGAGACAATGATGTTTATGAGTGGAAACCGGAAAAGCGGTCTCCAGCGGATGTAGTTAGCGGACCAATCACAGCCAATGCCGCTGTGTTGCTGCTGCGTTGCTGTTGCGTCGCCTCGACGCGCGTCGAGGATTTTTGGGAGGTGCACGTCTGGCCCTTGCGTAGGACGCACGGGGGTCCGCAAGGACGTAATAGGTCCGCAATAGGTCCGTACGCACGGTCGCGCTGTGTCAACGCGGAAGCATAATTTGGGCTTTAGGCCACCACGGCTAGGGCTAGCCCCGCGGGTTAGCTACGGTCTGTCAACGCCCAGATACTCACCTGTAAATAATCACAACTCAGCTCAAAGGAAGGACAAAGGATGAATCTGTTGAATAAAGTGTGTAGTCGGTAAATCAGTCGTGTGTGAATGGACGAACAAAAGGTAAATGAAAGCTCAACCAAACCACAGAGAGAGACACCAGTAGGTATAGATCAGCAATGAGCAATTTGATCACTATCAATATTAAAGTCTCAGGGCTACATTCAAAAACTAAATTAATTAAAATCTGTAACTGTAGAGTTCTGAGTTTGGAAAAAGAAAAGGAGTTGCTATGTTTAAAACTAATCTGTGGACGTCAGCAGAGTAAACTTTAACTGGAAGTTTTGATGCTGTTTTCCTTCTGTGTTTGTTTCAGAGTTATGTTTTTGGATAAACAGTGACCTGGATGACGAAGAAGCTTCACAGACATAACGTCGCACTTTTCAACATTTTTATAAAAACTATTTCACTACAACGAAAAAAAAAAAAAAAAAGAAAAAGAAAATCAGAATCAGGATGTATTAGCAGCATTATTAAGAAAGAAATAGAGGCTATGTCCAGACTTTAGGAGGATGTAAAAGGACACTGAATAAAGAGTTTTCTTTCCAAAGTTGATTATATGTTCTGTTCAACTGGATCAGCAGCTGCTCTAAAAGATTTCAGTTTGAAATGTTTTGTGACTCTGGAAAACAAATAAATAATAAATAAATAAATCCCAAACCCAACATTTATTTTTCTCTTTTCTTTCACAGTCACCAACTCAAGCTCAGTGTTGCATTAATTATTACAATTCACATGATTTTACTTTGTTTAAGCTATTTTTTATCTTCTTTTTTTTTTTTTTTTAACTTGCCAGCAGGTTTTAGAGGAATTCAAACAGTAAGGTCAAGCTATTGAATTGAAGTATTGCTGCATCTGTCTGGTCACTGCTGCATTGTGCAGCTTCCAGCAACATTTTAACACCATCCATTCATTAAATCAACTCTAAAACCTTTTTCTGACAAAAAATAGTCTCTGTTCATGTGAAAGGAATATTCTGTTCAGACCCTGTGACCTTGTTGGTATATGGGTAAGCAACTCAAAACTCTATAGGCTTCTATAGTAGGTTGCTGGCTCAGGATTTTGAACAATGGAGCAGCAAACGGTCTTTGTCTCTGTCCAGGTATAAATGAGACATGTTCAGACAGGGACAGCATCAGTTCATCGACAGTTCTCTGAGAGACCTGACAAACCACCACAGTCAACATGGGCAAGGTAGGAAACACAGGGACTGAACCAACATTAGTTGGTCTACTAATCTGTATAATTGTGACTTTGGTTGTTGAACACATTTTAATTCTTTTATCAAGATCATCTTCTACGAGGACAGGAACTTCCAGGGTCGCTCCTATGAGTGCATGAGCGACTGCGCCGACATGTCCTCCTACCTGAGCAGGTGCCACTCCTGCAGGGTGGAGAGCGGCTGCTTCATGGTCTACGATCGCCCCAACTACATGGGCAACCAGTACTTCATGAGGAGGGGCGAGTACTCCGACTACATGAGCATGATGGGATGGAGCGGTGGCATCAGGTCTTGCCGTATGATCCCCATGGTAGGTTACAAATCAACATCATGTTCTGATTCACCTGTGACCTCTACAGCTCTGGACATTAATCATATTTATCTTCTCCAAACAGTACAGGGGTCAGTTCAGGATGAGGATCTATGAGAGGGAGAACTTCGGAGGCCAGATGCACGAGCTGATGGACGACTGTGACTCCATCATGGACCGCTACCGCATGTCCGACTGCATGTCCTGCAACGTGATGGACGGCCACTGGCTGATGTACGAGCAGCCCCACTACAGAGGCAGGATGATGTACATGAGGCCCGGCGAGTACAGGAGCTTCAGGGACATGGGGTACAGCGGCATGAGGTGGATGAGCATGAGGCGCATCATGGACATGTGCTAAATGTACATTCTGACTTCAATAAATGACGTAACTTTCTAAATTGGTGTCATCGTATTTAATATCTTTAGCAAGATTTCTCCAGAAGAGCTAACTCAATCTTGTTATATTCCTGTGTCATTCTGATCATTTGGTCCTTTACACAAGACACAACAATACAATGCTTTATATCAAACTTAACTTAATAAAACAGGACAACCTCTGTAAAAACACCCAAAACCAAAAGAAAGACATGATATGTACAGCTATACCAGTCTAGAAGCTATACAGAAAAAACTGTCATCACTTTGGTGAAACTGAACTCCTGTTATCAGGTCAAAACTATAATATGTCCAATAGTTTATAAAGTAGTCCCAGTTTCATGTAACCATTGTTGTAATTAGCAAGTGTTAGCATGCTAATGTACAAATGTACACTGCATTTACTGTCTACTGTCCTGTAATGAACTGATGCATTTCGACCAAAGCACTGGTTCTCCATTTCAGTCCAAGTCTTACATTATAGCTAAACCCAGCAGTCACCAACACAACAATACAATACTTTATATCAAACTTTCCAATTACAACATGACTTCTTCTAGTAACACGTCCAAAACCAAAAGAAAGACATAATCTCCAGTATATGCAGCTGCAACTGTTCAGAAGCTGGAGTAAAGGCTGGGCTGTTAGATCCTCTATCCTAAATAAACTCTAATAATTTTGGTAAAACCCAGCCCCTGTTATCAGATCAAAATATTAGCACATACAATACTTTAGATTTTAGATTTCAAACCAATGTATCTCTGGTTACAAAGCCAAGAACATTCATTATCCTATTATTCATTTATCTATTACCGTTTAAGACACTTTTCAGGTACTGTGGAACCTAGACACTGTAACCTACATACGCAGCCTACGCCGGTGTGAGACATTTAGACTTGTCAGTCAGATTCATTTTTGTTTCTACTTCCTGCTTCACTTTCAACAATGGCGACTGAAACCTTCGCCGAAATGTCGCTGAACACAAGTCATACAAATGTTTGTATCTCTGAACCTCCCCAGTGAACCTTTCCTCTATGTGTTCCATCTTTATTGATCCAAAACAATCAGTTCAGTAATGGCACAGATGGAGAAGCAACAGGAAATACTAAAGAGGAAATACGCAACAACCAAGTGGACCAATCACAGCTCGTAGTTACATTTCTGGGAAGGTGCACGTCAGTTACGGCGCTAGGCTCTGCGAAAGCTCTGCATAGGTGTCTGCATTGTCGGCGTAGCCTCTGCGTCAACTTAACGCAGAAGTCTGAACCGCCTACATTGTTGTGTATTTCCGCTGTAGTTTTTCCAGCTGCTTCTCCATCTCCTCCATCAGTCTCCATTGTTGCAAGTGAAGCAGGAAGTAGAAACAAAAATTAACCCGAATGTCAAAAAAGACACAGTGTTTGGGTGGAGTTGTTACAGAGCGAGCGAGGACTGATGAGCACACAAACATAAATGTCTCACACCAGCGTAGGCTACGTATGTACGTTAGCCGTCTATGTCCTGCAGTATTCTGAAAGAGCCTTAAGAGATGGGGTACACCCAGTCTTATTGGTACATAATCAATCAAGTCTGTCACATGACTAACATTAGAAAGATAAAAAAAAACAGTCACACTTACATACACACCTTGGACCAAATTAGAATCACCAGTTACCTAACAAGTATGTCTTAGGACTGTAGGAGGACGTTGGACCACCCAGAGAAACCAAGAACTCAAGGTAAAGGGAGATCGACTGCCGGGTTCAAACCCAGAACTCTTCTTGCTGTTTGAGGAAACAAAGTTTTTGGAACTTCCTGTTGCCCTAATATTTTAGACCTGGCGGTGACTGCTCGTTTAAACCAATAAAACACTGTTGACTCTCTAGTCTTACTGTCCAACACTGAAAATCTGTCTGTTTGACTCATTTTTTTCTGACAAAGTAAAGACTTCCACCAATCCCTGACTCTCACACTCTCACACTTTTAGTCCATGATATGCTTCCTTAACTTTTCTTAAGTCATGTTCAGACCAGACAGTATTTGTCTCTGGTGAGACGGCCACTATATCAGATCAGGTCATGAAACTCGTCTGAGAAAAAATGGCTGAAGACACATTGGTCACTCACCACATGAACAAACCATCTATATAATGGCTTGTGTGATGCCAAGAAGTAAATTGAACTGAAGGTTTGGAAATAATTTTGGAAGGTTTGGTCTATAGTCATTTAATGAATGCTCATATAACACTGTAATTTCAGCACCCAATAAGAATCATGGGTACTAAGACATTGATACTGTGGTGTCCACATAGACATTGAACACAGATGTTGTGGTTTAAGAAAGGTCAGAGCTGTATGTGGTTCCTAAGGAGAATAAGGTTGTTCAGTGTCTGTAAACCATGCTGCAGATGTTCTACCACTTGACTGTAGCCAGCATCGTCATCCAGCATTGAAGACAATCGATGTCAAGCAAATCAACAAGCTTCAGAGACTATTCTGAACAACACGTCTCAAAAACTGGACGCAACAGGAAGTCTTTCCTACCAATGTCTATAAAGGTTTCTTTTGCTACAAACTATAATATGATACTAGTGTTGTGTGAAATCTTAATCTGTAATACCACCTTAATTTATTCATAATTTGTTGCTAATATCAGGTGCAGTGTTGATGCGTCCATTAAGAACTCGCTCTTGCATTTAACAGCTTAAACGCCGTACTTGTATTATTTTTGATAATATTGCTGACACTTTGTACTGCTGTTCTTGGTCTTTAATCACAAGAATTTCTTTTGAGATTAATAAAATTTTTAAAAAGTTTGAAACATTTATTTTGAGAACTTCCGTCAGTTGTAATAAAGACTCATTTGTCATTACAGCATGAGTTGAACAATGTCCACCTGTAATGTCTCTGTTAAGTGTGTATAAACTCATAATGTGTTGTAAAATATTGTTTGCACGCTGCCTAATGTGTTACAGTTAAAACACAACATCCACTGAGTTAATCTAATTGACATTTCCAGTCAGATTTCAGTATAATAACGAAAGAGTTGTAACTTCAGCTTCACCGATGAAAACCATTGGTCATCTATTTCTTGTTTATCATATATGATACACATCTGTAGTAACTAATGGACAGATGTGGATTACATAATGGCATGTCAGACGACTGTGGTCAAAAGGTTACTCATGTCTATAAACTGTCCTCTTACCAATCAGAAGGAATGAAACCTGTAAACGAGACTATTGTGTCTTACTCTGCATTGTAACGTTAACACATGCTCATTGTATTAACTCCCCTATGGACAAATACATTCTAAAGTCTTCTAGGGGATCCAGTCACATGGAAATGAGACAAATGACCCCCAGCACTCTATAGACCTCTATACCATGTCGCTGGCTCAGGGCTTTTGACAATGGGATCCTCCGGGTTTGTTCAGGTATAAAAGTCACCTTCAAAACAGGAGCAGCATCAGTGTAGCAGCAACACCTCAAACCACAACCATGAACATGGGCAAGGTAAGCACACCCACCAACGCATCAACTGTTCTTCATCCATTCCTCCTCTTGAGCGTATTACTCACATTTCGTTCGTTTTCCAGATCATCTTCTACGAGGACAGGAACTTCCAGGGTCGCTCCTATGAGTGCATGAGCGACTGCTCCGACATGACCTCCTACCTGAGCAGGTGTCACTCCTGCAGGGTGGAGAGCGGCTGCTTCATGGTCTACGACCGCCCCAACTACATGGGCAACCAGTACTTCATGAGGAGGGGCGAGTACGCCGACTACATGAGCATGATGGGAATGAGGGACTGCATCAGGTCTTGCCGTATGATCCCCATGGTAGGTTACAAAGCAACATCGTGTCCTGATACACCTGTGACTTCTACAGCTCTGGACATTAATCATTTTTATCTTCTCCAAACAGCACAGAGGTCAGTTCAGGATGAGGATCTATGAGAGGGAGAACTTCGGAGGTCAGATGCACGAGCTGATGGACGACTGCGACAACATCCAGGACCGCTACCGCATGTCCGACTGCATGTCCTGCAACGTGATGGACGGCCACTGGCTGATGTACGAGCAGCCCCACTACAGAGGCAGGATGATGTACATGAGGCCTGGCGAGTACAGGAGCTTCAAGGACATGGGATACAGCGGCATGAGGTGGATGAGCATGAGGCGCATCATGGACATGTAGAAAGTCTAGATAATAAGCTAAAAGCAAATAAAACTTTTTGACAAAATCCTTCTGCCTGTTGAGCCGATCTTGTTGAATTTAATAAATAGCTGACGTGACGTGATTTTATTTCATTTCACATTTAAAACAATAAAGAAAAGAATATTGTTGTGAACAGTTAAAACAGAAAGTGACTGAGGTTATAGATTTTCTGATAAAAACAGCACAAATCATTCTTTTTAGGTCACCTCTACTTATGATTTTACATTATTCTCCAGTCTAGAGTGTAAGTAAGATGAAGCAACTCAACATCATGACTTTAAATCTAATCACTGCTGTTTTAGACTAGGCTCATTGAGCGATGCACAGATTGGTCAACAAACATCGAACACACTTTAACAAACAATCACCACTGATTTATACTGAAAACAAACATTAAGTACAAATAAAAGTGCTTCTTAAGGACTCCCACTATAATCTAAATAATATAACAAACTAAAGTTTGATGAAGTATGATCATAAAATACCAAGAATACAGCCCTTACTGTTCTGGTAAGGCAGCACTACTTCTTTAGGAAAGAGATCTATCAGGAACATTCATGATTCCGAAAGGACGAGTCCATTGACTCTGATGACCCTTTGACCCTTTTTGACCCTAGGGCCATTGTCAGTTCAAAAATGCACATCACTAACACTTTGTTGACATTGTCCCAAACATGAATCGCTTCTGTTGACCCTGACCGTTTTCTGACATCCCCACCAGTCCACTCAAAATATTAAAATCTTATTGGCTGAAAGGTTTACCACCCCAACGGATGGGCCTTTGCATTCAAGATGTGTATGCTTCTACAGCTGCCGTCAGTCATTTTGAGAGGCACTGTGGATTTTGCTCTAGCATAAAAAAGATTTCATAAACATAAAGATTTTTTATTTATCAAACCTTGTTGCACACAATGTTTGCACATGATATAACATTTTAGCACTGCTCACCTAATAAGCTGACCTATACATACGTACATGTAGCTGTACAGATAACGCTAGCTGCTACATTAGCCTTAACAAAATAATCTTTATTTCATTATTTATTATTTTGTTTTGTAATCACTACCTAAACAAGATAACCTTAGTCAGCTATTACTTTGTTGGTCTGAACAAGATGTTTGTGTTACGTTGACTGACACAAGATAACGCTGCCCCTATGTTAGCCTTAACAAGACAACTTTAGTCACTAAGTTAGCTTAAACAAGACAGCATTAGCTGGTATGCTAGCCTAAACAAGATAAAATTAGTCACTACATTAGCCTAAACAAGACAGCATTAGCTGGTATGCTAGCCTAAACAAGATAAAATTAGTCACTACATTAGCCTAAACAAGACAGCATTAGCTGGTATGCTAGCCTAAACAAGATAACCTTAGTCACAACATTAGCCTAAACAGAATAACCTTAGTCACTATGTTGTGAACTATTACTTTATTAGCTTGAACAAGATGTTGGCACTATCTTGATCTAAATGTTACAGGAACCTTACTGACTACATTATCCATAACAAGATATCCATAGCCACTAGACAGCTTAAACAAGATAGTCTTATTCGTCACGTTAGCTTAAACAAGATAACCTTAGTCGCTATGTTATGGACTATTACTGTATTAGCTTGAAAATGTTGGCGCTATCTTGACCTATAGAAGATGCTAACCAAGACATTAGCCTAAACAAGATATCCTTAGTTACTACATCAGCTATAACTAGATAACCCTACTCTCGCCTGAACAAGATGTTGGCACTAACCACCAACAGACTGAAGAACTCTTTCGTCCCCCTGGCCATCAGACTGTACAACAGCTCTCAGTGATGGCAGGAGGCACAATAGACAATGGACAAATCTTTTTGCACTACTTACTGGACACTGTCATTGCCATGTCTGTCTACCTCTGCTACATGTGGTGACTGTGACTTTCATTCATTTATTCATTTCATTCATCTGTTTACAGCCCAATTTAATTGCACACAGTCCTCCCCATTTGTAGCTCTCATATTTATATAAAAAAAAAAAAAAAAAAAAAAAAACCTTCTACCTCTACTGGTCACTTTATATTTTTAACATAGTTTATAGTTGTATAAAACATTTTATTTCTTGTTACTTTCTATTTTTTATATAGTTTTTGTATTGTATGTTCAATGTATGTTACTGCTACTGGATGCTTGAATTTCCCTCGGGATCAATAAAGTATCTATCTATCTATCTATCTATCTATCTATCTATATCTTGAATTGTACAAGATACGCTAATCTTAGCCACTACATTGGTCTTAACAAGATAGCATTGGTCACTACACTAACATTAGTGTAAACCATATAGTATTAGCAGCTGTGCTAGCCTCTAAACAGATCATTAGCAAGAACATCTGCTTCTTTTTGCCTAAACAAGGTCATTAGCCGCTACATTAGCCTCGATGAGCTAACATCATCTTTCATGAAAGCTATGTGTCTGAAAACTCCAAATGAAGCTGCATGTTTTCAGCTAAACCTGCTCATCCTAATAGCTCGTTAGCTCACTTGATGTACATGAAAGTCACAGAAAAATAATAACTTAAAAGCAATATTTATCAATCAACATTTTTCTATCCCCAGAAAAATGTAGACAATTAGATTAAACGCTGCAATGACTGATTATTTATGTGTACTGTCAATTATATGATGAAATGCACAAAAAATAAAACATTTAAGAAGTGTACGATTATAAGCAGAATTGATTCTTTTCCTCTTCATCCTGAAACACTTAACTCCACCTTTATCACCAGCATATGAATACTATGTCGTTCACAGATGTGTCCAATGTGGTTTATTTATTTCCTAAAATGTCTTTTTATATTCTTACAGAAATATAAACATGTGTTTTTAAGTAATTTCTTATTTTAAGTATTAAAATCAAGAAATGCCAGCTTAAATAACCTTTTCTGAAACACTATGCAACATATGCATCATACACACCGTCACATGGGCCAGCCTATTCACATATTACAACCACTGATGAAAGTGGTCTCTGTATTGAGAAGAAAAGGCCTTTCTAAAGACTGCGAGGTACCCAGTGCTAGAATGGACATAACCGCTGCATTTTGTGGGCCTCAGTGGTAAGTTGCTGAGTAAGGGGTTCTCTGTAGCGGGGGTTCTGGTTCTTTACGTTCGGTCAGGTATAAAAGGAAAGGGTTAAACCAGGAAGGAAGGCAGTATTGGAGCAACAGCAACAACTCATCCACAGCCAACATGACCAACACCGGCATGAGCATGAGGGGCAAGGTACAACATCTTTTATTTAATAAGCTGAGATCACTGCTGGTAAATTAAATTTGCTGCTTTTATGATTCAACTGAGCACAATTTCCTTTCCAGATCATCTTCTACGAGGACAGGAACTTCCAGGGTCGCCACTATGAGTGCATGAGCGACTGCGCCGACATGACCTCCTACCTGAGCAGGTGTCACTCCTGCAGGGTGGAGAGCGGCTGCTTCATGGTCTACGACCGCCCCAACTACATGGGCAACCAGTGGTTCATGAGGAGGGGCGAGTACTCCGACTACATGAGCATGATGGGATGGAGCGGTGGCATCAGGTCTTGCCGTATGATCCCCATGGTAGGTTACAAATCCTGCTCTTCTGTTAAACACATATGAACGGTTTAAAAACAACATTTTAATGTCTCTAATATGTTTTACAGTACAGGGGATCCTACAGGATGAGGATCTATGAGAGAGAGAACTTTGGTGGTCAGATGCACGAGCTGATGGACGACTGCGACAACATCATGGACCGTTACCGCATGTCCGACTGCATGTCCTGCAACGTGATGGACGGCCACTGGCTGATGTACGAGCAGCCCCACTACAGAGGCAGGATGATGTACATGAGGCCTGGCGAGTACAGGAGCTTCAGGGACATGGGATACAGCGGCATGAGGTGGATGAGCATGAGGCGCATCATGGACTCCTGCAACTAAATGTTCACTGAATGTTCTCTGTCGGAACTGAATAAAAGAATTCTACACTATTTTGTCTTTTCTCAAGCTCATTCATAAACTGTCATTAGGACAGAGTAATGCACCAACATCTAAAATTAGCTTTTAGGTAGCGAACACATTAGCAAAGCAAATTTTCCTCATAATATATATATATATATATATATTGACTCTGATGAGAAAGACACAGACTCATTTTAAGATTCATTTTATGGGTAAATATTACACACTACAGGATTATCAAAGGCTAAAGACTAAAATAAAAGGTTATCGAGGATAGTTCAGAAGCATACATAATGCTGAATTATGACCAGATTCAACTCTTAGAAATCTGTACAGTGTAAAATATTGGAAGAATTCTGGCCTGTACAGGTGCAGAGAGCTACGATCAGGTAGCTAACAGGAGTTGCTAGCTAACTAGTCACTGATCACGTGACAATAACAACATGGATGCCTCCTAGAAGACAGGTGAGGAGCCCAGTGGGTCATTGGTTCATCAAGTGTGTGGAAATACTTCAGCTAAAGATGAAGCCCATACTACTGTGACATGTCAGTCCTGAAATACAACTAAAGTACTACTGCAATGCATCTGAAAAGGCTAACGCTAACGCTAGCAGAGGAACGGTCCAAATCCTCTGGACAGCAGTCAGTTAACAACTTGACCAAACGTTCTGTGGTAACAGAGAGAAGGAGGCTGCACATCAACTATTTGATAAAGTTATTAGACCTTTAGCTGCTACACTATCCCATCTAACAACACACTGTGGAGTACTATTAAATGCTACTGATGGTGCTGAGGTGCTGCCTGTTTTTATACAGGCTATACATATCTGCAGCTCACAGTATGTAGCACATGAGCTGTCTGTTCTCAGCAGATGTATTCAGGTCAAGAATATAGACTTATTACTTTCTACTGTGACGTCATCAGAGACGAGTCAGGGTCGACTTGACTTTCATCACATAACCCTAGACTTAAAGAAAGTCATGCAACCTCTATTAGCTAATGCTAGTTACTAACTGTAGTTGATGGTTGTTGTAGAAATATTAATAATTATTACGTAACAGTAATATGACTTACTGCATACTGCATTTAATGTGTCGTATTCTTTTATCACTTTAAATAAATACTGCTGCATCTTACAGACATCGTTGTGTGGACAGTGGATTATTTTGGATATGAACTCAGACACATTTGATCAACCACCATGAGAGTTATCAAGAGAATCCGTTTCCCATTGATCCCTGACTCCCGTCATATTACATCATCACTTTGATATCTTTGTGAAATTGTGCAGCACATGGATTCATGATTTGTTTAGTGAGACCACTGTGGTATTTCACAGTTCAAATTAAATCAATCAGTCCTTGAGTCCAACTGAACGTTTGAGGCAAATTAGAAGAAATTCTCTGGAAGCCTTCATGAGGTGTCACATTTACAAGAATAGGCCGGAAAAAACGTACGGACGGTCAACCTCCCAAAGAAAGCTGTCACCTAGGTAATAAAATGATTCCTGTTATAGCTTTACTCACACACTGGCCAGTTCATTAGGTACACTAGTGAATACATTCTAATTTAACAGTCCTGCTCTAAATCTAGTCTCCATGGAGGTTCTGGTGTTCAGCTTTAGTTTCTAATAACTCAGAGAGATGTTGATTCAACTGTGTTTTCATCTTCTAGTACTACTGAACTGACAGGTGTTCCTAATATTTTGACATTTTAATCTAAATAACAGAAACTCTTCAGTGTTTAGTTCAGTCCAGTTTAACAGCACCACAGACTCCATCCTCCACAATGATCATCCAGGTGAATCACCACCTTGCTGACTCTGGTTCGACATCAACTCAACATTCATGAGGTGTACCTAATGAAGTGGCAAAGGGGTGTTGATTGTATATGAGTGAAATCTGGCTAACTGACAGTAACAGTTCACTCATCAAATAAGTTTAGTTAATTTTTATTCTCATTATTCTTTAATTCATGTCAGATTAAACGTTCAGTAAACATTCGTCTGGTGCTTTATTCCCAAATTACAAAATTAAAATCATTTAAATTTGCTTTATTAATAGAAACAAGGAGATCTTCCTAATTTAACTTCTTTCTTTCACAAACTGACTATGGTTTCCATGAGAGCTCATTTGTCGGTGCATGAACCCAATTTAGAAAGCAACTCATAAAAACATTCTCAATCAGAACATCAATTCTGTTTTGTTTTCTGGTACCAATCCATGCATTGAAGCATATTTATACCACTGAAATAAAATAATCTTTGGTCAATCATTATCTATTAGTATATATTTTTGATTGTGTCATGAAATACAACAACTAGTATTGGCAGTTATTAACTAAATGTAACTATAATTACACAGCTTTAAGTTCAACGCAGTTAAAACAGTGAAACAATAGCAGCCTTACAAATGAGAAAACAGGCTTTGTGTCACCTCGTGAAAACGGTAGCGTTTCTAAAGTCTTCGAAGCCCACCATGTGACTGTATGTCACCGTACCAAAGGCACTCCTGCTCTATACCATGTTGCTGGGTCAGGGGTTTTAACAATGGGGGCCCTCTGACTCTTTAGGCTTTGGTCAGGTATAAAAGCAAGGGTTAAACCCAACAGGACAGCAGTGCAGCAGTAGCAACAGCAGCAGCTCAACTCAAAATATGTCCACCACTGATATGAGCATGGGCAAGGTAAGCTTCACAACGCTTTAAAACCACGTTACGTCAGTCACAGAGGCTGTAATGTGGACGGTGAATGTCTATCAACTCTAAATCTGAACTCTTATGTTTCAGATCATCTTCTACGAGGACAGGAACTTCCAGGGTCGCTCCTATGAGTGCATGAGCGACTGCGCCGACATGTCCTCCTACCTGAGCAGGTGTCACTCCTGCAGGGTGGAGAGCGGCTGCTTCATGGTCTACGACCGCCCCAACTACATGGGCAACCAGTACTTCATGAGGAGGGGCGAGTACGCCGACTACATGAGCATGATGGGATGGAGCGGTGGCATCAGGTCTTGCCGTATGATCCCCATGGTAGGTTACAAATCAACATCATGTCCTGATACACCTGTGACCTCTACAGCTCTGGACATTAATCATTTTTATCTTCTCCAAACAGTACAGAGGTCAGTTCAGGATGAGGATCTATGAGAGGGAGAACTTCGGAGGCCAGATGCACGAGCTGATGGACGACTGTGACTCCATCATGGACCGTTACCGCATGTCCGACTGCATGTCCTGCAACGTGATGGACGGCCACTGGCTGATGTACGAGCAGCCCCACTACAGAGGCAGGATGATGTACATGAGGCCCGGCGAGTACAGGAGCTTCAGGGACATGGGATACAGCGGCATGAGGTGGATGAGCATGAGGCGCATCATGGACATGTGCTAGACAGTTTCATTCTGAAATAAAACAACTGAGATGAAGCAATAACTAAAGCTTGTGGCTTTTTTCAGTTATTTCACATTTTCTGTAACACACCAAAGGAACAATGATTAGTATGACTAATAATGTTCATAGTTAAACAAATAAGTCCAACAAGTAAAATGGTGGAGCTGTGGAGCTTGGGATGGAAGGGTCACGGGTTTGCATCCCAGTCCACGGCATTGTTCTATTTTAAATTAATGTTATAATCAGTTTATTAACTAAATCAAAGAGACAAACATTAATTATTCATTGTGTGTAATTGGTTACAAAAGTGAATAAAAACTGACTGTAGTGTCGGCAGTCAATCCTACTGTTTTTATTTCACCAGGTGAAACTATAAAGCAGGTCAAGCCAAGAAAGCATCATAAAACAGAATTGGAAAAACAGAAACACTTGCTCTGAAGGGTATAAATATGTGAGGGACAGTGTCTGTTATCAAGAACTAACGGACAACGTTAAAAACTACAAAGCCTTAAAGGGCGATACCCAACTTATACCATGGTTTACAAGACTTAAGACCACCACTTTTTGTTTGTCAGGAGCCTTGGTAACATGTCAGGGTTCGACTAATACCTGGAACAATCATTATCGTCCAATGGGCTTCTAACGCCAGTAAAATGCTGCAGTAAATAAAACCAGCCACTGAGATAATGACTACGTTCATTTAGATCCGTAAACAGACCGTTTCAATGGAATGACTTGTTAACTATTAGGAGTTAATGGAAGGTCATGGTTTCACATCCAAGTATGAAATAAGGTCAACGTTACACATTTAGATAGACAGTCAGCTGTGTAAAGGCTCAGTACTGCCCTTTAATTAGTCCACAGTGAAATGTAAAAAGTAGACTGAATGCAAATTGTAATCAACCTAAAGCACTGGACTTAGCAGCGTCAGCTAGTGTAATGCTAACAGCTGTTAATGTTAATAGATGTTATGCAAATATTAAGCTGATAAAACAATGATTGACAGAATTGTGTTTGCTATAAATTAGTTTATTGGCTGCAGCGTTCATGAAGTGCAATAAGACGACTGGTGTGCCAGCGTTTACGAATGTTTGTCCACCAACAGACGTGACCACGACTTGCCCCGCCCACAAATATTCTTCTGTTGGCAAGTTGTTCTGGAGTCTCTCTGTTGGGAACTGATTCTGCTCCTGCAAAGATTAAGATTGTTTGGGGGCGGGGTTTAATTTTTATGGTGATGGACAGAAGAGTAACAGCAGTAATACACGTCATCTGAGAAACAAGAAGCTGAATTAGTTTAAAATAAAATCTGTTTTCTTTTTAAATTATATAAAGATAATTCAGACATGATTTGTGTCTTATTTTTTTCAATCAGTGGCAACAAAACTAGAAACAGTAAAACATCTTTTTAACATTTAAATTGATCTCAAATGTAAATAACAGATAGAGAAGCCATTTGATCTAGAACAGTGAAGCCTGTGAGAGGGTGCATAATAACTTTCCCATCAGCATTCACAAACGGGGGGGCGTGTGGGGGGGTATGTTGCTGACTCTGGGCTTCCATACAATAGTGGCACTGATCCACTGGATGTGTCGTTAGGTATAAAAAAGGCTTAAATCCAGAATAGGAATGCTATAGCATCACTCAATCTATCAGCCACCATGTACGGCAAGGTAAGTTCATGCAGATAGTTTAACTGCTGCTAACGTGATGTGTGCACACATTCAGCTCTTTGCTTTATTATATTATTTTAGACTGCATGATGAATTCTTTTGTGGCTAAGATTCAAGAGCTGTTCACGTCAGGGTTGAGTTGGTCACTGATCTCCGTGTGCTCTGCTGGAGTCTAGATCATCTTCTACGAGGACAAGAACTTCCAGGGTCGCTGCTATGAGACCAGCAGCGACTGCGCCGACACCTCCTCCCACCTGAGCAGGTGTAGCTCCTGCAGGGTGGAGAGCGGCTGCTTCATGGTCTACGACCGGCCCAACTACATGGGTCAGCAGCACTTCCTGAGGAGGGGCGAGTACTCCGACTACCAGCATCTGATGGGCTTCGGCGACTGCATCAGGTCGTGCCGTATGATCCCCATGGTATGGCACTAAGGACGCAGCACACAAAACACAAGATGTCAAATAAAATAAGTAACCGTGTGTTGTCTCCTAACAGCACAAAGGCTCTTACAGAATAAGGATCTATGAGAGGGAGAACTTCGGAGGTCAGATGTACGAGCTGAACGACGACTGCGACAACATCCAGGACCGCTACCGCATGTCCGACTGCCAGTCCTGCAACGTGATGGACGGCCACTGGCTGATGTACGAACAGCCCCACTACAGAGGCAGGATGATGTACCTGAGGCCCGGCGAGTACAGGAGCTTCAAGGACATGGGATATGACGGCATGAGGTTCAGCTCCATCCGACGCATAACCGACTCTTGTTACAACTGATCTAACCTCACGAATAAAGAGCAACTTCCATTTTCAACCATGGCATACACAACTTTCAATGTTGGTAACAATAATTAACTTGATTTAATTGTGATGTAATGTGATTGAATGCAAAATCTAAATACACAATGAAAAATGAGATCTAGAAAAACTGTTGTTGCTCCTTGATTGTTGGGATGAAAGACTTCAAATGTTATCATCAGTATCAGTATCACCTCAATGTCACTGACAAACCAATAACACACAGTAAATATTCAGGTGACATTTATTCTTCTTTAGATTAAAGACACATATATGAAAGTAGCTGCATATATTCAATTAGAAATGTGTAATTATTTAATCATGTGAAGTAGTTTCAGTAGTATTAGTCAGGGTGGCGTAAAGAGCACAGAGCTTTATACGGTTTTGGCTGATTCAGTCTTTAGAGGAACAATCCATGAGCGGTGAGCAGCACATATTCCACCACAACATCAGAGACCACATGGAGCTGGATTCAGATAGGGATTAGTGTCTGAATGCTCTAACCACAAGGCCTTGACTGAAATGATGCCGTGGGCTCGATGGAACACGATGGAGATATTAAAGAAACCTAGACAGTTAGTATTTTCTATGAAATTATTATTAGTAGAGAAAACCAACAGAATTACAGCTGGATTCGTCTGCAAATATTTATGATTGAAGAGTTTATTGTGTCGTTGGTCGTCCATTGTTTCTCAAATTTAAAGCCAAGAGTCTATATGCATATAGTCAGCAGTTATTCTTACCATGAATATTACCCTGGACATTAGTTACTACTTGAAATAGCAATTCACCACCTACTGTATACTAGTCTCTGGGTTTTAAACCTGAATGGGTTAAATTCTGTTATAAAAAGAGTCAAACAAAAATACAATATGTTTTTTAAGGTAAAGATAGATAGATAGTAGTTGAGTGAGGTATAATATGTATAGTAATGTATAAAAAAAAATGTTTTTAGGTATATATATAAAACAAAGATATACAATAAATATGAATATATATATACAGTATAATGAAATAAATATTTAAAATTTAAAATTAAGAATTGCGGAACACAAAGCAGCAATTAGAAATGGTAACTTTGATTACGCAATTGCAAGGCATTACCGAGATAAGAGTCATGGACCAGCAACTTCCCTCAAGTTTATAGGTATTGAAAGAATCAAACCCCAACCACGAGGAGGTAATTTAATCAAACAACTTTTACAGAGAGAGGCCTTCTGGATACATAAACTCAACACAGTAGAACCATACGGTCTGAATGAGGTACTGGATCTAAGTGTATTCTTGGGATAAGATGTGTATGTAAAGTTTATCTTTGTATATAGATTATACTTTTGTATATTTTTGTAAAGAGTATATTTTTCTATATAAATGAATTGTTGTTGGTTGATATGAGTAATGACCTAAATTAAAAATTAAAAATCTATTGTACTTTTTAACATACAGTATAACTTGGATACAAATGTGCTTAAATGATATAGATTGGGTATATGTACATGCAAGTTATAACATGCAAGACATGGATTTGATGATATTTATTGTATTCTCTGGTGTGGTAGTGTGGGGAGTATTCTCACTGGGTCTGGTGTGGTCATGTGATGTTGCTACCATCTATTTCACCTGCGGATGTCAGATTGATTGTGAACGTGAACCTGATGAAGCAAATTGCGAAACGCGTTGTTCACGCCGAATAAAGTCAGCAAAAAATACTCTCCAGTGTGCGATGTATACCACTTTTTGATTTAATGAAATAAATATGTTCATGAAGATATGTGGCAATATAAAATGTATAAATATGTAAAATAAATCTCTTTAAAGACAGTATTTGAGTATATGTATGAAACTATACAAGATATATAATATCAGGGATATTTTATATATATATTCTGCTTGTACATTTATTTTTTTGACATATTTAATAACTTATATATCTCAAGAATTACATTATACTGTATATATAGAGAGTAAAAAAGCTTTACAGACATGTATAATCCACTGGTAATTGTTGTATAAGTGTAAGAATCCTTGTTATGATCGTCCCAGTGTGAGTAATAATAGTAATAACACGCTTTTAATGAGCTGAACTCCCTTCAGTTGCAGATATGATTATAATATAGTTTATAGTTTCATGTCCAATCACCTCCTCTGAGTTTGTTTTATGTAAGAAGTACCGGCAGCAAATAAATAAACATTTGTTGTGATGAATGTGTGTCAGCTCTGTGATGATTTATCTATTTATTTCATGAGCAGCAACAAATAATCACAATTAAATGCACTGAAACGTAATGTCTTCCTCTGCAACAGATGTGTGTGGTCAGCTGCACACTCTTTGATTTGTGATTATTCTTTATTAATAAATATTGGTGCAAGTGACACATGCGTAAAATATAGCTTGGATTTTTTCCCCCAAACATCTGATTGGATGTATAGAAATAAATCAGTGAAAACTACCTGTTCACACCTTCAAAGTCTGGGCTCTCTGGAAATGAATGTGAAGTACGGTCCAAGTACCTGCCCCATCCATTTTTATCAAGGATTCATCTATAGGTAACTTGTGTGGACTTGGGGCAGTCAAGTATCCCAGAATGTCAAAAGTCTAAAATCTGTGTACTTGGTATTAATATATGCACCTGATAAAACTCCTCACCAGTCATTTAGAAGTGAAGACTTGGATGAAACGTCTTCAAGAAACTCTAAAAGTCCAGTTGTCTTTGTTTCTGCTTTGTTTTTTGGATAAACTTTGACCTGGATGAATGAGAACCTTCACACACATACTATAAACAAGCACCCATGGCTTTGATCGTCTTGAAATCCATTAAATCTCAATGTCAACAGTGGTCGGATCAAACTAGATTAAAAAATACTAGGCGACTATAAACATGTTGTTATTGTGCAGAGATGTGAGATACTGTAGCAAAGCTTCTATCTCATCTATCAAATTTCAGAAATGAAATAAATGTCTTAACAATGTAAATGAATCAAACACAGATTAATTAATTAATGCAGAATTGTAAATGTTTCTTGCTAAATATATTTAATAGCTGCTTTCAGTCCTGTACTGATCCTATTTTTCTAGCAAGTGAAATGTTAATGTATGTTAAATAAAACTGTTAGAACCGTTTAATTAGACCTTCAGTGAAAGGTACGTCAGTGGAAAACACGCTCTCTGTTATTCAGCAGCAATACAAAGCGTGGCCTCACAAATGCAACCACCGCAAATCACGATTCGTTGAAGGTCTCTTTGAAATTGAGGCGTGCACGGGGGCCTCAGCTCCATGTTGCTCTGTCAGGAGTTTGAACAATGGGGGTCATGCATCCTTTGGGTGCAAGGTCAGGTATAAAAGCAACACGGGGCACATCGAGAAAATCGTGCAGTCCTTTCGAGCCAAAACAGTTCTAACTGTAGCCATGACCATGGGCAAGGTGTGCAGCACCAACTCCTCACTTCTAACATTTATTGTCTGATTGAATGTTTATAAAAAAAAAAATATATATATGGTTTAAAATCAATCAGAGGTTTGATCATAATGGTTTATTGTTTTGTTTTTTCAGATTATCTTCTACGAGGACAGGAACTTCCAGGGTCGTTCCTATGAGACCAGCAGCGACTGTGCTGACATGTCCTCCTACCTGAGCAGGTGTCACTCCTGCAGGGTGGAGAGCGGCTGCTTCATGGTCTACGACCGCACTAACTACATGGGCAACCAGTACTTTGTCAGGAGGGGAGAGTACTCCGACTACCAGCGTATGGGCATGAGTGACTGCATCAGGTCTTGCCGTATGATCCCCATGGTACTGCCACGTGTTTCATTCCCTCCTTGAAAGATGTCGAACCCTGTGACAGATCTCCTTGACTCACTTTCACAAATTTCAATTTACAGCACAGGGGCCAGTTCAGGATGAGGATCTATGAGAGAGAGAACTTCGGTGGTCAGATGCACGAGCTGATGGACGACTGTGACAACATGATGGACCGCTACCGCATGTCCGACTGCCAGTCCTGCAACGTGATGGACGGCCACTGGCTGATGTACGAGCAGCCCCACTACAGAGGCAGGATGATGTACATGAGGCCCGGCGAGTACAGGAGCTTCAAGGACATGGGATACAGCGGCATGAGGTGGATGAGCATGAGGCGCATCATGGATTCCTGTTATTAGAGCACTGGTGTATAAAAGCAAGAGTTTGAATAAAATCTAGTCATGCTCTTTTAAATGAATCCTTCCATCCTTGTTACTGATGATTTGAAACTCACACAACACCGTATGTCTTAAACACACACAAACAAAACATCAGTAATCTCAAACATTAAGCTTCTAACACTACTGCTCATAAAGTTGATTTAAGATGTTTTAACACTTCGATCTCGGTAGGATTTCATTTTTTATGAGAATAATAAAACTGGACATCAGGTTTTCGTGCACCTTCAACCAGAGCAACATTTTCATTGTCAACCTCCAGGTTACGTTTGAAAAAAGGACTTAAATACAACCATACATAATTATTATAAAGTGTAAAAATGAAGGAGCAGACTACCTAGACTTTAGTTTAATCTACAAGCTACAGCACACAACAAGTTCATATATATTTAACACTGGTTAGGATTTATTTCAAATCATATTAAAGATGTTTATTCTACAATCAGAGTTATACAGAGGAAAACTATTTTATATTTGATTCTGTATAATTTCATCCGTCACCTTGATGAGTGAAAATATGTATTTTATTTTTAATTTAGAATCTGTACAGTATGTTAAGAAAAAGCTGACTTTCCGAAACAATTGATCACCATTACAGTGTGTACAGTGAGCGTCTTTTGTGAGACACAAAGGAGAAGGGTTCAGTATTTTGTTTTGCTGGTCGTCTTTTGTTCCCTGGAGGTCGGTGAATAGCCCAAACGCCATTTAATAGAAGTCAGAGGAGTTTTAACTACTGTTAATTTAAACTTAAATAAAAATATCATCTTTAAATATGGAAGAAATACATGAAATATGTATATTTATTTGTTGAAAACAACATGTAGCCTACTTATGATTTGTTGTTTGACAAACTTATTTAGTTATTTCATAATCAGCCTTTACAGTTCATATTCAAACTGCACTATTGGTTTCTTTTTATTGTAGAATATATATTTATTTATGTTGTAAAAAACTGCCAGAGGTTTGAGGCAATTGACATGTTTTTAATTTTATTTATTTTAATTTGAATTGCACCATAAACTAAACCATATTTTAGGCGTCATTATAAATATAATAATAATTTTCCTGTTACTCTTGCATCATATAAACCTATAAAATATCGAACTTGAATATAATTCTGCTGTTGCTTTAAAAAGCCTGGTTAAAATTAATTTCATTTTTAAAATGTCCATGCTGTTAACTCTGGACTAAGTTCATGTATCATGGATGGATGTTTGGATTTTTTAAAGTGATCACAACTTGCAGATAAATCAGTGAAATGTTGTTTATCCAAACTATCAACATGCATCCTGTGTTAAAATCATTTGCTTAAATGATTTCTTTGTCAGCTTAATTGTGGATAGCATCAAAATGTTACCCTAGCTAAGCCCGATTCAGTTCTTATCAAAGTCTCGTATAACTTCATCTGGATTTCATCATGTTTTATATAAATGATCAAATCTGTTTGTTTTTCCTTAACATGTAATTGTGTTGTTTTAAGCTCAAACTTTTACCATTATCTAAAAAATGTAGACATGTTGTAGAATCTGTTTTGATATGGACAAAAGTCCTAAAAGGACACTTCTCAAGTTAAGTAACCATTAGCTAACAGTTAGCCAACCGCTAGCTTAACTTGAGAACGGTTAGCTACTTCTCAAGTTAAGTAACCATTAGCTAACAGTTAGCCAACCGCTAGCTTAACTTGAGAACGGTTAGCTACTTCTCAAGTTAGGTAACCATTAGCTAACCGTTAGCCAACCGCTAGCTTAACTTGAAAAGTAGAAGTAGCTAACCGTTAGCCAACCGCTAGCTTAACTTGAAAAGTAGAAGTAGCTAACCGTTAGCCAACCGCTGGCTTAGCAGTTAGCTAATGGTTACTTAACTTGAGAAGTAGCTAACCGTTAGCCAACCGCTTCCTAACATTAGCACCCAAACAGACCTGCCGGGTTGAACCAAAAGCTAGGCTACTAGCATGCTGGTAACTGAGTCTTTTACTAATCTAAGACCCAGAAAAAAAAAAAAAAAAAAAAATTAGCTGTAGTGTGTAGTGTAGCTGTAGTTTTGTTTAAATGTTATGTATGTTGGTATGGTAGAATAACAAAAAGTGATTGAGTCTTGTTCTTATTATACTGTATACAAATATACACCAATTTGCCTTCGTAAGATTGTGTAGGCAGTTGACAGGATGTTTTCATTTATGTTTAACTGTGCTGTTAAACAGCTCAAACTTAATTTATTAATTGTTGGACATGTTGATATACAATCCATTTTATTTTTATGCACATTAATATGTCCTAAAATTATACTTCTTGAGGTAGCAAGAAATAACCGTTAGCTTACCACTAGCTAACATTAGCTAACAGATCTCAAACAGACCTGCCGTCTTAAATGTTGCTTTAGAAATTGACTCCTGACATGCTTTGTTAAAAAAATCTTGTTTTTAAGTTTTTGTTACGGGGCTACTCTGTTATTTATGTATGTATATTTAGTGTGATTTTTGCTTTTTATAACTAAAATTATTCTCTAGTAAGATTAAAACACATAAAGAGAACACATGCTTGACAAACATGTTTACGTTTTACACATCACCTTTATTTAGTCAAATACAGAAGTCTAGCACATGTCAGTGATGCGCCTCATGCTCATCCACCTCATGCCGCTGTATCCCATGTCCCTGAAGCTCCTGTACTCGCCAGGCCTCAGGTACATCATCCTGCCTCTGTAGTGGGGCTGCTCGTACATCAGCCAGTGGCCGTCCATCACGTTGCAGGACATGCAGTCGGACATGCGGTAGCGGTCCATGATGGAGTCACAGTCGTCCATCAGCTCGTACATCTGACCACCGAAGTTCTCCCTCTCATAGATCCTCATCCTGAACTGACCTCTGTGCTGTAAACAAATGCAAAGATAACGTGAGTATACATTTTAAAACAATAAGGAAACATTTATCAGTCAAAGGAATGTGCTGCAAGGCTTACATAGGGGATCATTCTGCAGGATCTGATGGAGTCGATCATTCCCATGCTCATCATGCGCTGCATGTCGGAGTACTCGCCCCTCCTCATGAAGAACTGGTTACCCATGTAGTTGGGGCGGTCGTAGACCATGAAGCAGCCGCTCTCCACCCTGCAGGAGTGGCACCTGCTCAGGTAGGAGGTCATGTCGGCGCAGTCGCTCATGCACTCATAGGAGCGACCCTGGAAGTTCCTGTCCTCGTAGAAGACGATCTGAATTGGAGGACAGAGACGAGATCTTGGTTTAGGAATGAGTTAGCATTCCCATCAATGATTAAAATGTAGATTTATTGTGATAAAATATTTTCAGTGAATGTCCCATTACCTTGCCCATGATGATGGTTTAGGTTGTTCCGAGTGGATGGTTCAACTTGCTCTGCCAGCTCCATGATTCCAGGGCCTTTTTATACAAAATCCCAGGGGTCGTGATGTGTTGTTATTCAAATGTGCAAAGGTGATGAATTAGCAGTATGACTTTTGCTGAATGGGGCCTATAAATGTGTAACAATGCTTCTCCATCCATACATTTCTGGCAGCAGTCATCAGCATTGTCTATTATAAGCATTAGCTTTGTGTGTGTTCCATTCTCAGACAGAAGGTTCTCCGTATACAACCAGATCATCAGTGATGGAAAGAACGTGACATCGGGCCACAATCTGTTTGTTAAGTACGAGTGATGTTTCATGAAATCTTACACAAATCATTGTTTCCTGATGTTGAAATGTTGTTAAATTTAATAGACCTGATTGAGAAACAAGTGACAAGATACACAGCCAACCGAACAAGACAAAAAAATGAAAGTAATTAAACCAATGAAAGCATAAATGTGTTGCTGTTGATAAAAAGGCTGACACAACAGCCACACAGTAAATGCATTTTGGTGATTTTAGTGCGGCCAACCTATTCGAGTAGCAATGCATTCTGAGAGTAATATTATGGCTTACTTAAAATGAGTTTACTTACTCTGCTGTATGAACCTGTCACAGACAATTTGTCTAATTTATTTGCATGGGGGATAGAAAATGTAGGAACTTGATTGATTTAATAAACAGTGATGTCATTTTTTTGGAGTAGAAAAGATCAAGGTCTACAGACTTGAGTAACTTCTACCTTTTGTGGGCCTTAGTTAAGAAAAATGCACGTTCAGAAATTAAGTGAAATTGTATAAAGTTTGAAAAAAACTAAAGTTGCAAAAACATTTTCACACAAATCAAAACAAGACTGAGAGACTTGGTGAATAACCCTGAGAGATTAAAAATAGACGCTGAAAAAACTGTAAGATTTAGAGTACCTTACAGGAGGTCAGCCTGAAGTTACCCCACCCACAAACTTTTGTTGTGCTCCAGACCAATCAAATCGTTTGGGCTGTGGAATTTGGAGCCAAAATGGCTGCCGTCTGAGAAACGAGGCACTGTCTGCTATAAAAGACACTTACAGCAAAATAACGAACAGATTATACTAATTAAGACATTTGTCAAGAAGCCTTTGTCACACAATTTAATGTCTCTGATTGGTTGGGGGACTATCAGCTGATCTCTGTATCGGTTCAAGCACGCCTCAGAATGAAATCCAAATGTTACCAGACTGATTCTGATGAGACCATGAGATTTAGCTGAAACGCTCAACACTACACAAAGCAAAGGTTTCTTCTAATTCCATCATAGACCATAGTGCCCTTTGTTTCTGTAATGCATTAATGGAAAACTAAAAGGAGAATTAGTGCGACCAACTGTTTCGGCCCATGCATCAACTCAAAGTATTTGCAGAAATGTGTATGAAGGTTGCTTTAAATTGAAGATGGAAACCAGTCTTATCAGAATATGAGTCTGGTAACATCTGGATTTCATTATGAGATGTGTTACAGATACAGATCAAAACATACACCTGCATCACCTGGATAGTCCTCCAACAAACAAACCAGACACATTTAAAAACTAATTAAGCTCCATGGTGCTCAGATGACATGTACGACTACTGTTACTCTTCCGTCCATTGTCATATTAAGCCCCGCCCCCAAGCGATCTGATTGGCCCTGCAGATCTTTACTGGAGCAGAATCAGTTCCCAATGGAGAGACTCCAGATTAACTTTCCACCATAAAACGTGTAGAAGAAGATGTATATGAATGAAAACACAGACTTTCATCTTAATTTATTTAACAGCTTGCAAACAAAACATTAGACTTAATAATTTAACTGTACCTTAAACTACTGTTGCTGTAGTAAGTGTAATAAGTGTATTATTATCATCATCTCTGATTTATTATCAATGTTCTATAGAGTACCAAAGTGAACATTAGTGAGTCAGAAGCCTTTTTAATGGATCGTTGATTTGCTTTTGACTTGATTACAATGTGCAGTGTCTTATAATTATAAGTAATCACAATAAAAGAAGGTACTACTTAGCCTGTTGCTCACAGTATAAGAAAAACAAAGCATACAAGTAAAAAAAACAGTTGCCTCTCGCTTTTAACTCACCCGAGAACAGAATCACACTTTCACACTTTTTGGACGACTTTCAAACAAATGAAAACACGTTCACAAAGCAGGTTAAAAATTCAACATCTTTAATAAACAAAGCGTTTGATATTTACAGCAAGGTGTTGCTTGATGGCTAAAATTCGGTGACCCTCCTGAAGGAGCCGACGATGGCGCAGGTGGCGCACCAGTCGCGGTACCTCCTGTACTCCCCGGACCTCAGGAAGTACTGGCGGCCTCGGTAGTTGGGGTACTCGTAGAAGATCCAGTAGCCGTTCATAACATTACAGGAGTAGACGTGGCGGTGGTGGAAACGGTCAGACACACAGGGACAGTCATCCATGAACTCCATCATGTGGCCACTGAAGTCGGGCTTCTCGTAGATACGCAATCTGTAGGAGCCTCGATACTGTGGGACCGGAGGAAAGTCAGCAAACAAATACTACGTTAGTGAAACAAATACAGCCGTGGGGAAATCAGTGTGTTCTTTATCTCACCACTGGGATCATCCGGCATGAACGGATACAGCTGCTGAAGCCCATCCACCTCTGGTAATCAGGATACTCCCCCCTCCTCATGAAGTACTGGTGGCCCATGAAGTTGGGTCGCTCGTAGATCATGAAGCAGCCGCTCTCCACCCGGATGGAGTTGCAGCGGCTGAAGTACGAGTGAAGGTCCGTGCAGTCGTTGCTGCACTCATAGCTCCGACCCTGGAAGTTCTTGTCCTCGTAAAAGATAATCTGGTGGAAAAAGAATTAACGTTAAAGGATAAACTGGGAAATTTCCCAGTTTGGGATTAATAAAGCATCTATCTATCTATCTATCTATCTACCAATCAACAGTTCTCACCTCTGAGCTGAAAATAAAACAAACGCAGGTCACTGACATGTAATATGAGCAGAGAGGAGAAACAGCACTTACCTTGCCCATGGTCTCCGTTGGAGAGATTCCCCATGTTTTCAGGGCTTTTTATACTACCTCTTCACAAACAAAGCATTGTTATTCAAATCCTCTCATAGTTATAATTGAAGGCTACTAGCACATGTTTACCTTTGTGCTGGGGAACAACATTGGGCCAGAAATATGGATTTGTATTTGAAAAAAAGAGGATAAATAATTAACTGGTTTGGTGTTTTGACACGCATGGACAAAGGAAAAGACTAGTATGGTATCCACACGTCCAGTGGACAATGGCTGCAGAACAATATGGAAACAGCCCTTTCGCATTAAATCTGTTGCGTAACAGAGCAGGAAGCCATTCACTCTGCCTCCAGCTCTTCCTGAGCAGCTCCACTGTATGCTAATCAGTGGCTGTTTACACTGGACATTTAGATTTGATCAGGATTTGTGTTCCAACGGGTCGCGTGTTAACCTGTGTGATGCTTTTTATTAGAAAAAAACACATTTACCTCCAGATTCAGCTGTTTCTGGTGTTCAGATGTGTGGCTGTTTAGACTTGACGGACTACGTTTCACCTTCGCTGCCGGCCATGTTTGACCTTTTTAAAAAGCACCCTCCTTCAAATATTATAAGAGGAGTGACCGTTAGTTTTTATTTCATGACAACAGTTAAAATTTCAGGACTATTCAGTTAAAGTTTATTCATATAGCATCAGAGACAAGACAGATAGTCTCAAGATGCTTTACAGAACCCAGAGGAGGAAACCTTGAGCAGATCCTTAAGCTCAGTCGGCTTGAGGCCAGCCAGGTACAACATCTCCACATATGATTATATTTTTATTTTTCCTTGAATCTGTTGTTCGTGGTTTGCGGTTTATTTGTATTAAAAAGTTTAATGACAATAATTATAGGGACTATAGAGGCTACATTTCAGCTTCTATTATGTATAAGAACATACACCAGTAACATTACATGCATTATTTAACATACATTTATATTTAAATGTTATCACCTGTGTAATATAATTTATCTACGTAAAATAATTATTAGTGTTATGAGCAGTTTCCAAAGAATTTTAAATTATATTTCTAAATGATATACGTATAGTTATCATAGATTTGTTTTGTTGTTTTGAGAATATTAAGAACAGACTTGAAGAGGCATTATTTATATCTAAGTGTCTTTTAAGGCGTTTTAAAGATTTTCTTAACTGGCTTCTACAAAGATGTGTTTGTTACACGCGCCCTAGTTTTTCTAGATCAAACCTGATCATGTATTGTATGGTATGGGTATATATGTCTAACATGGAGAAGATTAAATTACAGACCACAGTCTAACCAGGAGCTTTGGTAGATATGTTGTGTAGCCCACAGCAGATATGTTCCTACATGTCCCTATGTATTTAACAAATTAATAATGCAGCTTTGTAGTTAACAGATGATGAGTTCCAGAAAGACAGAATAACAGATAAATGTTTTATTAAGCAGTTTATTGTGGAAACAGAACTCAGAGGAAGATTCATTTAAACGAAGCCTGATTCAGTTGAGGTCGATGATTCTTCTGACGGAGCCGATTCTCGGGCTGACGCCTCCCCAGTCGCTGTACCTCCGGTACTCTCCGGGCCTCAGGTAGTACACCCGGCCCTTGTAGTTAGGCTGATCGTACAGCAGCCAGTGGCCGTCCATCACGTTGCAGGAGTGGAAGTCGGACATGCTGAGCCTCTCCTGGATGTTGGGGCAGTCGTCCACCAGCTCGTGCATCTGGCCGGACATGTCGTAGCGTTCGTAAAGCCTCATCCTGTAGGGGCCTCGGTGCTGCCATGGAATCAAAAACTCTGTTACTGCCTCCACTGGTCTTCAAGTTTTCTCATTTTGGAATAACAAGCATTTCACATGGGAATGGTTTGACCTACCTGTGGGATCATGCGGCAAGATCTGACACAGTCATTGATGCCGATCATACTCTGGTTATCAGAGTACTCCCCTCTCCTCAGGTAGTACTGGTTGCCCATATAGTTGGGCCTCTCGTAAACCATAAAGCAACCGCTCTCCACCTTGATGGAGTTGCATCGGTTGAAGTAGCTGTGAAGGTCGGCACAGTCGCTGCTGCACTCATGAGAGCGCCCCTGGAAGTTTCTGTCTTCGTAAAATATAATCTACCAAAGCAACCAGACAGACACAAACAGACACATCTTTAAATTTTCTAAACACAAACAGAAATGTGCAGGAAACATTTAGTCTAATTTACCTTCCCCATGGTTGGATTCAGACTGTATTAGGACTCAGTGCTGTCCCCGAGCAAAGCCACTGTGCTTTATAAAAAAAAGACAGAAAGGGCAGCTGCGTGATTGCACAGCATAAAGTATTGTCATTCAAATATGTTCCTCACAGTGATGATGGATCAGGGGTGGGGGTGCAGGGGGGGCCTGTTTATGTGTAGATGATTCATGGTGTGTGATGAGTTTTTGTTCTTTCCTCATCATCACAATTTCCTCCCGAAAATGCCACCGTACAATAGACCGACATAGAATATCCTGCACGGCATCAGCAAGATTAAAGTGATATTTAATCAAGTCGACACATGATCATCAATACAAAAGCTAAAGAATTCATTTAGGGTTTTAACATTATTCCTGAGGTAGCAGAAGATGTTGATTTTTACATAAAACTTTCTCTCAGATCAGATTACAGGATTCACAACTCAACCTGTGGTTACAGATCCTCCTCACAACTGAATGGACTATGAAGACTCCATTTTGCAAGTGCTTTATTATGATGGCGTCCAGCAGTGTGTTGTTGTTGATGTGCGGTGAATGTTTTGCAATGAGTCCATCCAAATATCAGGGAATCAAAGGATTTTGTCTGTACGGGTACAATTATGTCTAAAGGTTGTTATCTGGAGCCTCTCCAGAGCCTCCATGCAGGACTATCCAGAGCGGGTCAATAGTCCATGATGCGTCTGATGGAGCCGACTCTGGCGCTCCTGCCGCCCCACTCGCTGAACCTCTTGTACTCCCCAGGTCTGATCAGGTACACCCGGCCCTGGTAGTTGGGGTTCTCGTAGAAGAGCCAGTGGCCGTCCCTCACGTTGCAGGAGAAGATGTCTTTTATGTGGAAGCGGTCCATGACGCTGGGGCAGTCATCTACCAGGTCCATCATCTGACCCCCGAACTCGATCCGCTCATAGAGGCGCACGCTGAACGACCCAGATTCCTGGATTACAACAGAAGACGGGAGTTATTTCATAAATCATGCATCAGAAATAGACCAAAACACTTTCATAAATCATCTGAGATATTGGACAAATAAAGAAGTAAGCTGCGGCACTACTTCTTCCTACTTCACAAAAATGAATCCAAAATATGGCTGGACTGGGAGCTGCCATCTTGTTTTAGTGTGTGGAGTAGTGACCAGGAGTGGAGGTGTGGTATCTACCTCTGGAATGCCCTTACTTGAACTGTCCGTGGATTTTGTCAACTAAAATAGTAACTCATTTTATGTCTTCTGATTCCCAGATTTGACTGTTTTTATGCCTAATATAACAAAAACCCAACGAAACACAATTAAAGACCATTATAGGATACTCCATGATATTCTAAGTCCAGATGGCAGCCATCTTTGTTTGGCTACTATCTGGCTTCGTCAAAAGGAATCCAGTTGAAACAAAAGTTGACAGATTTTAAAATCCAAATAGAAGAATCTAGAGACATCCAATCAGTTTTTCAATATATTATCAAACGATTGCCCCAGTATATCTCCGTTCTATGTTTAAGTCTCGGCTTGGCCCACAGTCGTTAGCTCACCTTGGGGATGAGGCGGCAGGAGCTGATGGAGTCGTTGACGCCCATCCAGTGACGGAAGTTGGCGTACTCCCCCCTCTTCAGGTAGTACTGGTTCCCGGTGTAGTTGGGCTTTTCGTAGATCATGAAGCAGCCGCTCTCCACCCGGATGGAGCTGCAGGAGCTCAGCCGGCACATCAAGTCCGCACAATCATTGCTGCACTCAAAATGGCGCCCGGAGAAGTTCGGGTTCTCGTAGAAGATGATCTGAACGTGGAAATCAAACATTTTTCACCGAACATGGTACCAAAACTATTCAAAGCAAACAAATAAATTCTAGTTTGTCTGATTAAATGACATCTTCATGGTTTTAAACGCAGTTTTAATTTAGAAAAAAATAATAATAATTCATTTCCAGAGCTGGGATGTTTACCTTCCCCATGTTGGCCTGCCCTCAGCCTTGCCCTGTGTGATCCGTCCAGCTCTCTGAAGACTCCCACCTGTCACATATATAGTGAATGCAAAGTGCAGACTCTGCATGTGTCATTCATATTGAAATAGCCAGGAATCTTTGGCGTTTGTGTCGCTGTGTGAGAGATGTCGCATGTTCGGATGAGAACTGAACTACCGGCGCTGTTTTCTGTTTTAATCCCAAAACTGGTTTAATCTTCTGGTGTGTGCTCTCAACGACAAAGACAAAGAGAATGAGGAGGATTCCAGATTCCACTCTGTCTTACTTTTCAGAAACGTAAAATTACATATTCTTGCTCCCAGATGATAAATTTAAAGTTTAACAGAAACTAGACCTCCCCTTGCTTTGTTGACGATGATACTAGACATCATTACTAAGATTTGTTTGGAGCCATGAATATAATCACGACAAAACTCTCTATTCTACGGCGTATTATAAATAAATATGTCTTTTTTTAATATCAACAGAATGTTCTTTGACTTTGCGTTATGTTTAATTCCATTTCTACCGCTGCCCTCTGCTGGAGATGCTCATTTCTGTTATATAAATATAAATAAAAAATATATATATAAATGCTCCAGGTTCTTCTTAAACAACAAATAAAAAATGTTTTGTGTTGCTCTTAATTTCTAGATCAAGAACCTGTGGTAGGACTTATGCTAAATTGACTAAAATACTGTTTTCTAGGTTAAAGATAAACCTATTAATGACGTTTTTGATGAATTTTATTCTCTGAATCATCCGTAGATGTGACTGAAAGGTGAAGAAGCAGCTCTGTGAGAGATTAATCTTGAGTCTGGGTGTGAGACATGTCAGTGCTTGCAGTATTTTATTCAATCCTCTGATCAGAGTCAGGACGTCGGGCCACGACCCCGACATGTCCTGCTGGGAAAACATGCCCTCCAGACGCAGAGAGCAAGAACAAAACTGGAAACACTTGATCACTGACGCCATTTTATTCAGCGTGTGGAACAAGGCAAAGAGAAGACATTTCACTAGGACCGTGTCTCTGTCGTTAGAGGTCCATGAGGCGTCGGAGGGAGCCGATCCTGGAGCTGTTGCCGCTCCAGTCGCTGAAGCTCCTGTACCGGCCGGGCCTCAAGTAGTAGTGGCGCCCCCTGTAGTTGGGATGCTCGTACAGCAGCCAGTGGCCGTCCATCACGTTGCAGGAGTTGAAGTTGGAGAGACGGAAACGGTCCATGAGGTTGGGGCAGTCGTCCGTCAGCTCCATCATCTCACCTCCCATGTCGAAATGCTCGTACAGCCTCATCCTGAAGCTGCCACCGTGCTGGAGAGGGTGAATGGTAAAGCAGATATGAAACAACTGCGATTAGCCTAGCGTAGCATAAATACTGTAAATAAGAGAGAGGAAGACAGCTCACTGCAAAGGCAACTAAAACAATCTGCACTACTCATAGTTGGTGGATTTTATTGCCTTTGGACAGATTCACACTCAATGGAAAATGAAAAGCTAACAAGGAAGTGTCAAAAACTGCAGTTCCACTAACGTCCACTAGAGGCTCCAACAGTGAGTCAGTCCCTATAGACGTTCATGATAAATAAACATGTCCACAGTTGGCTACTAAAAGTATTTTGGTCTCTTAAGCTAATTTCATTTTTTCTGGAACTCACCAGTTTAGATTATATCAAAAGAATTACAAATTAAGGGGTGTGGCTGATTTGACTGACAGCTCATTGACCATTGTTGAATTAGCCGAGATTTAGGTAGAGTCAGACAAAGATGGCGACGACCAGAGACGCCACACTGAGCTTCACAACCGCTCTTCAGGACACATGTGGAGGGTTCATCCATCTTTAGACACAGTCGATGGCTGCATCCCCGCATTGCCTGTGTTTATGCTAAGCTATGCTAACCCATTGCTAGCTGTAGCGCTATATGTAATGTGCAGATGTGTGAGTTCCTCAGATGACGTGTATGACTACTGTGTACCCTTCTGTCCATCACCACATTAAGCCCCGCCCCAAGCGATCTGATTGGCCCGGCAGATCTTTGCACAAATCAGTTCCCAGATTCCAGAACAACTTGGGCGTGGGAAATTGGTCTCTTACTTCCAGACTAAAAACCCAATAATTTGTGAACACATGTTTGGATTTAAACCCAGAGTTTTAACTTTATAAACTAATGCACATTTAATCTGCATTTGTTGGGGACGAGTTGCTGAAGTATTCCTAGTGTAAAATGGTGACTCTTTATTTGTTATGTGCACACGACGCTGCTAATGTACGATGATGGCCTTACCACGGGGATCATGCGGCAAGATCTGACACAGTCATTCATGCCGGTCATGCTCATGTAGTCGGCGTACTCTCCCCTCCTCATGAAGTACTGGTTCCCCATGAAGCCCGGACGGTCGTAGATCATGAACATGCCGCTCTCCACCCGGATGGAGCGGCAGCGGTCGAACATGGAGTGCAGGTCGGAGCAGTCGCTCATGCACTCATAGTAACGGCCTCCGAAGTTCCTGTCCTCGTAGAAGATGATCTGTCGGAGCAGAGTGAGATCCTGTCAGCTCCTCACATTCACCCATACTGACCTGCAGAGACCCTGGAATGTGACTCTGAACACAAACCTTCCCCATAATGGCTGCTGCTGCTGCTGCTGCCGCTGTCTGTCGGTCAAAGCTCCTCCTGTGTTTTTAAGCGTCACCTTTATATACAATAGCCCGTGGGAGTCGGTGCTGCTTTGTGTGTTGTCATTCAAATGAGGACTCGTGTCAGCAGAGACTCTAGAGGAGTCTTCCTCTGTTTGGGTTAACAGCTTCCAGCAACGGCCACAGCGTGGACGGCAGCTGGAACAGTCACTGCTGAGCTGTTTGACCTCTGACCCCATTCTGACCCTCACATTAACATCCGTCCCAGGTGTGTCCAGGTTTAAGACACATTTGACTGATCTGGTGTCAGTCCACATGTGGAGGTGGTCTGGGACACATGTGACCTCCTTCCTTTGGTAGTGTGAACACACAATGAGTCCTGGGTCACATTAAAGACCACCTACTCAACAGGGCTGATCTGAGGAAGAGGAGTTTAACTCATTCATTCAACCACTATTAGAACCAAACCAAACTAAACTAGAGACTAATCTGAACTAGAATCAACTCAGGAGATGATTCAATATGAGGAGGATGAGTGTGACTCATCATGTGGTTAATTACTGATGTGATCATGTTATTATTTCCTCTTTATTTGCCTTTATTTTCACAGATGTTTCTTTCTTCCAGGGTTCAGTTCACTGCATTTTAATAACAGATTATTAATTGTACGACTGGATTAAAATGTGGAAAGTTTTTGTAGAAACTGTCCTTTTTATGAGCCGGTAAAACCAAAACATTTATTCACAAGCAGAGAAAATAGTTTACAACATCTCCCTTTATTCAGTTATTTATAACATACTGATATGTCGCATCACATTGTTTAATTATCCAGTCGTTGTTGTTGTTTGAGGGTTAAACTGGTTAAAACTCTGTGATCCTGCGGAAAGACCCGGTGGTGGCGCAGGTGGCCCCCCAGTCGCTGAACTTGCGGTACTCCCCGGGCCTCAAGAAGTACTGGCGGCCGCGGTAGCTGGGGTGCTCGTAGAGGGTCCAGTAGCCGTCCATGACGTTACAAGAGTAGATGTCACGGCTGCGGAAGTGATCCTGCAGCGACTCGCAGTCCTCGCTGAACTCCATCATCTGGCCCTGGAAGTTGGGCCGCTCGTAGATGCGCATGCGGTAGGGCCCCTCGCTGGTCTGGAGGAACAAAACACAATCTGTGCTGGGGCTTTATTTGACAGGGACGAAGCTCTCGCAGCAAGGACATGCCGAAAAGGGGCAATGGTTGCCATAAAAACATGTTAAATCAAGGGGAATCGTTGCCACAAAAACTTGCTCAAACAAGGGCAATAGTTGCCATAAAAACAACTTATTTCAGGGTGTTTTCATGGATGAAGCTACTTTTTTGAATATACCATGACCTGGATGCCTGAGAACCATATTCCCCAGCTTTACTCATTTCCTACACACACAGTCGTCTCCTTGTTGCCTGACCACATCCTACCAGAGTCCTCAGAGTTCAGGACAGCAGCAGACGTTGTGTACTCACATAGGAGAAGGTGCGACAGGACCGGATGGTGTCGTTGTAGCCCATCCAGCGCTGGTAGTCCGGGTACTCTCCTCTGGTCAGGACGTACTGGTAGCCGGTGTAGTTGGGCTTCTCGTACAGGACCCAGCAGCCGCTCTCCACCTTGATGGAGTTGCACCGGCTGAAGTGGGGGTGCATGTCAGGGCAGTCGGTGTCGCACTCATAGGAGCGGCCCTGGAAGTTTCTATCCTCGTAGAATATGATCTGAGTCCAGAAGGAGGAGGAGGACGAGGAGGAAGAGGAGGTAGAGTTCTATGCTCAGAGTAAAGATCATCACGGATGTGTGCGTCTACCAGCTCAATCGTTTGAATCATGAAACACTCTTACCTTACTACTCATCCTGCAAAGAGCGCTGGAGCCGGTCACCTGCTGGAAATAGTGGTCTCACAAAGCGGCGGCGCGGCCCCGCTATATAAACCTCAATCAAAGGGTTAGCAGATCCCACTTCAGCTGTTCTTTCAAAGAGCGGGGATTTAACGCGCTGGCACCGCTGCCAAGAGTCTTGATCCTAGGCATAGAGCGAAAAACCCTGAATCATCAGCACAAAAAAGTCCCAGCAGGCAAATTACTGAGCCGCCGGGCCCTCTTTATTGATATGGACATCAGAGACCAGTGTTTTATCCACTAATCCGTCATCGAGGAGATTAAATTTTGAATGTCAGAGGTCATCAAAACAACTCAGCCTTTAACCGTTCACTGAAACCACATTTAGAAACAATGGAAAGACTCATCAGAAAAGGAAATGGTTGAATTTCTTCTTTCTTAATATGACCAGCAGCTGGTCAACAGACAGGGCAACAGGTTGGGACCCCAGGCCAGTAAAGGACCCCTGATGGCTGACAAACCTAAAACTACAGAAGCGGTAATGTCCTAAGACTTCAAAAACCTTAACAAACTTTAAACTACAGCAGTGGCAATGTTCTATATTTTAATGACAATAAGAGACGTCCTAGCCCTGTGATAGACTGGAGACCTGTCCAGGGTGTACCCCACCTCTCAAGCAGTTACAGAAAATGAATGAATGAATGAATGAATAAGAGAAGTCCTTAAGGATCTTTGCCGAAGCAGAATCACTTCGCAACGGAGAGAATCCAGAACAACTTTCCTCCAGAACAAAAAAAACTTTAAACAGTGCTGAAAAGAAATTTCAACAGTCTTCCAGTGACTAGAAGTGAAACGTCTCCAAAGAAACTCAAAACCAAACCCTTATCCTGTCGTTTTTCTGAAGTATAAAATGTATAACAGTCACTTGGAAACATTTTTCTGCATTGAAAACTTTTACTTTTCATTCATTACGTACATTTTGCAATTTGAACCAGCTCAAGTAAAGGAACAGTGAATTCTTCTCTTCTGTTTAAGGAATAAAGATTCAACTGGTTTCAAAGTGAACACTGAAGGTAAAGACAGGATGAAGTGCACTGAGGACAGAAACAAGCTTCAGTCCTGCACAGACTCCCGTGAACCCTCGTAGTGCTCGGCTGTCTCCTGGCGACCATCGCTGCTGTCCTGAAAATGAGAGACGAGGTCTGTTCAGATCCACAGGGAGGCAGCAGAGGACTTTAACTTCAACCAACTCCTCCTCTGGGATGATTCTGACAGAATGGACTCACACTGAGGAAGGACTGAGACGAGGAGGAAGAGGAAGATGAGGCTCGTCCGGGCGCTTCGCTCACCTTCGTCCGCTCAGACAGCCATCTCTTCAACTTCTGATCTGAGGGAGATTTTTATTTAAAAAAAAAAAATAAATAAATCATCAGATAAACCTGGTCATTCAGTATATTCAGGTAGTCAGCTGACCTCATTCTTTGGACACATAATGTTGCTGAACCTAGACCTGAGCAACTGCAGCAACCCCAGATCATAGCACTGCCCCCACAGGCTTGTACAGTAGACACTAGGCATGATGGGTGCATCACTTCATCTGCCTCTCTTCTTACCCTGATGCCCCCATCACTCTGGAACAGGGTAAATCTGGACTCATCAGACCACATGACCTTCTTCCATTGCTCCAGAGTCCAATCTTTATGCTCCCTAGCTAACTGAAGCCTTTTTTGTCCAGTTAGCCTCACTGATTAGTGGTTTTCTTAAGGCTACACAGCTGTTCAGTCCCAATCCCTTGAGTTCCCTTCACATTGTACGTGTGGAAATGTTCTTACTTTCACTATTAAACATAGCCCTGAGTTCTACTGGTGTTTTTCTTCCATTTGATTTCACCAAACGTTTAAGTGATCACAGATCACCATCAATCAGGATTTTTTTCCGACCACATTTCTTCCTGGAAGATGATGGTTCTCCACTATCCTTCCAGTTTTTAATAATACGTTGGACAGTTCTTAACCCAGTTTTAGTAGTTTGATGATTTGACCCAACCACAGGATGTGTCTTTAGACATGGTTGTTGAAGAAATGAGAAGCTACTCATTGCGTCAGTTGGGCTTAAATAACTTGTTTCCAGCTGAAAGATAATCACCCATGCAGTAATAATCCAATAGGAGACTCGTATCTATTTGCTTAGTTAAATCCAGGTGGCTCTTTTTGGCCAGGCAGTGTATTTGTAGTTGTACCAATGTGTATTTCCAGAACCAAAAGGAATTGTGATGGAGTATTTCTGCAAAAAAACAAACAAACAAACAAACAAAAAAACGCTTCTTTAGTTACAATGTTTCCTAATTTTAGTCTGATTAAATGTTATTTGTTGTCCTCAAAGTTAAATGATCCTGTCAAGCGCCAGATACTCTCCTTTATTAGTCTCGTTTGAAGGCGTGGAGGTATTCTGTGTGTTTATATCTCCATCTTCTTTAAATTAATGTGACTACAATGAAGGAATTGGTTTTTGATTTCTGAAGGAAGCCCTGTCATTAATCAAGCTGATACCTGATGTCTACAGGGGACCAGCTGCTTCCTCTGGACGAGTTACCTCCATCAGGATTCATGTTCAGAATCAACAAAGAGCTAAAACCAAACCTGTGATAGATCAGCCAACGGCGGTCTCAACAAGAGGAAGTTTTACATCCTTATTCTCGAGTCAAAACCTCAGATAAAAGTGATTGAACAAACACTTACTGTGCTTCTTGGAGTGGTGCACAGCCTTGTAGGACCCGAGCATGGCGAACGGATGGTAGGACAGAGTGAAAGGGTAGACGATGGAGCCCTGGAAAGAAATACAAATATAGCTACAGTGCACAGAGTGAATCTGTTTCCATGCAAACGTTAGTCAGGACACATTTAATACCTTGGACTGGTGGTTGGGGTAAGAAGCAGCTGGTTTACATCTGTACAGAGCCAAGATTTCCTCCAGAGGCAGGCTGTCCTGGAGCAGAAACACAAGAAAAACAAGGATCAACCTTTAATCAAGTTTAGAAAGGAATTAGGAGAGTCTGGAATGTTTGTTTGGAAGGAGATCTCTCTGGTGTTTGAAATCCATATAGAAGAAGAAGAAGACTATCTAGTAGTAAATGATCTGATTGCACCGGTAGATCTTTGCTGGAGCAGAATCGGTTCCCAAAGGAGAGAATCCAGACCAACTATCCACGTTAGAGACTAGTGGCGGTAAAAGGAGGCTGGATGTAAGGGGACCACATGAAGTCTGGAGTAAATGAACTCCATCCTGAACAAGAAGAAGCAACAACTCCATCCTCCAGAGACATGGTCCTCAATCTGGTTTCATCTGTGAGGAGAAGGATTCATGCTGCAGCAGGAGAATGAGCTCAAACACTCCTCAGTGAAGAAGAAGACAAAGGAGACGAAGAAGGAGAAGATGACGATGATGATGATGATGATGATGATGATGATAAAAGGAGAAAAAGAAGAAGATGATGAAGACAGAGAAGAAGAATATGAAGATGAAGAAGACAAAGAAGATGTAGATGAAGAAGGAGAAGTTGAAGGTGAAGATGATGAAGAAGACAAAGAAGATGTAGATGATGAAGAAGGAAAAGAAGACGAAGAAGATGAAGATGAAGAAGGTGAAGATGATGAAGAAGACAAAGAAGATGTAGATGAAGAAGAAGGAAAAGAAGAAGAATAGGAAAATGAAGAACACACAAAAGAGGAAGAAGACGAAGAAGATTAAGATGAAGAGGAAGATGATGATGAAGAAGACAAAGAAGATGTAGATGAAGAAGGAGAAGATGAAGGTGAAGATGATGAAGAAGACAAAGAAGATGTAGATGATGAAGAAGGAAAAGAAGACGAAGAAGATGAAGATGAAGAAGGAGAAGATGAAGGTGAAGATGATGAAGAAGACAAAGAAGATGTAGATGATGAAGAAGGAAAAGAAGAAGAATAGGAAAATGAAGAACACACAAAAGAGGAAGAAGACGAAGAAGATTAAGATGAAGAGGAAGATGATGATGAAGAAGAAGACAAAGAAGACAAAGATGAAGAAGAAGAAGAAGAAGAAGAAGAAGAAGAAGGAGACCCTGTATCTAAACTCACCATAATCATGCTAGCGAAGGATGAGAGGATCATGGCCTCCCGCTCTAAACGATCAGGATACCTGGAGCTTCCTGAGCTGCATGTTGCTCCTCTGTGGTGAAGAAAGTAAAACAGATGTGACTGGATGTAGAGGAACATCTGTAATCTCTGAGTCCAGATGTCTTACATGACGTCTCTGTCAAACACATCCAGTCCTTCCTCCTTCTCCAGCCACCAGAGAGCGACGCTGATGGCCAGATCGTAGTGAGCCTGAAACACAACAGATCATCATCAGAGAACGTCTTAGTGGTCGACCAGCACCGTGGCGTTGTGTTTGTTTTTGTACCAGGTCGTCCAGCAGCGTGGAGGAGCCCTTCCCTTTAGGATCGAAGGAGTTTTCTCTGAGCTTCTGTCCAATGTAGTTACGACTGTTTGAGATAGAAAACCACGAATCAATCAGCTGCTGCTTTAGGTTCTTAAACCGCCTCTGAGGTTTTAATATCAACTCACATCAGAGCTTCCACTTCTCTTTTCAGCTGCTTTGCCTCCATTTTCCTACAGAAACAACAACAACAACACATCTTCATCTCTTCAATCCTGGCTCTCTTAGTTTGTCGAGTTCAAAATCATCAACTCTGTGCTGAGAGCAACGAGGTCTGAACATCTTCTGAAGTGACCAGAATGAGAGCTGAGTAAATAAAGCACTGACTTACAGCTGATGATGAATCTGTTATAAAACACGCCACCAATAAACTCACCAGTACTCTCAATCTGAATCCACAGCTCCCAATCTGAATCCGCTCAAAGCCCTCGACATGGACGAGGTCTCTCAACCTGTCCAGGGCAACACAATCCTCCATCATGGAGCAGACGTCTCAGGTGAACGACTCATCCTGAATAATTTATAACCGACCTCCAGTCGCTCTGACCAGGACAGAAGGAGATGACTGAGGTGTGGAGGAATGTGTAAAGATAAACATCCTGTCTTCATTTGGTCTAGATCTAAGGATGTGTTTGTAAAAGAGACGTTTAACTGCTCACTGGACACACACTGGCCACTTCATTAGGTACACTAGTCAATGTATTCTAATATAACAGTCCTGCTCTAAATCTAGTCTCCATGAAGGTCCTGGTGTTCAGCTTTAGCTTCTAATAACTGAGAGATGTTGATTCTACTGTGTTTTCATTCTGTGGTACTATTGAACTGACAGGTGTTCCTAATATTTTGACATTTTAATCTAAATAACAGAAACTCTTCAGTGTTTAGTTCAGTCCAGTTTAACAGCACCACAGACTCCATCCTCCACAATGATCATCAGGTCAATCACCACCTTCCTGACTCTGCTTCTACATCAACTCAACATTAGAGCAGTCATGAGGTGTACCTAATGAAGTGGCCAGTGAGTGTAGATTAGTTGCAACAACTATTTGATCCATAAACACCATCACCAACTTCCTGGAGTCCAAGATAACGTACAAACAAATTAAATTTCTTTAGAGCCTCGAACAAAAGTACGAAACTCTGACATCTGAGCAGAGTCAACCTCAAACCTGATCATACACTCACTGGCCACTTCATTAGGTACACTAGTGAATGTATTCTAAGATCACAGTCCTGCTCTGAATCTTGTCTTCGTGAAGGAAACTCTGAGAGACTGCCGTCGTCATGACTTGGGGAGATGATACATGTCTTAGAACAAGCTGTAAAGTCTCTGTCCCTCGTTTTAACATCAGTTGAACACTGTCCAGCAAATGTCAGGGTAAATAAATAAATAAGAACTTGTGTTATTATTGTCTTAAACGTGTTTGCTTTCAGATACTTCACAGCTTTTTCCAAAATATGTGTCATCTCCCCACAAGTCAATCCAACATTAGAGTGTACCTAATGAAGTGGCCCGTGAATGTAAGTGTGAAGGACTTTCAAGAAAATATATATTAACGTTAATGTGAAAATTAGGAAGTTCAGCATCATTAAATAATACCTGTTAAGTAAACACATGCTTTAGATTATAATAACTGACACATTAAGAAAAGCTGGACTCTGTAGTAGATGGTTGAAGTGGTTTATTGGAAACAACAGAGCTGCAAACACTGATTATTATTATCTGTGTTTGAGAAGCAGGAACAGTGAAATAAAACCATTTGAACTATTTATTTAGTGTTGGATGATTTTTAGAAGCTGTTCTTCATCTTGTTCAGTCAAATAAATGTAGAGGAGTAAAAAAACTAAACAACAAAGACCATAAATACAGACACAAGTTAAACCTATACAACATGTTTAGCAGCAAACATCTTTATTAAGCTTTGAGTTAAAATAAAGTTCAGAAATAAGCAAATAAAAATAATCATCATTCCACTAAAACAGTTTGCTCCAGCTTTGCCTTCTCACTCTTCTTCATCCTCTTCTTCTTCTTCTTCCCGTCCTTAAAGACCGGCGAGCTGAGGAACATGCAGTCGGTGAACTGATCTCCACGTCTCATTTTGCTGTTTGAAGACACAAATAAAGACGTTAACCCTGGTTTGTTTTCCGTGTCTCGGGCTCAGAGACGAGGCGTCCTCACCTGTTCAGCGGCGGCTCCTTGTAGCTGACGACGCCGTCACGTCTCCTGGTTCGTCCTCTGCTCTGACAGTCCGGGGTCACCATCGTGTTGGTCACCGTCGTTAGGACTCGTCCTGCTGAAAGGAACCAGAGCGACTCGTCAAACAGACACAGAGACCCAGAGCATTTTATTAGGAACACCTGAGACATTTAATGCAGTCCATCTCCATATATTAAAGGGATGGACATTTGGACATCTGGAGCTTTCTAAAAATGAAATGAGGCTTGACTAGACTTTGTCAACGGGCATGTTGGAGATTCAAAGGTCAAATGGAAGAAGTTTCTTTAGTAACACACCTGGAGAGGCTTCAGTCATGACGGCCTCAGACTCCTCCGTCACCGTCCCCCTGCCCGACGTCTCCCTGCTGGGAGTCCTGAGCAGAGACTCGGCCTCGGTGTCAGCGGTGCTGACGTCGTTGGAACGCCACGGCGGCAGCTCGTTGGTCAGCAGGTCTCCCAGGTTCTGATGCAGGACGCTGACGTCCGACGTGTTGGACGTCCTCGTGCTGTTCAGGGAGACGCTTTCGCTTTTGTCTCTGGTTTTCCGTCTGCAGAGGGAAAACGTCTCTCGGAGGTTTCTGGGTCGTTTTGTTCTGGACTTTGACTTGTTGGAATCAGACGGAGGTTCAAAGATGTCACTGAAGTCAGACTGTGAGTCCGACACGTGGACATCATTGAACTGTTCTGCACCGACGTCAGGACTGTCAGTGCTGCAGAGAGGATCAGGGCGACGGTACGATTCCCTCTCTGACCTAAACTCTCTGTTGCTTCGACTACTTTTCTTCTTCTGGTCACTTAGATGGCCGCCCCGCTCCTCCTGCAGCGCGGCTTTCTTCTTGCCGGACCGTCCCGTTTCCTCTCTCCGGACCTTTTTACGGTCCTGGACCTCAGAGCCCGAGGCACGGTGGCAGTCGTCGTCGCTCCTGGACTCCCGAGTGGCCACCCAAGGACGCTTCCAGGAGCTCCGAGTCTCCGTGTGCGGAGCTGATTCACTTTCTGTTGGCGTCTCTGCCTCCTGGACGGACCCTTGGTCCCATGAGGTGGTCTCTGGGTCATAGGAGAGGACAAACGTGCTCCTGCATCGTTTTCTGGGAGTAGTGCTTGGGTCTGGATGAGCACTGAGCAGCATCTCTTCAGGGAGTTTTGTTCCTTCACCTGCTTCCTTAACTTCCTCAGTATCAACCGTCTCCGGTACGGGCTGAACGTTCTCGCTTTCATTAGAGGGTAGTGTCACGAAAGTCTTTCTGGAGACCGAAGACTTCTTCTTTCCTTTAGACCGAAACCTCCTCGATGTGATTTTGGAGCTTATTTCCTCGGCGGCGTCTTCTGTCTCTGCGTCTCCTCTGGCTTTTAACAGCTTTATTTTGGGATCGGTGAAACAATCGAATAGATCCAGTGAGACGGCGTCAGGCGGCTCGGCGCGGTCGCAGGACTTGAACTTGTCCTTTTTCTGAGATTTGCCCAGTTTGGGAATACGAGAGGTGATAACGTTACTACCACACTGTGTTCTAGATGTCTGAAGCTCCGGTTCCTCTGGTTGGAACAAGGAACCAGACGGTACAACGCTGGACTCCATCCACTCTGCACTCACTTCCTTGTTCTTGCTTCTCTGATTTCTGGAGTGGCCTGTTCTGTTGGCTTTGGTTTCCACGGCGACTATCTCGGCAGCATCGCTCAGCGTCATGTCCATGGTCGTGTCCAGGAGCACAGTCTTCTCCTGGCTGCTGCCGAGCGGCGGCTCTGTTTCCACGGCGGCGGTGTCTCCGTCTCCTGTGGACTTTTCACACGTCTGACTGTTCCTGACGCAGAGGACCGACTTTATATCGAAGCCCGACTGAGAGAACATCATGGACAGCCTCTCCACCTCGTCCCTCAGGCTGCTGGACGGACGAGACGTTGGCATCTGGGCGGCTTGAGGAAGTTGGCTTGAAAGTCTTTTAACAGGATCGGTGTTTTCTGAGGAAGAGAAAGAAGATGTTACGTCAGGTAATCATCATCCTGGAAGGAAGATCAGTTTCCCAGTCTATAAATTATCTGTGGCTGAAAGTTGGTCTGGAGTCTGTCCGTTAGAAACTGATTAAGCTCCAGCAAAGATCTGCCGGGACAATCAGATCAACTAAATGGCTCTGATTGGTTGGAGGACTATCCAGCTGATGAAGAACTGAGGGCTGGTCTGGTTTCACTCCTGGTTTCCTGAATTGATTCGAATCTGATTCACATCGTGCCGATTTGACATTTTGAGATAATTTAATTTAAAAATTATTTTACTTTAAACTACTGTTGTCATTAGATCCAGAGATTCGTGGCGTCTCCTCCATCTTTTCCCTCTAGTTTCTCATCTTTCAAGCGTCTTTTCTTTTGTGCAGCTCTTCCCTGTCGTCGCACTTTTTCAGTCCAATCAGCTTTCAGGCCCGACGGTGCTCTCAGAGTTGGAGCATCTGTCACGTTCTGGCTCTCCCTCACCTCTCCACCAGGCTCATTGTGCGGTCTTGCAAGATTTCTAACGAGAGGATGCAGGAAAGGGCATGTATTTTATGAATCTACTTTTTTTTTTTACCTTTGCAAACATCAGCTGACTTCCTGTGTCTGTCCTGGTTTGCTTCAGGCAGGTCTGTTGACATCTTCTGAATGACACACGAACTCCTTGAAGCTTCTGGTTGTGGTGGAACCTGACCTGTGACACTAAAACACAAGAATGAAAAGGCAAGACAGTAAAGAAGAAACGTCAAATCCCATCCAAAGCAGCAGAAACTACAAAAAACATTTTCAGCCTGAATGAACTCATTGCTGACCTTGATGCTGCTTGAACGTCCTGGTTGATGTCACCAGATAAGGTCTTACAGTCCTCCGACAGTTTCAGGGAATCCTGTGGGAAATAAACAGTGGTGTGGTTTAATAATAATAATAATAATCGTAGCTTATTTTTTCTTGATGACAGCCTCTGAGAGCATCCTTACACTGTCAGAGAAGAGGTCTGCCACCATGTCCAGGTGCTGCAGAGTGTTGCTGTGCAGGTTTTTCAAGATGAGGAGCTGCAAGAGGAAAACAAACATATCTGTAGTTAATATAATTAATTCGATAGAACATTTCAGAGACTGTGACGACATCGAACGCACCAGCTTCCTGTGCTTGTACTTCCTGGTGGCCAACTCGAAGCAGAGCGCCTCCATCTGTTTGTGCAGGTACACCACCTCCGTCTCCAGCTGCCTGCTCCTCTCCCTCTGGGCCTCCAGGGCCAGAGCTAAGGCCCTGTTGTTGGTCTTCAAGGAGATCTTGAAGAAGGAGGAGGTGTCTGGTCAGGAAGAGGCAGAGATCTGTGTTAACATCCAGACGTTTTCTCTTCCTTCAGTAAAACAGATTAAACGACTCACTGAGAATCTTATTTTTGATCTTCGAAGCTGCAGCTGACGTCTGCTTGGCAGCTTTGGACGGTGTCATCATCTTGACGGGGAACATCTTCATCAGACGAGCATGAAGACCTGCAGGGGAAAAATGATAAATATAAATAAATAAATAACCAGAAACACAAGGTGAAAGCAATCAGTTTGTGCTTTAACACAGAAAACCAACAGAAATGTTTAAAACCTTCCAAATACAATCAACTGTATCTTTATCTTTATTCTTATGTGCATATTATTATCAGTTTTCCTTTCTGGGGGGATTTAGTTGAAAGGTTTTATTTAATTTCTAGCACTTTGAATTCTAAAAAACTAATTTTTCTAACTGTTATTTTATCAATCATGACATTTATCTCTCCCTTACATGACAGCTTGTACCTTAGTCTCCATGAAATCATCTTTTATCAAGATGAAAACTCAAGAATTTAATACTGGCTCATTTATCTGAATGGCAGTTAGGCTAACCCAGCTATGCTAACTGGTACAACCGGACATAAAAACCGTAATTTGGACCAAAACCTACCGTCTTTAAACGCCGGAGTCTATTTCTGGGTTAATTCACTAGAAAACGTCCGAAACTGAAGATTAAATGCCGCGAATCGTGACTTTACAGGTTAAATGAGCGTCGTGGAAAACTAACTCAGTTTTAAAAATAAACAAAAAGTCCGCCGTGCATCTGCGCATGCGCCCTGGAGGCGTGTCCACAAAACTGTGGACCAATCAGAGACGATGTATTAGTGGGTTTTTCTACCCCGACTGAGTCTTTTCAGGCAAAATTGTAATTTGCAGCCTTACAGTCCAGATTGAGATCAAACATACATTAGATTTATACATTTTATTTAAAAGAAACAAGACAGTTTCATTATTCAAATGTAAAAGTGAAAATTAAAAATAAAAAGAGCATGTGCTTTTATTTTTATTTACGTTTTAGACTTAGATGAACTTTATTGATCCACAAGAGGAACTGCTGGGTCACGGTTAGTCTCACATAAAGAAACACTCTTAGAAAAACAAGTAAAACAAAGATTAAATGAAATAAAATATAAGTAAAATGTAGTAAAATAAAATAAAAATAGTATAAGCAAAAATGTACTTAATTAGCATCTGAACAAATGTAAAAGAAACAGAGAGCTAAGAATATATATTATATACACAGGAATGATAGTAAGGTATAATAATGTCCATTAACATTAATAACATCAAGTTATCTGTTACAGAAAGGTGAGGTGTTGTTCAGCTGGACTGAGAATGAGACTGAGATTAACTTCTGTAACTCTATAGCTCTGTGTTTTGTACTTTATAGGACCTTTATAATTATTTATTCTACTATTTGTTCAACAAAGTTTAATGTAAAGAAAATATCTGATGAGCCTTTACGTTATGTACATAGTCTGGTCTCTACCAACACACTGATCATAGCCGGTATGTTACACATAATCTATTCAAATGTTTCTGTCAATATATCACATAATTATTCTCTCTATATAACATGTTATCTTTTTAGACTTTACTCCCACGTTTTACATATGTACATATTGTCCATACTCTTATCTGTACCTGTTTTTACTTCTCCAACTGTTCACACACTGTAGGACAGAGCACAGCTTAAACTCTAATACTGTCAACTCCCTTACTACGACCAATAAATAAATAAAAAGAAAGAGATAAAAATCAATAGGATAAAAACCAAGGTAAATGAGAAATCAGTTAAATTAAAATGCCAGAACCACAGATGAGGAGTTTGAAGCTCATCATCAACATAAAGCTCCACAGATTAGAAACATGTTTTTTTAATCTTAACACTACTGTTTGAGTAAATATCTCCTTTATTTTATGTTCTACGTAGTTTTATATGTAATTTAAGAAATATCTTATCTGAAAGATGTTTTGCTCTTGTCTTACACTTCTGAAATTTTAAATAATCATTTTAATCTCCTCTAAATTAATATTCAGTCATTAGTTTAAAGCAGTGGGTCCCAGATTACTATTTTTGTGAAATGTGAACCATCTTATATACAACTGGGGACATTTATTATAATAAAACCACAAGTTTGTCTAAAAAACTAATTTCTGATCTTTAACGTAAAATGCAAATCTGTAGAGGATTAAAGTATATGTAGTGGAGTTCACGTATAAAAAGATATAGAATGAAAAAGGAAATACTTGTACTGTGCAGTAAAAAAAAAAATAGCTTATACTATTTTATTTTATTTTACTAGTTTTTATTTACTTCTTTTTATTTTATTTTATTTAATCTTTCTTTTATCCGTGGTTCTTAAGAGTGTTACTGCTACTGTGACCAAGCAATTTCCCTTGTGGATGAATAAAGTTTATCTAATAGTTCGATCGATGACTCTGCGTTCGACCTGTGCGGCCTCCTCTCCGGATCTCAGCAGCCGCGGGTCTCGATTCGTCAGGGCTGCTTGTTGTTTTTTATGGGAGTCGGCTTTTTCACAGGTGTTTTACAGATGTCTCACAGGTCGGAGGCTTCATTCAGAGATGTCGAGCTCATAAAGTGAACTGGTAATTATCTGCGCTTCATGTTTGCTGTCACTTTAATCCTCTCATATCTCACTTCTTCCTGGAACAAGGTCGTTGCAGCGCAGCCGGCTAGTTAGCATGCGAGGCTAACGTTAGCGGGCTTGGCTAAAAACACTACTACTGTACATACAGTTCAGCTAGCAGGCTAACGTTGGGTAACTAGCTTAGATGATTTAATTTGTGTTTCCGGCTATAATAAAACGACAGTTTAATAGAAGTACGTGATAATTTAGTTGTTAGTGTCTCGTGGTTTGTAGGAAACGCGCTGACATGTAAGTGTGTAAAAGATGTAATTGAATTAGCTAGCGACAGTAGCTAGCTGCTGGCTAACTGCTGCTACAACTCTAGGAAGTGTTTGTTTAGTGATCGTGTCTGCAGACTGTCATCGACTTTAAAGTGACAGTTAAGTTCATCGTGTAAACATGAGCTCGGTGATGGGGTGAGATAAGGCGCAGGGCTCGGTCCCGGGACCCTGCGGTCCTGCCTCGGCCTGTGTTAATCACATGATGAGCTGGAGGATGTGATGTCGCTACTTCTGCTTTCTCTTTATCTCATTGTCTACAATGGCATGCGTCGCAAACTCAAAGTCTGTAGCCTTCTTCAAAAGGTAAGAGTGGGTTTAAAGGGTTTTCTGGTTTATACGAGAAGTGGAAATGTGGCTCTGAGCGTCGGATGTGGTTTAATGTTTCCATCAGGCTCCTAATTAATCAGCCACAAATGACATGTCACGAGTTCATGTGTGGGAGAGTCGGCCTTGAAACCTCACTGCAGGTTCATCAGCTCAGATTGAAGCTGAGGTATGCGGTTAAAGAGAAACTAGAAAAGCTGTTTGACTGAAACCTGTTTCCTGTTCAGGAAAGACGGAAACAAATCTTTTCTTTCTTTCTTTTCTTTTACCTTTATTTAAACTCGTTAGTACACTGAGGCGAGCCTCATTTACAGTGCAGACGAGAGTACAGAGCAAAACAGACAAAATACACAACAGATATTCACAATAAAATACCATAAAGAACAGAATGAAAAAAAAGGATCAGAGGAAACAATTGCAAACGGTGGACAGGGAATTAGTAATTAATGATTTGAAGTGATTGAATGGGACGAGTGAGTTTAACTTAAGAGTTAGCTGTAGATGATTCCAGATGTGTGGGGCATAAGCTGAGAGGGCAGACCTCCCCAGCTCAGTCCGAATTTTGGGAATATACAATTGCAACCAGTTGCTAGAGCGGGTATTGTAAGTGATTGTGGACTCAACAAGTAATGAAGGGATGTAGATGGGAAGTTTGCCGATGAGGGCTTTATAAATGAATAGAAACATGTGGGAGTCACGTCTTTGAGCTAGGGAGGTCCACCCTACTAAGCCATACAGAGTACAGTGATGGGTGGAGTAGGTGGCACCAGTAATGAATCTAAGGGCAGAATGGTAAATGGTATCTAGGGGTTTAAGAGTGGAGGCAGAGGCATGCATGTAAATGATGTCACCATAGTCTAAAACGGACATGAAAACATCTCATGACTGACTGAAGCAAAATCTAATTTTAGTCGTTAATGTTTGAAACATGAAAAGTTTATTCAGCAAATTACACTAAAACCACTTTACTCATGAGCTGTGGTATTTTTTTAACTACGTTGTTTCAGTTCAGAGGCCACCCACTGTTTGTGTGTTTGTGTATAAACAAGGCAGCCATAACATTATGACCACAGTGTTTTATTATCAGGCAGCAAGTTGAACATTTTGTCCTCAGATGTTAGAAGCAGAGAAATGTTCTGATGGAAGGATGTTTAGAGGACTGGGTGAGAACGTCTCCGTGCTCCTGGTCTGCAGTGGATCAGTACCGATCAGCAGTGGTCCAAGGAGGGAGGAGAACCAGAGTCAGTCAGGGTCCTGGACCAGGGATCACTGAGTCTGAATAAGTTGGATCACAGACCGGTCAGGGTGTCCATGCTGACCTCTGGACCACGGAGACCTGGTAGCGTGATCTTTGGTCCATGTTCTGCTGGGACACTTTGGGTCCTTCCATTCATGTGGATGTTCCTTAGACTCGTCCTCCCTCAGCATCGCTGCAGACCATGTCCTCCCTTTCATGGAGACAGGATTCCCTGGTGGACTCTTCCAGCAGGACGATGCTCTCTGCTTCAGGAATGGTTGGAGTTCAAGGTGTTGTCTCGTCCTCCAGATTCAAACCAGATCTCAGGTCCAGATCCATGGAGGCTCCACGTCTCAACGTAAAGCACGATCTGCTGCTGACGTCTTGGTGTCAGATACCACAGCTCCGCCTTCAGAGGTCTAGAGGAGTCCAGGCCTAGGCGGGTGGTCATAATGTTATGGCTGGTCTCTCGTACACGCTGACATGAACAGGTCTCCTTCATGAGACACGGTTTGATTAAATAATCTCTCTCTCTGCATCTGCAGGACCTTTAGCAGGGACATGGCGGCCGATGACAAGTCCTCGTCCTCGTCTTCAACCGACTGGAGCGCCGAGCCGGCTGTCGTCTCCCCCAGCAGCCCCTCCCACCTCACCCACTTCAAACCTCTGACTCCGGAGCAGGACGAGCCTCCGCTGCGCTCGGCCTACAGCTCCTTCGTCAACCTGTTTCGATTCAACAACAAAGGTCAGGACACAAAGACGCGGCGACCCCCGGCGGCGGCGGTCTAGAAGGCGTCCTGACGCAGATGTTTGGTTTTAGGTGTGAGTGTGATGTGATGTGTGGAACGGTCAAAACAAGTGGTTTAAAAGTCCACATCCACACTTTTATTTTTTTAGCGGTATAAACGGCAAGCAGGCAGTTGGTGAAGAAGAAGAGCAGCAGTGATGAAAAACCTTTACTGAAAATTAAACATGAGTGAGAGTCTACCATGACGGTTGAAAACCCAAAGGTCAGAGGTGGAGGAGGTTGTGGAGTTTAGGAACGGTTTTAGAAGCGGCATGAACGGGTTTAAGTGCAGAGCTGTTACATTAGAATGCATTAATTAGTGTACCTAATGAAGTGGCACAGGAGTGTAGATTTGTTGCAACAATTTTGACCAATTAAATTATCGTTGTCATGATTCGTTTGATCCATAAAATTTCATAAAACACCGTCACAACATCCTGGAGTCCAAGTTAACGCCTGAAAATATTAAAATAAATTAAAAATATGAAGTTTACAGTAAAGTAGGACAAAAGCCTCCATCAGGAGAACGTTTTCTATTTTATCTTATTTATAAATTAATGTTTTTTGTCATGTTTGGCTAAATTTGAATCATATTGCTATTGTAAATAATGATTAGTAAATAATTTAACTCCTATTTTACCTTCTACTTCCACCACAGCCTAATAAATCTGTATAAAACTCTCCCAGTGTGTTAAAATCCACCCGGAGCACTATTTTGCAGCGGTTAATAGAAGCCGGGCTGATTAGCTTTTGTCTCGTGATAGAAGTTGTGTTGAACAAGTGAATCACATGACACACGATTCACATCCTGCAGCCTGAGTAAAGACCTAAACAAGTCATAAACTTCACTCTGATAGTTCTGACAGAAGAAATGCTGAAGTCTCTGCACCTCGGCTTCGAGTTAGAATTTGTGTCTGAGATTATTTTTACAAGTTAGAAATTCTTCATCTTAAATCTGAGCGTCCAAACTAATCTAATTTAAATCTCTAGTTAAATCCTTTGGGCTGCAGCGAACCCTCAGTTATTTTTAACCTGCTGAGCTGTTAGTTTGTTCTCAGTGTGGTATTATAATGTTTTCATTTAAAATCAAAGAATGAAGGAAAGAAGGAATGAGAGAAGGAAATAGGGAGGGAGGGGAAGGAAAGGAAGGAAGGACAGAAGTGAGGAAGGAAGGGAAGAAAGAAGGAAGGAACATGGTTGGGAAGGAAGGAGGAAAGGAAGGAAGGTAGAAAGAAGTGTAGGAAAGAAGGAACGAAGGGAAGAAGGGAGCAAAGAATAGGAGAAGGAAGGAAGGAGGAAAGGAAGGAAGGAGGAAAGGAAAGGAAAATGTGAATGAAGGAAGGAATGGAAGAAAGAAGGAAGTAAAAAGTTGGGAAGGGAAGACATAAGGAAGGAAAGGAAGGAAAGGAAGGGAAGGAAGGGAAGCAAGGAATGGGAGAAGGAAGGAAGGAAGAAAGGGAAGGGAAGGAAGGAATGAAGGAAGGACAGAAGGGGAGGAAGGAAGGAAGAAAGAAGTTTAGGAAGGAAGGAATGAAGGGAAGAAGGGAGGGAAGGAAAGAAGGGAAGCGAGGAAAGGAAGGAGGAAAGGGCGGAAGGGAAAAAGGAGAGGGAAGATGTGAATGAAGGAAGGAATGGAAGAAAGAAGGAAGTAAAACGTTGGGAAGGTAAGGAAGAAGGGAAGGTAAGGAAGAAGGGAAGACATAAGGCAGGAAGGAGGAAGGAAGGAAGGAAGGAAGGAAGGAAGGGAAGAAGGGAAGAAGGAAGCAAAAGGGAAGGAAGGAAGGGATTTGTTTCTCCTTTAGTCTGGTCAGCAGACTCTTTTAAAGTCTCTCATTACTAATGAACAGACATCACTGATTCATGTGATCATTTCTACTAGTGGTTGAATGAAGGAGTTAAACTCCTCTTCCTCAGATCAGCCCTGTTGAGTAGGTGGTCTTTAATGTGACCCAGGAACCAAATCAGTCCTGGTTCCACTCCTAACGTCCTCAGAGGACACATTGATGAACTCTAGGTGACAACAGTTCTCTCTTGTTTTGTTGCTGGTGTGAAGAGGAGGGACGTCCTTCCTCTGCAGCTTCAGAGAAGACAGATGTGCCGTCCCCTTCCCCTCAGTCAGAGAGGAGGAGCTGGTCCTCCAGTCCTTCCCACTCCGTCTACAACTCCAGGACGCACCGCAAGCAACCTCCCGACCACCTCCGACGCACCTCCTCCACCTCAGGTAAAACACCAACACCACACGAGGCCTCCAGCCTTTTATGGACTAGATCTGATGGAGACGTTGTCCACAGCAGGAGACAGGTTTGTGGTGAACATGTAGTCTGTTACAGCAGCGTGGATGAGGTTATATGATGTAGTTCAGCTGTAGGACGTTCATTTAAAGCTTTTTAAATCTATGAGACATGATGATTGACTCTTTGTTCTGATTGTTTTATCTGCTGTTTGAAACCAGCCTCTGTCCTGTGATGAATAAACTAATCAGACGCCACTGATAACACTGTGACACGTCTAAGTCTCACCTCAGTTCATTCCTGAAGCTTCTGACACACTTTTCTTTTCCGTTTTAAACATTTATTGTTGTAGAGCTGTAAACATGCCCCAACTATCAAGCTTTACTCTGAAAGGTTCAGAAATCTGTGAACATGTATAATGTTCTCTCGCTGTGAGGATTAATTTTATTTTCATAAATGGCATCAAAACAAAAGAATCAAAACCTGGAATATGTAGTATTTTAGTTTTATTTTGTTTTACAGTCACTGTTAAACGTATTCACCCTTTTATTGCTTTTATGAAAGGAATCATGGTCGATGTCATTTAACACAAGTTAACAGACTTAATCACAAATGTTTAGTTTAAAAATAAGTGATTTTATAATTATTCAACTCTTCCAGGTCGGTATTTAGTAGATGCACCTTTGAGTCTGGATGAGTCCCAGTGACTCAACCTCTGTCAGGTTGTTTGGGTTCAGGTGTTTGTTCTGGAGCAAATAAATCAGGAATCAGATTGTCCTTCAGGATTTCTCTCGGTTTTGCTTCATTCATTTTACCTTTACAACCCGTCCAGGGCGGGACGGCACAGTGGTGTGGTGGTTAGCACTGATGCCTCACAGCCAGAAGGTTCTGGGTTCTAATCCAGGCCGACTGGTTCCTTTCTGTGTGTAGTCTGCATGTTCTCCCTGTGTCTGCGTGGGTTCTCTCCAGGTTCTCCAGCTTCCTCCCACCGTCCAAAGACATGCTGGTTAGGTTCATTGGTGATTCTAAATTGGCCGTAGGTGTGAGTGTCTCTCTGTGTTAGCCCTGTGATAGACTGGAGACCTGTCCAGGGTGGACCCCCCCTCTAGACCAATGACAGCTGGGATAGACTGGAGACCTGTCCAGGGTGGACCCCCCCTCTAGACCAATGACAGCTGGGATAGGCTCCAGCAGACCCCCATGACCCTCCAGAGGACAAGCGGTTATGCTAACTAACATCCCCACAGTATCATGCCTCACAGTGGGACGGGTGTATTTGTGGCGATGTGCAGTGTACCACCAGTTGACCTTGGAGTCTCCAACGTGCCTTCGGACAAACTTTAGTCAAGATTTAATTTATTTTTGCTGCTGGTGAAGAACCTGTTCAACGTATGTAGAGTTTCTCTCATTTTCTTGCTGGAAAATAAATCTTAGTTGTCTTCCAGATTGAATCCAGTTGTCTTCCAGGATTTCCTCGTATGTCGCCGCATTCATTTTATACCTTTATACACGGCCCACGGCCCGTTGCCTAGTAACATCCCAACAGTATGATGCTGCAACCACCATGCTTCGTAGTCTGTGCACCCCTGCATCATTTAGATAGTCCTCCAACTAATCAGAGACATTTTAAACTACGTTAGTGCACTCAGATGACGTGTATGACTACTGTCAGTCTTCTGTCCATCAACACATTAAGCCACGCCCCCAATTATCTGATTGGCCCAGGAGATCTTTGCTGTAGCAGCCTCAGACATGTTTGTGGATGTGAGGAGTTGGTCTTGGCGTCCAGGCTGAGATTGACCTAAATATTTATTTATAAAAGCAATAAAAGTGGGTGAATAGTTGGCTCTGCATAAACAGGAGCTCCCTTCTGTGTTTGGTTTATTTGGACAGCTGAGACAGAGACAAGTTAAAGATGTTGAAAACATGATGAAAACGTGATGAATGCATGTCCAGGCTGTAACATGCGCTCTCATGTCTTTTCTGATTCCAGTGGATTGGCCAGGTGAGGGCTCCTCTGCACTGTGTGGTTTTTACTAAAGATGCTTTTAGTTTGACTGTAACAACTCGTTCTGAGAGAATCTGTTCTGTGAGTGCATGCGAGTGCGTTTGCATCTTCAATGAAGCGCTTCCTGTTTGTCTTTGGTTTGCCCTAATACTTTCCACTCAGGTACTAATAACTGGAATGGCGTTTGTCATGAATGAAACCTAACATTTATATCCAGTATGTTTCTGTTTCCTCCTAGTTTTTATTTTTATTTTGTGTGCTATCTAATCCACATTCACAACATTTCAGGGAGAAATGTTTGTCACTTATAAAAATATTTAAAAAGGCATCTTTGACAATGCAGCCGGATGGATTTAAAGGACAGAACCTTTTCCATTTATTGTCTTAATTTGTGTTGTTTGTGTTTGTGTGCGGGATTGTAGACGGCAGCAGGAAACCAGACGCGCCTCTAAGCAATCATGACCCTCGTACTGCTGTGCAGCTACGCACTGCACTGAAGAGGCTGAAGGAAATCATGGAGGGAAAGAGCCAGGTAATAACGTCTGACGTCGTTGTTTCAAATCTTATGTTTTCTTAAAACATTGAAAATACAAAGAAAACAGATGAGATCAAACCTCACCTGTCCATCTCTAAGTCCCTGTGTCTCCACCTGGTCTTAATATAAATGTGTCTCCACATGCGTCCCCAGCCAGCACTTGAGATCTGATCTCAGTTTGTGTGTCTGTAAATCAGCAGCGCCATCATGTGGTCAGTAGAATATTGTACCAGCTGCTGTCTCTAATGGATCTCTACCTACCGCTGGATCAGAACCATCAACAGCTGCTGGTTGACTTGGAGACATGATCCAGATGTTGGAACAAGATGGAAAGACTCTCACACGTTAAGATCTGATTTATTTTAGAGACAAAGACCCTGTGAGCTTTGCATCGTCCCGTAAACAGAACCATGGTTCTTGGCGGTGCAGTGTCTCAGTTTACTGTCGTCTCCTCCCTGCAGGACAGCGATCTGAAGCAGTACTGGATGCCGGACAGCCAGTGTAAGGAGTGCTACGACTGTAACGAGAAGTTCACCACCTTCCGCCGGAGACACCACTGCAGACTGTGCGGCCAGATCTTCTGCAGCCGCTGCTGCAACCAGGAAATCCCTGGAAAGTTCATGGGCTACACGGGTTAGTGACGCACTTTAAATATATTGATTTTACTTTAATTATTTGCATCCATTTATTAATGTACATAATACACACTGATATACATATAGCCACATAGTAATCCTTCTACATGTAAAATGTTTCCACGTATTTTCTTCTAAAACTACTCGAACAAAAGACGTTTAACTTTGATCGCCAAATCAGCTTTGAAAACAGCCAAATTTAATGTTTGTTCTATTGTCTGTTCTACATATTTCATCTGGTACTCACCAAACTTGGTGGAAACATTCTTGGTACCATCATCTACAAATCGGCTATATTTGTGTTTGAATGTTTGCTAAGTTTTTCTTACAGTCGGTTTCCAAAATAGAGTTGTTTGGTGAGTAACAACCAAACTGGTGAGAGACGGACACACAGCAGTTAACATGCTATATAGTAGTAGCACAAAATTACACGACTAGTAATTGATAAGAAATTAGAGGATAGCAGCTTGGTGCCAGAGAGAAGAGAGTAGAGAACATGTCCTCAGTGCATCGTCCCCCAGCAGCCTAGGCCTATAGCAGCATAACTAAGGGATGGTTCAGTCCAGCTCTAATTATAAGCTTGGTCAAAGATGAAAGTCTTAAAAATAGAGAGAGTGTCTGCCTCCTGAACCCAAACTGGGAGCTGGTTCCACAGGAGAGGAGCCTGACAGCTGAAAGCTCTGCCTCCCATTCTACTTTAGAACCTCTAGGAGCCACAAGTAGGCCTGAACTTTCAGACCGGAGTGATCTGTTGGGATGATCTGGTACAATGAGGTCTTTAAGATATGATGGAGCTAGGCCTTTAAGGGCCTTGGATGGAAGGAGGAGGATTTTAAATTCTATTCTAGACTTTAAAGGAGCCAATGAAGAGAAAATAAAACTGGAGTAATATGATCTCTCTGGTTAATTCCTGTCAATGCTCTTGCTGCAGCATTTTGAATCAATCACAGTAATGAATGAATCCAGCCTGGACGACACTAATGCATGAACTATCAGTCTAAGACAGGATGACGAAGGCCTTCTACATACGTTCACTCTCGCCGTCTTGGACTTCCTTTCTCTTCGTTTAGGAGATCTGCGGGCCTGTACGTACTGCCGTAAATTAGCACTAAGCTACGCTCACTCGGCTGAATCGGGCTCCATCAGCGAGGACATCAGCTCCCTGTCCGACTCGCCCTGCTCGGTGTGCGTGCTGGAGCCCAGCGAGCCGAGGACACCGGTGGGCGGACGCAAGGCCAGCAGGAACATCTTCCTGGAGGAGGACCTCACCTGGCAGAGGTAAACACGCTTGTCACACCATTTGGGCTCAGTCAAATCAGGGAAATTTTATCTTTCACACCCAGATGGAATCAGGTTTCTGACACTTAAAGGTTTGATTTTGCCCAAATACAAGCGAAACCAAAGTCTCCCTGCATGACTCCTCCAGCCATCACTGTTCACCACACACCTACTATATTTTACACCCTGTTTCTTGTTGCACAGATTTGTTCTGTTTCAGTAACAAGTTTATTCTCACGATGCACCACCCTAGTTAGTTTTTCCAGCCTCCATCTCATGCTCGCTCTTCCTCTGTCTTGATTTTCTTCTGTTTAATCATTTGCAAGTGTTTTGTGTGAACTGTCCTCTGTGCATGAAACTAAATCACATACTGGTCCTCGTCTCTGCAGCATGGCTCTGATTAATAAAGAACTTAAATCTATTTAAGGGAGTTTTAAGTTAATCCTTTAACTTTGTGATTTCATTAACCATGCACTGAACAGATCAGATAAATTCTTAAACGACATCTCCCTTTAAAGTAACACTGCATGCTTTAATACCGGTCTGCTTGTTTTGCTGCTGTTGTTTTGAATCAGTGTCCTCGCTGCTTATTTTCTCTATCGACTTTCCTCAAAGAAAATCTGTTTCCTCTCTCTCTCTCTCTCCTGGCGTAGAAAAACTCCTATTGGGATGAGAAAGAAGTGAGTCTTGCTGTTTGTTTTATTCATTTTATTTCTTTCTCCCACATCTGTCTCAGCTTTAGCCGTTTGTGAATAAATGCTAATGCTTTCTAGCTCTGTAAAGAAATGAACTTCTGCATTCTCACAATCACATGATCATAAATCTGACTGGAAAACATAACGATAGTGGAAATGTAACCGCTGACAGGATATAAATCAGGAGTTTGTCTTGGTCAGTATGATTCACCAGGAGCCTCAGAGCAGCGGCCTCAACTCAAGACTGACAACGCTGCAAGAGGACGTTGGAAAATCACCAGCGAGGAAGAGGTGAGTCACACACCGTACAGGGATTCAGTTTCTCTTTATGTCAACAAGTGTCCAAAGTCTGATTTGAGCTTCACCGTTGTCCATAAAAAGACATCTGGATCTGTGTTGCGTAAAAACCTCCCTCTGTCCTGCCCCACTTCATGTCCCTGTCTCCTCTGCCATTAGTACAGCTTGATTTAATCTGGTCCTCTCTTTATGATGGAAATTTATTATTATTTAAAAAAGAAAAAAGAAAGCAGAACAGAAAAAGTTTCATAATCAAACAGTCAACAACTGCAACTCAGGCACAAGATAAAGTATAAAGACATCAGATGATATCGCTTTAGCGTGACTTCTATTCTTTATAAAAGAGTGATCTTTGAGTCTCCTACATAGTATTTCCAAAAAAGGTTTAAAAAGGCAACTGGACTTGTAGAGTTTTTTCAGAAGACGTTTCACCACTCATCCGAGTAGCTTCTTCAGTTCTGGTGGACTGGTGGGAAATCTGAGGTTTAAATAGGAACTCCTCCTGAAAAACTTGCTTGTCTCCTACATAGATGTCTTGGTGTCCTTTAGAGTGTCTTGGTGTCCTCCAGAGTAGTTGTAGGTGTCTTGGTGTCCTCCAGAGTAGTTGTAGGTGTCTTGGTGTCCTTTAGAGTGTCTTGGTGTCCTCCAGAGTAGTTGTAGTTGTCTTGGTGTCCTTTAGAGTGTCTTGGTGTCCTTTAGAGTAGTCGTAGGTGTCTTGGTGTCCTCTAGAGTTGTCGTAGGTGTCTTGGTGTCCTCCAGAGTAGTCGTACGCGTCTTGGTGTCCTTGAGAGTAGTCGTAGGTGTGTTGGTGTCCTTCAGAGTAGTCGTAGGTGTCTTGGTGTCCTCCAGAGTAGTCGTAGGTGTCTTGGTGTCCTCCAGAGTAGTCGTAGGTGTCTTGATGTCCTCCAGAGTAGTCGTAGGTGTCTTGGTGTCCTCTAGAGTTGTCGTAGGTGTCTTGGTGTCCTCCAGAGTAGTCGTACGCGTCTTGGTGTCCTTGAGAGTAGTCGTAGGTGTGTTGGTGTCCTTCAGAGTAGTCGTAGGTGTCTTGGTGTCCTCCAGAGTAGTCGTAGGTGTCTTGATGTCCTCCAGAGTAGTCGTAGGTGTCTTGGTGTCCTCCAGAGTTGTCCTATTCACATCCACATCTGTTGGATGGTGATCTCTGTGTAGAAACTTGTCGGTTGTGAAGTCCATTGATTCTTCTGTGAAATAGGACAAAGACAAAGGTCTAACAGTTGAGTCCGTCTGTCTCTCAGGTCTGCCAGTGTGACCAACCTGTCTCTGGATCGCTCTGGATCCTCCATGGTGCCGTCCTACGACAGCTCCGTCAGCCCACCCACCAGCCGAGCCATGTCAGGGACCAAGAGCGGCACCAAGCTGGACCACAGTGAGGAGGAGAGGAAGATCCTGCTGGTGCTGATTTTTATCTTTTTATCTCCTCCAGTAGTATCTTCACCTTCGCTGTAGTCAAATCTGATGACTCTGATCTTTGTTTCTGCAGGATTCCTCCCAGCTGAAGGACCTGTGGAAGAAAATCTGCCACAACAACACGGGGATGGAGTTCCAGGACCACAGGTACTGGCTGAGGACCTACCCAAACTGCATTGTGGGAAAGGAGCTCGTCAACTGGCTGCTGAGGAATGGCACCATCTCCACCAGGTATCATCATCATCCCACTGGATCAAGCAGGTCCTGAAACTAGACAAAGAGAAACCAAGCACACAAAAATAATATACTTTGGTCTTTGTTATTCAGGATATTACGTATCTGTGAGCTGCTCCTCTAGGATTATAAATTGATTTTAATTTGTTTGTGGAAGTGTATGATGGCAACGGACAAAGGAGCTTTCTGAGGAGCTCAGAGAAAGAGTTGTTGTTGCTCATCAGGCTGGAAAAGGTTAGAAAACCATCTCTAAAGAGTTTGGAACCCACAAACAATCCACAGTCAGACAGATTGAAGACGACAACAAAGATCACTCCAAGAGAAAAGTTTCTGTGGTTCTAACTGTCACAAATGACTCCCAGTCTCTGCCTTTGTTATTAAATGAACTAGAACCTGATCTAAGTTCTGCTTTAGAAGCTTAAAGCTGCTTCCATGCTGTATTTCCATGTTCCTGTGTTGCAGAGCTCAGGCTATCGCTATAGGCCAGGCGTTGGTGGACGGTCGCTGGCTCGACTGTGTCACCCACCACGACCAGCTGTTCAGGGACGAGTACGCCCTCTACCGCCCCCTGCAGGTGAGTAAACGCCGAGACCGGTGCCTGAACCAACTGTAGGATGCAGCTTCAGTGGACTCGTCACATGCTGCTATTGATCGGTGCAGTTGTGGGGGGGCTCAGGGTCAACGGCTGATTCCACTGAGGTGAAATGTGCTGACGTCTCCCTGTCTGATCTGCAGAGTACAGAGTTCTCAGAAACGCCGTCTCCAGACAGCGATAGCGTCAACTCCCTGGAGGGACATTCAGAGCCGTCCTGGTTCAAGGACATCAAGTTTGATGACAGCGACACGGAGCAGCTGGCGGATGAGACGGACTACACCATGCCCAGTGTGTATCTTTAATTAAACCTTTACGTCTGTTGGCTGAGTGTTTTACTTCCCCCTTTAAATCCAACTTCCTTCTCTTTCCGTTTGTGTCCAGACTCTGCCAGCCCCAGCAAGAGGACGTCCGTCAGCAGCTTCCAGTCGGTGGTGGACAGCGACTCGGCCGCCTCCATCAACCTCAACATGGAGCAAAACAACGTGAACTTCCACATCAAGAAGCAGTCCAAATATCCACACATGCCTCCTACTGCTGAGCAGAAAGGTAAATGGAGACACACGTGTTTAACGGCTTCTACTTCATTCAGTTTGTCTGGACACAAATTAGACTTGTTTTTATTAGAAGCAGCAGCTGTTGTACATGAACTTTATTGAGTAGTCCACACCTGGAGGACAAAGGACACTCTCTAGAGGACAACAACAACATTTTATCCACTTATCAGCCGCTCAGTTTCACCCCCTTTTAGAACTTGAGTCTAGAGTTTCTGAAGTTTAATTGTCCGTTATCGACGTAATCCAGTTTATCCACTCAGTCATGTGATTTCCAGATGTTTGCCTTTGTTTTAGATAAATTCATCTACATCCTCGTCTTTTTAAATCCACCTCTAGCTCCTGAACATGAAAAACTGAGATCTCTCTTTGTTTGTGAAGGTCATCCAGGTCTAACACTAAGCTGAAACAGAGGGAACTGGACTTTTAGAGTTTCTTGAAGTTGTTTAATTCAAGTCTGCAGTTCTAAAAGACTGGTGGGGAGTTTAGGTTTTAATAAGAACATCTGTGGGTGTTGTCCACATGAAACTCACTTGACTAAGGTTTGTTAATGACCCACAACGTTGAGTATTACCTGTAGATTTCTTCACTTCCTGTCTTGTCTCTTGTAGCGGAGTTTCTCGTGTCCGAGGACGGAGGACAGAACATCGTCATCAGCGATGCCTTCATCAAGGGTAGGAGTTCTTCACCTTCTTGTTGATTTAGTGGAAAACACAGACTTGTTGAAGGCGAACCTGCTCCTTCTTCCCCCGCTGCAGAGTCGCTGTTCAACCGTCGCGTGGAGGAGAAGGCCAAAGAGATGCTGTTCACGCCGCTGGGTTGGCACCACAGCTCTCTGGATCAGCTCCGAGAGGAGAACGGAGAGAAGAAGGCCATGGAGAGGCTGCTGTGAGTGCTTATGATATCATGTTTAAACATTTAATACTTAAAATGAAGACACATTTTCAGACATTTGTACAGGAAGGTTTAAAAAATAGCAACACCTAATAATAAACTACATTTTCTTTCTCATATTCACAAAGAAAGACATTTATGTTTACTGTTCACGTGCTTTTAGATTTTGACTTTTAATATCTATAGAAAAACATGTGCATATTTAAATGCTGAATCTGAAATAAAAAGGTCCCGGGACCCCCTTAATCCACCGTCCCCGTACGCCCGTGTAGAATCACGTATAAGGGACCAGGTCATGTTAAGTCAGTACTTATAATTTTATGATATTTTCTGTGGAGCTGGATGTACTGACAAAAATAAGTTATAAATGTCAACATATTTACGACTGTAAATAATTATAAATGCTAAGTGCTAATAGCAGTGCGCTAACATCCATAAATCATCCTTAATTTGGATTGTTATTGTTATAGCTGTCATTGCCTCTAATACGGCGTCTTCCTCTCCGTGCAGCTCAGCCAACCACAGCCACATGATGGCGCTGCTTCAGCAGCTGCTCTACAGCGAGTCTCTGTCTCTGTCCTGGCGGGACATCATCGTCCCTGTGGTGCGACAGGTCGTCCAGACCGTACGACCCGACGTCCGCAACTGTGACGACGACATGGACATCAGGCAGCTGGTCCACATCAAGAAGGTAGGACGCCGCCTCAGAGCCGTCGACATGTCTCACCGTTTGGACATTTAATCAGCTGATTGGACGTTATAACTGTGTTTGTGGTTCAGATTCCTGGAGGCAGGAAGTTTGACTCGATGGTGGTGAACGGGTTCATCTGCACCAAGAACATCGCCCACAAGAAGGTAAGGTCACCACACGCAACACATCCTAAAAACACCCATGAACTTCTTATTAAACACAAATATTGTAGTTCTTGACATAATAAACCAAAATACAGCAGGAATCACAAAACTGTTTGGTGTCTTGTCCTGACCGAGTCGTCGAGACATCACAGTTTGTCAAAGTCACCAACTCTGAGGATAGAATATTCAACTTGCTACCTGATATATCCACCCACTTTGATATTTGACTACCACTCCTTCTGTGTCCAGATGAATCCATACATCAAGAACCCAAAGATTCTGCTGCTGAAGTGTTCCATAGAGTATCTGTACAGGGAGGAGACCAAGTTCACCTGCATCGACCCCATCGTGCTTCAGGTCAGGAAACCGCTCTGATGGTCGGATGGAACTGACGGGATTGTCGTGGTTCACTGATGTTTCTTTGTCCGTACCTTCAGGAACGAGAGTTTTTGAAGAACTACGTTCAGCGCATCGTGGACGTCCGCCCGAACCTGGTGCTGGTGGAGAAGACGGTGTCTCGCATCGCTCAGGACATGCTGCTGGAGCACGGCATCACTCTGGTCATCAACGTCAAACCGGTCAGTGGAGAAAATCTGATGAATGTGGCCTCTTAGACCAGCTTCACCACCTACAAATGTTCTTTTGCTGGAAAGTTTGTCTGGAGTCTCTTTGTTAAACGTTTATTAGCTCCGACATGAGCCGAAGTGAAGCTTCAAACTTCTTCTTGAATGTTTTTTCATCTGTTCTTTTACTTTTCTTTTCAGCAAGTCCTGGACAGAGTGAGTCGAATGACGCAGGGAGACCTGGTGATGTCCATGGACCAGCTCCTCACCAAACCTCGACTGGGAACCTGCCACAAGTTCTACATGCAGCCCTTCGCACTGCCCAACAGTACGTCCTCCTCCTTCTCCTCGTCTTCATCATTAATGAAGTGATGTTGGGACTCATGTTTTGTTTTCTTCCAGATGAGATGAAGACGCTGATGTTCTTCGAGGGCTGTCCTCCTCACCTGGGATGCTCCATCAAGCTCCGTGGAGCTTCAGAGTACGAGCTGGCCCGGGTGAAGGAGATCATCATGCTGATGGTGTGCGTGGCCTACCACTCCCAGCTGGAGATCTCCTTCCTCATGGATGAGTTCGCCATGCCGCCCAGCTTGGCTCAGAGCGCCTCCTTCCCCTGCCTGCTAGAGGGCGCTGCAACTGAGGAGGAGGAGGAGGAGGAGAAGGAGCAAGAGGAGGCAGACGGAGAGAAGAAGGAGACTAATGGAGAGAAAACTCTAGGGAGTGAGGACTCTACACTGGAAACACAACCGGAGGACGAAGGCCTTCCCTCAGAGTCTTCATCCAAGAATGGAGACGTTCTCCAGGACAAGCTGAACCCACAGTCTCCAGAGGACGCCGCAGATACGGAGACGAGGACGTCCTCGCCGCTATCCATCCGCCCGGCTCCGTCTCTTTCCGTCTCTCCTCCGTTTCTCATGGAGGAGGACCTGGAGGTGAGTTCAGACACTCTGGTCGGAGCATCCGAGGGGGAGATGGGGGAGGAGGGGGGTCCACCGAAGAGACCGGTAGACGGAGACGGTCCGGAGACGCCCACTCCCAAGCTGTTCAGAGACCCTCTGCAGGACGACACGGGGATGTTCGTGGCCGAGCAGGTGGCCTCGTCCGACGACCGCCTGAAGTCCATCTCTGCCGTTTTCAAGCAGGAGCTCAAAGACATCATCCTGTGCATCTCACCCTTCATCACGTTTAAAGAACCGTTCCTGCTCACACGGGACGGCATCCACTGCCCCAGCAGAGACTACTTCCCAGAACAGGTACCTCCCAGTAGGACATCTCTACTAATCCAGTCAGCTTTCAGTGCTCTCAGAATTGGAGCTTCATTTTAATCTTGTTTGTTTCTCTGCTCCTTAGGTTTACCTGTCTCCTCTTCTCAACAAAGACTTAAAGGAACTCGACGGGCGTAGGAAACGACAGCTCCTCAAAGACTCCGCCCCCTCCTCTCTGGTCAGCGGACAGACCAACGGCAGCGTCCAGCCCAAGCCCATTGACGTCCTGCCCTGTCACAGCCTGACCAGCACCCGCATCGTGGATCAGGTGGGCAGCAGCCAGGACCTGGCCAAGATGTTGGCCGACTACCGAGCGAAAGGAGGACGGATCCGACAGAGGGAAGCCAGCGACCCCTTCGGCTCCATCGGCGGAGGACCGAGCCGGGCGGCCGACGCTCCGGTTAAAGCGCCGGTGAAGGCCGACAGCGAAGAGGAGAAGCCGAGCAAACAGAGCGATATGAACTGGGCCCCCAAGGTGAGCTGCTTTAAATACTAAAGTATATTAATGATACGAGGTTAACTGTTACCATGGAGACTGAATCAAAGGATGTGAGCAAATACATGTGTTTACATCAAAACAACAATATGAGGAGCATCACATCTACTGGAAATGGAACAGAAGAATAAGAAGATCAGGAGAAGAAGAAGAAGGGGACAAGGAAGAGGAGAAGAAGAAGGGGACAAGGAAGAGGAGAAGAAGAAGAAGGGGACAAGGAAGAGGAGAAGAAGAAGGGGACAAGGAAGAGGAGAAGAAGAAGAAGGGGACAATGTAGAGGAGAAGAAGAAGGGGACAATGTAGAGGAGAAGAAGAAGGGGACAAGGAAGAGGAGAAGAAGGAGGGGACAATGTAGAGGAGAAGAAGGAGGGGACAATGTAGAGGAGAAGAAGAAGGGGACAAGGAAGAGGAGAAGAAGGAGGGGACAAGGAAGAGGAGAAGAAGAAGGGGACAATGTAGAGGAGAAGAAGAAGAAGGGGACAAGGAAGAGGAGAAGAAGAAGGGGAAGAGGAGAAGAAGAAGGGGACAAGGAAGAGGAGAAGAAGAAGGGGACAAGGAAGAGGAGAAGGAGAAGAAGAAGGGGACAAGGAAGAGGAGAAGGAGAAGAAGAAGGGGACAAGGAAGAGGAGAAGAGGGAGGGGACAAGGAAGAGGAGAAGAAGAAGGGGACAATGTAGAGGAGAAGAAGAAGAAGGGGACAAGGAAGAGGAGAAGTATTGTCTCCTCCATGTCCTCCTCCAGTCCTGAATGTCTAGAGTCTTAGAAGACGACCAAGATGTCTCCACGTCTCCAACATTGTCCACATGGATTCCATCTTGGTTGTTCTCGGCGTTCGTGTAAACGCTGGTCACAGTCTTGAAGTATGTTTAGAAGAAGGTTTGTTGTTTCTCTCCTCATCTGTCCTTTTCTGTCCCGTCGTCCTCAGCTGGACTGTCTGAACCCGTCCAACCACCAGAGGCTGTGCGTTCTCTTCAGCAGTTCATCAGTTCAGTCCAACAACGCTCCCAACCCCTGCGTCAGCCCGTGGTAAACTCCTCACTCAGAGAGAATCAATCAACAAATCCATTTTAAGAAGAGTTAATAATCTAATCAGACCGTTTGTCGTCAACAGGATTGTCACCATGGAGTTTTACGGGAAGAACGACCTATCTCTGGGCGTATTCCTGGAGCGATACTGTTTCCGGTAACTCCACATCACATTCATATTTCAGTTAGCTCTACGTCATGGTGTGTGTTTTGTTTTTGGTGGATCAATGTGGATGAATGTCCTCCAGGCCGTCGTACCAGTGCCCCAGCGCTTTCTGCGAGACTCCCATGGTGCACCACGTCCGGCGGTTCGTCCACGGCAGCGGTTGTGTTCAGATCGTTCTGAAGGAGCTGGAATCTCCTGTTCCCGGTTATCAGCACACGATCCTCAACTACTCCTGGTGTCGCATCTGCAAACAGGTCGGTGGAATAGTTTCCTGGTTACAGATATTTTAGTTGTTTTGTCTTTTATTGTTGCAGAAATTCAAAAGATAAACCAATAAAAGACTCCAGATCAACTTTACGCCACAAAAACATGAAGTTGCTTCGGCTTTAAGACTAAAACAGTAAATTTCTCCTGAATAAACGTCACAAACACAGAGTTCCCCAAACATTTACCTGGAACCACCTCCAGGTAAATGTTTGGGAGCGACTGAAAGACATACACAACCAGAGACTGGAACGTCGACCAAAGACCAAAGACGTTTCTGTTCTTGTGAAACTTCATCAGTGTCTGACCAAGGACAGTCCAAGTACCAGGATGTGGTCTAGCCCCGCCTGTTTTATCAAGCGTGTAGACTTGGTACAGCCAGGTATCCCAGAATGCATTCTGCAGGTGTCAACAAGTGTCTTGATGTCCTGTAGAGTTTGAACTTCAGAGTCAAACTTGTTAACAACCAAGTAAACAAGTTCTAATTTCATATACTTGGTATTGAGACACGTTCATGGTCTCTAGTGGACGTTCCGGATGTTCCAACTCCCTGGATGTGCCCGTTTTATCGAGGCTGCATTGGGAGGTAAAGTATCCCAGAATGTATTTTGCAGGCCGAACCCACGTCCTCCAGAACTGAACTTGTCCAAACTACAAAGTACGCATGTCCAAGGTTATCGATAAACCTTAGGTGGGCGGAGTTTTAGCCGGTGTGTCTCCATGAGCAAAGTGACATCAGAAAAATGTTGGCGTCAGTTGGTAATGTTGGTAAATAAGTGTCTGAACTCCATGCGCTCATGCTTCCGTACCACTTCTTTCTGTAGGTGACTCCTGTGGTGCCTCTGTCCAACGACTCCTGGTCCATGTCTTTTGCCAAATACCTGGAGCTTCGCTTCTACGGCCACCAGTACACCAGACGGGCCAACGCCGAGCCCTGCGGCCACTCCATCCACAGAGACTACCACCAGTACTTCTCCTACAACCAGATGGTGGCTTCCTTCAGGTTCCTCTTTGATCTTCATTCAAGACATTCAGCCCCTGTGTCTTTGAGATTTATACAAATCACTAAATGAATCCACCGCCTTGTCTCCTCAGCTACACGTCTGTGAGGCTGTTAGAGATTTGTCTTCCTCGTCCTAAGATCTTCATCAGGAACCTGGGGCCTTCTAAAACCAACCTGCAGCAGGACCTGAAGGACTTCTCTCAGAAGTAAATGATCTCCAAGTTAAAATAAGACCTAAGAGATGTAAACATCAGAAGGGTTTGATGTAGATTCAGCTGAGTTGTGTTCAGAGTTCTTGTTTCAGTTTGTTGACCTATCAATTTATCCATTAAATCTGACTCTAAACTTATGAAGAACGGTCTGTGAGGACTGAAACAAAGCCAACTGAGTTTCTTGAAGAAGTTTCATCCAAGTCTTCAGTTCTTAAAGACTGATGGAGGTTTAAATAGGAACATCTGCGAGTGTTACCCATCAGAAACTCTTATAGCCAGGGTTAGTTGACCACTAGATACTCACCTGAAGTTGGAGGAAATGGTTTCTGACAGCTAACATCTACAGATGATCCACCAGTCTGTTTAGGACTGAACATTTTGTCTTTAAGAAACTCTACAAGTCCAGTTTTCCTTGTTACAGGTTGAAACTCAAAAAGAGAACTTCTGTGCTTGTGGTACATTCAACTATGAGGCTTAAATATATACCTCATATTCTGTAGATCCAACTTTTGCCGCCAAAACAGCCCCGACCTAATGAGTAAGGGACTCTAGAAGTCTGAAGGTGTTCTGTGGTAACGTCTTGGTGCCACATACCACAGCTCTGCGCCTTCACGGGTCTAGAGGAGTCCAGGCCTCGATTGGTCATAATGTTACGGCTGATCGATGCACGTTTTCCTTTCAGAGTGTCTCAGGTGTACTCGGCCATCGACGAACGCCTCACCTCCCTGAAGACCGACACCTTCAGTAAGACGCGAGAGGAGAAGATGGAGGACCTGTTCGCCCAGAAAGACGTAGGTGTTTCCCTCCGTCAGAGTCTCCGGTCGCAGTTTAAAAAAAGAAAAACAAACATGAGCTGACGTTCTCGTTTGTTTGTTGGTTCGTAGATGGAAGAGGCCGAGCTGCGGACCTGGATCGACAAGCTGCAGGGTCGAGTGTTGGTCTGCTGTCTGGACTCTCCTCAGCAGCTTCAGGCCGTTCTGGAGTCGCTGGTGATGAAGAAGCAGAGTCTGTGTGAGATGCTACAGTCCTGGAACGGCAGGTCAGGATCACAAGAACTCCTCATCCATCCATGATCGGCTTTATATGTGTGTGGAAGAAAAGAAGTCCTTCAGTTGTTACCATCTGGATGTGCTAGCAGCTTTGGTGAAGTTTCACTTTCACCACAACGTTGTTTAAGCTTGAGACGCTTAAAATAATAGAAAAATACCTCAGTATCTCAACAGATAAATTGAAAGAGAGTATGGACTGACTCCTTCCAACTCCTAACTCCAAGGTTGAGCTCAGAGTTTACTGACTGTATTAATGTCAGCCACAGTTTATAGGAACTTCCTTCTTCTTCTTCTTCTTCTAGAACGTAAAACACGTTTTAATAGCTGTAATCTTCCAGAGTGTGACCATCAGTTCTGACACCCTGTTACGGTCTCTTTACTGAAACGTCTCACTAGACACATAACAGACAACAGAGACGCCAGACCACAGTTGGAGGTTCCAGAAAGGTGTGTTTTATTTTAAACTGAAAGCACGAGCAGGGGAGGAAACCCAAACGAACCAAACTCAAAGAACTAAAAAGGACTGTAGGTGCCAGACAAAAAGAACAAAAGAGGAATTTAGAGCAGGGCTAGTCCACGTAGGGCCGTAGGACCCCGACCTCATTCCATTAAGTCAATTACTTAAAGAAACTAAACCAAAAACAGGACTGCAGGTCACCTACAACCCACTACAATAATAAAGCCTACAAAGTTTTAACACTTCAACACTTTATGTATTTTTTTCTGTCCCAGACTTCAGGACTTGTTCCAGCAGGAGAAAGGGAGGAAGCGTTTGTCCGTCCCTCCGAGTCCAGGCAGACACAGACCTGCAGCAGCGGCGGCCGACGACAGCAAGGTCAGTAACGTCTACGTAAACACTAACTGAGTAACACGGTCATGGTTCTGATCCAGTGGTAGGTAGAGATCCATTAGAGACAGCAGCTGTGACCACATGATGGCGCTGCTGATTTACAGACACACAAACTGAGATCAGATCTCAAGTTTAAGACCAGGTGGAGACTCAGGGACTTAGAGATGGACAGCTGAGACGTCCTAACCCGTTGTAACCTGATGTTTTTAACAGAGCGGTCTGGACTCCTCCCCTCGTAACCCTTCACCTGTGGTGCAGAACGGAGAGAAAGGTGAGTTCAACCAAGCTGAGTGGGTTTAGTTTAGCTGCTCCTGGTTTATTAACTAATAAATTAATATTCCTTGTGACAGAGGACCGTCACCTCAGCACGCTGCCCTCGACCGCCGCCTCCTCCTCCTCGCTGCCGTCTCCAGGAGAACCCGGAGCAGAACTGGCCTCGGCCGGGCCGTCCTTCAGCGAGCAGGACTCGCTCAGCCTCCCTGAAGGTTTGTCCTCTCTCTCTGATGTGTCTCTCAGCGTCTCTCTGGTTCTCACCACAAACCGTCCGTTTGCTTTCAGACGTGTTCGATGGACATCTGCTGGGCTCCACCGACAGCCAGGTCAAAGAGAAGTCCACCATGAAGGCCATCCTCGCCAACTTCCTGCCTGGAAACAGCTACAACCCCATCCCCTTCCCCTTGTAAGTGTAGATGGATGAATTAATGGACGGATGGACGGACGGACGGATGATAGATCTGTAACGTATAGAGGAGTCTCTGACGTCTCTCTCGTCCTCAGTGATCCAGACAAACATTACCTGATGTACGAACATGAACGAGTTCCCATCGCCGTCTGTGAGAGAGAACCCAGCTCCATCATCGCCTTCGCTCTCAGGTTATTATGGACTATTCATTATTATTATTATTATTATTTATCAGTTACTAATTATTGTGTCCATCGTCCTCCAGCTGTAAGGAGTATAAAACGGCTCTGGACGATCTGTCCAAGGCGTCAAACTCAGGAGACGAGACTCCGCAGGTCGTCAGGTACGTGGTTCACTTAGAGTTCATTCATTAATAATCAATCAGCTGATCAATAATCGTCTTCTCCGTCCGGTCCTCAGTGGAGGAGACAGTCGGGTGAGGAGCAGTCCGGCCCGTCCCAGCGAGACGCCGTCGTCTTCACAGCAGAGTCGCAGCAGCTCAGAGACGGATCCTCTCAGTAGGTCTCAGTGTTTGATCAATGTCTCCGATCACAAACAGGAAGTGATCATCAGCTAAAGACACGTGTCCTGTGTTTGTTTTCAGAGGACGCAGACTCGGCGGACAGACAGAAGAAACAGAGTCTGAATCCACACGTTGAGCTACGTGAGTCAGACGTCCTCTAACGTCCTCTAACGTCCTCTAACGTCCTGTGTGGACAGAATCAAAACCTGATCTATAGACCTGATAGGTAGAGACGAAGACAAAGACTAGAAAGGTTGAGAGAGAGGAAAGAAGCAGCCGAAGGGATGAGTTGAATAAAACAGTCTTTTATTTTGAAGGGCACCATGAAAACATTTCTGTTTCATATATTTATTTATTTCTAAATCGTCCCGTTGTTGAATCTCTTCCTCTGTTCTCTCAGAGTTCTCCGACGCCAACGCCAAGTTCTACTGTCGCGTCTACTACGCCGAGGACTTCCACAGGATGAGGGAGGACATCATGGAGAGCAGCGAGGACGACTTCATCCGTTCACTGTCCCACTGCGTCAACTGGCAGGCGAGAGGAGGGAAGTCTGGAGCCGTGTTCTACGCCACCGAAGGTCTGACACACGTCTACATCTGACAGCGTTTTAGGAGAAGGAAGCCTTCAGTTAATCAGATCCTCCTCTTCCTCCTCTTCCTCCTCTTCTTCTTCTTCCTCCTCCTCCTCCTCAGACGACCGGTTCATCCTGAAGCAGATGCCCAGACTGGAGGTCCAGTCCTTCCTGGACTTTGCTCCTCATTACTTCACCTACATCACTGGAGCCGTGCAGCAGAAAGTAAGAAACTAAAGGAAAACAGTCACCAGGACCACAGGGCTCACCATGAGGGGAGGGGGGGAGAGGGAGGGAGGGAGGAGGGAGGGAGGGAGGTGAGGGAGGGAGGGAGAGAGAGAGGAGGGGAAGAGAGGGAGAAAAGGAAGAGGGAGGAGGGGGAGGAGAAAGGAGGAGAGGAGGGAGAAAGAGAGGGAGAAGGGGAGGGAGGTAAGAGAGGGAGAGAGGGAGGGAGAAGAGGGGAGGAAAAGGAAGGAGGGAGAGGGGGAGAGAGGGAGAGAGAGGAGGGAAGGAGAGAGGGGGAGAAGGGGAGGAGAGAGAGAGGGGCGAGGGAGGGAGGGAGAGAGAGAGGGGGGAGGGAAGGGAGGAGAGGAGAGAGCGAGGGAGAAAAAGGAGGGAGAGAGGGAGGGAGAAGAGGGGGAGAAAAGGAAGAGGGAGAGGGGAGAGGGGGAGAGAGGGGAGGGAAGGAGAAGAGGGGGGAGAAGGGGGAGGGAGAAGAGGGGGGAGGGAGGGAGGAGAGAGTGAGGGAGAATAAGGGGGGGAGAGAGGGAGGAGGGAGGGAGAGTGGAGGGGAGGGAGGGAGGGAGGGAGAAAAGGGGAAAGAGAGGAGGGAAGGGGAGAGGGAGTGAAGGAGGAAGGGGAGAGGGGAGGGAAGGAGAAAGAAAGGAAGGGAAGAAAGGGAGATGAGAGATAAAACTAGAAGGCGGTGGAGTCTCCAGCTAAAGAAGAGACAGAAGAAGAAGCTGCTGGAGTTTAAAGAAACATGTTATTATTTATTCTCATTTATTCTCATTTCTTCTCATTTCTTAATATATTTATTCTCATATTTATTAACGGTGATAAAAACGAGGCCAGGTATTCCTCTAGATCTAAAAGCTTCACGTCTCCACATCCTGTTTGTGTCTCAGCGTCCGACGGCACTGGCTAAGATCCTCGGTGTTTACCGCATCGGATACAAGAACTCTCAGAACAACAACGGAGAAGAAACTGGACCTGCTGGTGATGGAGAACCTGTTCTATGGACGGAAGATGGCTCAGGTCGGATTATTAACGAGGAGAACGACATTATTATAATAAATATAGTCATAAAAGAACTATGAAATAATAGTTTAGAATGTTTTTGTGTTAAACGCTGGTTTGAGGCGTTGACCTACGACCTCGTCTCCTCTGCAGGTGTTCGACCTGAAGGGGCTCGCTGAGGAAACCGCAACGTGAAGACGGACTCAGGGAAGGAGAGCTGTGAGGTGGTTCTGCTGGACGAGAACCTGCTGAAGCTGATCCAACGACAACCCGCTCTCTACATCCGCTCCCACTGCAAGGCCATCCTGAGGGCCGCCATCCACAGCGACTCCTACTTTCCTGTCCAGCCACCTCATCATCGACTACTCCCTGCTGGTGGGACGGGACGACGACGCACCGACCAGCTGGTGGTCGGGATTATAGGTGAGGAGGAGGAGGAGGAGGAGGAGGATCATCATGAGGATCATTGTCATGTTTCATTTCCTCTTCTTCTGTTTCTCCAGATTACATCAGGACGTTCACCTGGGACAAGAGACTGGAGATGGTCGTCAAATCCACTGGAATCCTGGGAGGTCAAGGTAAATAAATCAAAGTCACACTGACCTTCAGGAGGAGGAGGAGAAAAAGGGAGGAAGAGGCAGAGAAGTAGACAAACAGCAGAAGATGATGGAGAAGGAGGAGGAGAGGATGAAGAATATGAAGTAGGAAGAGGAGAAGCAAGAAAAAGTTGAGGAAGAGGAGAAGTAGTAGCGAGAAGAGAGGGTGAGGATAAGGAAGAAGCAGAAAAAGATGGAGAAGGAGGGGAGGAGGAGATGATAGGAGGAGAAAGGCAGGAGGAAAAGAAGGAAAAAGGAGGAAGAAGTAGAAGAAAGGAGAAAGATGGAGGAGGACATGCTAGACTTTAACTGTGTTCTTATCAGTTTCTTCTTCTCTGACTGTAGTCCTGACCGTGTCCTAACTGTAGTCCTGACCCTAGTCCTGACCCTAGTCCTGACCGTAGTCCTGACCGTGTCCTAACTGTAGTCCTGACCGTACTCCTGACCGTGGTCCTAACTGTAGTCCTGACCCTAGTTCCAACCCTAGTCCTGACCCTAGTCCTGACCGTGTCCTAACTGTAGTCCTGACCCTAGTCCTGACCCTAGTCCTGACCCTAGTCCTGACCGTGTCCTAACTGTAGTCCTGACCGTACTCCTGACCCTAGTCCTAACTGTAGTCCTGAACGTAGTCCTGACCGTAGTCCTGACCCTAGTCCTGACCGTAGTCCTGACCCTAGTCCTGACCCTAGTCCTGACCGTGTCCTGACCCTAGTCCTGACCCTAGTCCTGACCCTAGTCCTGACCGTAGTCCTGACTGTAATCCTGACCCTAGTCCTGACTGTTATCCTGACCCTAGTCCTGACCCTAGTCCTGACCGTGTCCTTGTTCGTCTCCAGGGAAGATGCCCACGGTGGTTTCTCCAGAGCTGTACCGAGCTCGGTTCTGCGAGGCCATGGATAAATACTTCCTGATGGTCCCCGACCACTGGACCGGCCTCGGAACCAACTGCTGAGTCTGAACACTGTTCTACGTTCATGAAGCCTACGCACAAATCTGTTCCCTGGAGAGAAGCTGGGCCGCGGTGCAGACTAACTCCTGACACTATCATTCCACAGAAGAAGAAGCTGCAGCAGCGTTCTGATAGCGTTGAGATGTTTTTATGGCGGCGTTATCAGGTCATAACCCTGTCCTTTTATAATCAGTGCCATGAGCGGAGCAGATGGTTTTAGTTTGTTAAACAAACCAACTCATGTAATTTAAAGTTTGTACAGAGATTATGTAACTATTAAAAAGTTATTAACACTAGCAGGCTGTTGGTTCTTGTGTTAAATGAAACTAATGACGATACAATAATAGTTGGTCACAGTAGATTAAAGCTGCAGAACATTCACAATAAAGACAGAAAAATACTTTTACTTTACTTTTCTAGACGTTAAGTTCCTGTAATTCATTCATTCACGTTTTTGTTGTGTGTTCAGAGTCGTCATCTTACCTCGGAGCTATTTTAGCATCTTTCAGCTTGTTTTTTGGTTCAGTTGTTGTTTTTGGGACGGATCAGGAATCTGTGAAAAATAAATGACAACAGACTGTCAGTGTGTAAATGCCAAAACATTCAACAAATTAAGAACTGAATATTTATCTCAGGAAGTGGAGGAGACCCAAACTGGAGCTAAAAAGAAAGTAAAGGTTGGAAGTGTCTTCTTCAGGTCAACGTTAACACTCAGACAACTGTATTAGGAGTCGTCACCTGACACTGCAGCTAGCATCGGTGCTGTGGAGCAATTTGGCATCTTTCAGTTTCTTGTTTTAGTTTTTACGTTCTACATCTTTGGTTCAGTTGTTATTTGTGATGAAGCAGGAAAACTAATAAACTAAAAAAACAATAATAGGCCGTCAGTGTGTACTCAGCAAAAACATTTAGCAGCTTAATAACCAGATGTTTATCTCAGGAGGTGGTGGAGACCCAAAACGGAGCTAAAAATGAAGTGATGATTGGACACATCAACTCCAAATGTGTGATAATGTTGATTCAATTCAATTTTACCCTTCAACTGGAAGAATACGGTCAGATTTTTTTGTAACCCCCAAGATTAAAAAAGGGGCGGTGTGTATTCAGCAGCCATGCTGGAGAGCATGTGGCCACATGGATGCTGACCATACACATATATTCTGGTCCTGCCAAAAGTTAAAAGGATACTGGGACAAAATATGGAGGGGTTTGCAGAAAATAATAGGATATGAGATACCAAAAACATGTAAGATACTCTACTTGGGGAATCTAACACAAAATACAATACAAAAAGAGGATGAGTATCTTGTTAAAGTATTGCTGTCAGCCAGTAAAAAAACAATTACCAGAATGTGGTACAAAGTAGACCCCCCCCCCCCCCCCCCCCCCCCCCCCCCCCCGACGGAGGAGCAGTGGATGTGCACTGTGGAAGAGATTTTTGTAATGGAGAGAATCACATAAACTGAGACTACAAGAGACACAGTTTGAGGATAAATGTGAAAAATGGACTGATTACAGAAGACGAGAAGAGGACACCACCATTGCCACTGAACAATAAGGACATTGATATAAGGATGAGTGTTTAACTATGTATGTATGATGTGCCCTGACACTGTAATTGTTGAAAGAAAATTTGAATAAAAAAAATAAGTTAAAAAAAAAAAAGAAATTGAAAACTTCCGACTTGTGACCGAGGGTTGCCGGTTCGGACCCCGACCAGTAGAAAGCGGCTGAAGTGCCCTTGAGCAAGGCCCCTAACCCCTCACTGCTCCCCGAGCGCCGCTGTTGTTGCAGGCAGCTCACTGCGTCGGGATTAGTGTGTGCTTCACCTCACTGTGTGTTCACTGTGTGTTCACTGTGTGCTGAGTGTGTTTCACTAATTCACGGATTGGGATAAATGCAGAGACCAGATTTCCCCTCACGGGATCAAAAGAGTATATATACTTAGCCTATAATTACTTATAAATTGATTTGGCCTCTTATGGTGTTTGTGTTGTGTACTGTGTGTGTACAAGCTTGCAGGGAGGCTACTGCATCCATTTGTCTGTTCATTTCATGTGTATGGATTTGTCCTGCATTTATTTCAGTGTACAGACATGTGGGGTGTATAGAGAGCCGAAGTCCCGCCCCCTCTACTTCCGGGCCATGGGACCTATCTTTCGAAAAAATATGAACGGCAGTCTATGGTGAAAGATAAATTATTTTCTGGTTCCGATCGACTTGTGCCTTGGATTATACATATGTTGTTTTTCAGAATAAAAAATGATTTTACATGTCAAGAATGTCACAGTTTGTAGCAAGATAGTTCAGTAAAACGCTATGGAAAATACGTAATTAAACGAACTACAAGTCCAAGTCGCTTACATTACGTCACCAACATTTTCCTTCCACTCTTCGGTTCTGTCCGCACTTCTGTTAAGTTACAGTAAGAGATACAGCTATCGATGCCGGTGTGTTTTGTGCCGGAATGGGAAGAAGACGGTAAAGCTCAACAAGGAGACAGCCATAGCTCTCTAGTGACATAGAGATGTAGTTCACAAAGCGATCTCATACAAAACCTAATGTTGTTCAGCTTATTTACGTCAAATAATTTATCTCTTGACGTGAAAAATTATCTTTTAAATTCACACACATCATATGTGAAATTCATGCCACAATTCGAACGAGACCAAAAAATAATTATGATCTCTCCATAGACTGCCGTTCATATGTTTTCGAAAGATAGGTCCCATGACCCGGAAGTAGAGGGGCGGGACCCGGAAGCAGAGGGGCGGGACTTCGGCTCTCTATTATACAGACCTCTGAATGTGTATTTCTCCTTGTGTTGTATAATATGCTTTTATTCTGTGCTTTCCATCTTGTAGAGTCACTGTGTGACTTCAATTTTGAAAGGAGCTGATGGTTTACATGTTTTGTTTTATCCTTATTCAATAAAAGAACATGATGTTACACTTTGATGTGTGCTTATATTTAAATGGGATGTGTATTTTATACCACGGAGTATTAGGGCCACACTGAGGAAGAAGAAGAAGCCATGAATTTATGACCCTGGTTCTTTCTGCGGAAAAAATGCATATTCTTTTTACAGTCCTGACAATTATGACAATGTGATGCTGTTGTGGCAAAAGATTAAGTATGTCCTTGTTTGTGAAGCCTATATTGAAGTACAATTCTGCGAAATGCTCCACAGCCCTCATTTTAACAACTGTCCCCTAAAACAACGGGTTACAATATTTGACTTTATTGTCAAAGTCTGTTTTTTTTTTTTGGCTTGCTCTGTGGCCCTAATAGTCTGTGATTTTATATATAGCCCTATGGGAAACTAAATTATGTAATGATTGCAACATCATCTAAAATCATCGTTTATCCAAAATGATTGAAATTAATGATCACAAATGTTTAAATAATAACAGTGGGTGTAATTCTATGTGATAACAATGTGTAGTGGGCAGTGGAATAACTATTGGTTTCCATTTGCGGTGACTGCTGACTGAGATAAGGGATGAGATTAAATAGATCCTGGAATTTAGCCTGGTCTGGAGCAGGCTAGCTCCACAGAATAAATCTCCATGGTAACTTATACCATAACATATCCTACTGCTCCCTATCCCGCTTTTGTGCAACCGGATCACGGATAAATTGAGCCAGGATAACCAACATATCCCGGCTTAATCCCTTATCCTAGTTTTGAGCAATACCCCCCTGGACTCCAATCTCATGCAGATTTTGCATCCAGCAAAAATTAAGGGATTATACATGATTGAAGCATGTTCAGAGAGGAACATAACTCAATCATGTCTTCTATATGAAATGTATACATGTAAATTGAACAATCCCCCTTTTCCCCTTTTTTCAGTGCAGTATTCTCAGCCAGAGGAGCTCACCTTAGCTGCACCTTAGCACCTAGCCCGGCGTAGCCACGTTCCCCGCCTGCAGTAACACATAAGCGGTTGTGCTCCTCCAGGTGCAGCCAGGTATGGTGTCCTAACAAGAAGCTTTGCTCCGGATATCCAGCAGTATCTGTCGGTCCCACTGTGGTATTAACAACTTGAGAAGATCATAACAAATGTAAGCTAGTAAGTATTACTCACACAGATTCATTAAGTTGAACTAATTAACCATTATTAAGTTCATTAAACTTATTTTTTTCTAAGCATTAAACTTTTTTAATTTTGTCTTATGGACTGAAAATAATTTAGGACATTGAGGTTAAAAGATACAAGTATGTTAATACTTGAAAATTATGAAAATGATAAACAAGATAAATGAGTTTAGCCAAAATACAGTTTTAATGTTAACTTTAATCAAAAAAAAAAGTGTACTTAAATTTTCTTTTGTAATCAGTTACCTTAAATATTGTGAGTACTATTAACTTGTTTGGGTTTACAGTGCAGGGTATGGTACATCTGGATGTTTTGAGATTTATGGAAGTGTCGTCCAAGTGTCTACTTCACAATAAATTAGCATTAGGGAAACTGACAAACACCACGTTTAATTGACATGATTCTTTTAAACAGATGAATGGAATACCTTGGTTTGGCTCTGGTTGTTGAGTAGAGCTGAACGATCCCCCCCCCCCCCCCCCCCCCCCCCCCCGCAGCAGAAAGGCAGACTGGAGGAGAAGATGAAAGATCTGAAAGATCAGAGACAACTGGAAGAAGAGAAGAAATGGCTGTCGGAGGAAAAGACAAAACTGAGGGAGGTCAGAAAAGCACTTGAGGAGGAGAGGAAAGCTCTGACGGAAGCCAAGAAACAGCCGGCAGATGAGAAGAAACACCTGCTAGATAAAAAGCAAAAACCGGATTGGGATAAGATAGAAGTGATGATGGAGGCTGAACAGGCAGGGGTGGAGGGAGACACCAACGAAGAAAAGCCAGAGAAGAAAAGGATAACAATAGGTATGATAGAGAAGATGGAAGAGGAAATAAAAGAGGAGAGAAAGGAGCTGGAAAAGGAAAGTAAAGAGCGGATGAAGGAGCTCGATCAGAAAGCAAAAGCTTTAAAGGAGCAGAAAAAGAAAACACAGGAAGCGAGGAAGGAGCTGGACAAGAGAGCAAAAGAGACAGAGGACCTGAAGACAACAGTCGTTGGCTGTTGCATTTCTTGAACGTTTCCTTGGCTTCCTCTTCCTCCTGTCTCCACCTTCTCTCTGTCTTTTCTATGACCCCCTGACTTTCCTCTATGCCTTTTTACTTGAGGTCTTTGTTGCATTTACCGTTTACACACACACCCAATTCAGTGCCAAAGTCTGCACGCATACACACACACCCACACTCACACACACAGACACACACATCCACACACCCACAAACACATCCACACACAGACACACACACACACATCAGTGGGTTTTCCCCGGGTACTCCGGTTTCTCCCACAATTAAAATCAATTAAAACCAAATAAAATAAATAAAATAAAATAAGAAATGTCTGCATCTCTGGTTATTCCGAACCAAACACATCTGCAGCACATTATGGTGCTGGTTATGATTTACAAATGACTGTAGCTCTGCTTTGTTATTTTGTTTTTGTATAGATTAATATTATGTTTAAAGTCACTTCACTAAATGTTCAGAACTGAAATCTGTATCTCTGGAAGCATTCAGAGCCTTTGCTTTAGCTTTCTACGTTGTGATCTAGTGTATCCTGTTTGCTTTATAAAACCTTACGATGTATCAGGTAACACTTGTGTTGACTGTGGTTTGTTAATTTAGCACACAGTCTTTTTAATAATTCTTTGCAGGAAACGTGGTCTACATGGAGCAGGAATGTGGGTGAAACTCATTTCAACATTTTTCATTATTTATTTTTGTTCCTATAATTCAGTTTCAACATTTGAGATATCACATCTCTCTCTGACTCATCTATCTATCTTGACTGCTCTGTATGAATGAGCACATTTGCAGCACTCTGTTTAAAGTCACCTGTTTTATTTTTGTTCGTTCATTAACACCTTTGTGACATTTTTGATCAAATCATGAACTTTGTCCCATGTCCGTACAAACTACCAGTAATGTAATAATAAAAAAATCTTTCACATATATAAATGAATCGTATCACATTTGTAGAAATCTGTAGCATTTTAACAAAAAATGACATCTGTTACGCTTTAGAACAAATCATTTTTCACATTTTAGTTCAATATTTGAGTTTAACAAGTTTAACACAACACCAGCAAAACAAACCCATCGTGCTAGCAGCCGGCTAACGCTACATGCTCCTGGTATGATGCTACTAGTACCACGTCATGTTACTTAGGGTAAGTTAACCTAAACTATACCACACTGTTTGATTGAAATTATGCGACACAAATCCATTTAAGGTTTTAAAAAAATGGCTTTGGCCAGTTCTCTACAGCAGCAAAACATTTATTACTATCTAAAAATACGTTAGTTAATCAAAATAGTGAAACTAAATTTAGATCTTTAGTTGAACAGTTTATTTGATTCACTTGATTCTACTTTTATTTTAAATTATGCTAAAATAAATCAAGAAATTCGGATGGACTTGGAGAGATGGTCTGCTATTTTTTTTTTTACTTCAGCTCAAGGATAGAAATAATTAAGACAAATGTCTTACCGAGACTCTTATACTTATTTCAGTCTCTGCCAGTAAAGATTCCACCGAAGCAGTTTACTGTATGGGACAGGTGGATATCAAGGTTTATATGGGGAGGAAAGAAACCTAGGACCAGGTACAAAACTCTGCAGCTCTGCCAAACCTCGAGGAGTACTTCTATGCCGCACAAATCAGACCCTTGATATGTTGGTGTAACAATGAGTATTTTTCAAGATGGAAAAGTATAGAAATAGAGCAGGCGGGTGTTGAAGTACGAAACTTTATAGCATATAAAGGCCTACTGGGAAAAATAGGTAACCAATTGAATGTAATAACCAAAAATACAATTGAAATATGGAATACCGTTGTTGAAAGGTATAAACTAGAGAAAGAGGTAAAGAATTTGAGCTGGTTTGCATTTGACGATAGGTTTATGCCTGGGATAAATGACAAAGGGTTTAAACAATGGGCAAAAAAAGGGATCACAGCAATATGTACAATGGTTGAACAGGGTAAGCTGCAGAGTTTTGAGAAGTTGAGGGATAGATTTGGATTAGATGAACATGAACAATATCGCTACCTGCAAATAAAGGATTATTATGAGAAAGAGATAAAAACTGATACTGATAATGAGGTTGTTGAGGTATTTCGGAGAGCTTATGCAGGTAAAAAATGCAGAGTAATCTCAGTCCTTTATAAAAGTTTGATGTCATGTAGAAAGTCTTCCTTCCTTTATATCAAAGAAAAATGGGAAAAGGAATTAAAAGAACAAATAACAGAGGAAGAGTGGTTTAATATTTGTAAAACACAGTGCACGTCCACTAGCTCCAGGAAATGGAGAGAATTCAATTCAATTCAATTCAATTTTATTTATATAGCGTCAATAACAATACAAATCGTCTCAAGACGCTTTACAAAAACCCGGCCTGAAACCCCCAGAGCAGCCTGAAGGTAACGGTGGCAGGAAAAACTCCCTTTTAACAGGAAGAAACCTCGAGCAGAACCCAGCTCATATGGAGGGACCCATCAGCCTAAGGCCAGCCGGGTACATTGATCTGTAACCTACCTAAAAATAATGGACATGATCGTTTAAAAGAGCTGCTTAATGTGATCACTGATCACAAACAAGGGAAAAGTTTGAATTGAGGTGTAACTCTTGTATTTTCCATTATTATTTTCCACTCTTGTGTCTCTTTGGGTGACGTCAGCTTTAAAGAGTCATCACCTGAATCTCACCTCAGCACTGTGGAGCATTTTAGCTTCTTTCGGCTTCTTGTTTTGATTTCATGGCGTAGAGCTTTTCTTTCAGTCGTGGTTTTCAGCCGCAGCAGGAATCTGTTTTCTGGGGAAAGAAAATCTAAAAAGCCAAGATACAGAAAGTAAGAACCAGATAATTAGCTCAGGGGGTGGTGGAGACCAAAGATGAAGCTAAAACACTGACGTAGCTTCTTCAGGTGGACGCTGACTCTCCAAATTACTGTTGCTCTATAATTAAAATCACTTAAAAATAGTGGAAAATCAGAATTTTCAAACTAGCACAAGGCAAAGAAAATGGTTTTAAAGATCTAAAAATCCAGCGTAGACTGTCAATGTGAAGAAAAACATTTAGAACATAAAGAACCAGATATTTACCTCAGGAGGAGGAGGAGGAGGAGGAGGAGGAGGAGGAGACCAAAGTGAAGCTAACAGAGGGTAAAGGTTGGACGTAGCTTCTTCAGGTGATGCTAACGCTCCAATCTCCAAATGAATGATAATGCTATGCTGTAGCTTTAATAAAAAATAATGAACTAATCACGTCAAACAGATTAAATCTGAATAATTAGCTAAACTTGTACGCTCCACATGTTTAAACATAGTTAAATGAACAGATCCAACACCATCGTCTTAAAAGCTTCAGAAAAATAAATCCAACAAATAAAAAGAAGAAAGGAAGCAGACAGTGAGTCCAAACAGATTTTTATAATTGTACAGTTTATATAAAACAAGCTGACAAACAGCACTCAGCATGTCGTACTGCATCAGGAACTGGTATGAAAATCATCAGACACGTGACGATAGCGATTGTCTGGTGAAGCTCATCTTCTGCTCGATCAATATTTTTTTTTTTTTTTTTTTTTTTTTTTTTTTTTTTTTTTTTTTTTTTTCAATTCTTTTTTTATTGTGATTTTCATGGTTCACATGTTCATTTACATCTCACATTACCAATCTCATCCTTTCATCTGTAAATTACATCTGAATAGCTCAGTAATACATCCACGATTGCATTGACAATACACAGATATGGATGATTGGTCCTCCCTCAATCACACAAAAGATGAAAATAATAAAATACAAACATTTAGAACGTAACTCCTTAGGCTTTGAACAAGAATGCTGGGGTGCACATCTGTTATATTAGAGGGAAAAAAATAAAATAAAAAAAAATTAAAATACTGATGCGTATGGGTTGACACAGAAAAACATAGATGACTAAAGGAAATGGATATGAAACCTGGTACTAGACAAACGATGGACGAATCGGAGTGACATATCTAATCCATCTTTCCCATCTTTTCAAAAATAGATCCTGTTTTAGCCTTATAGCAAAAGTAATTCTTTCCATTTTAAAAATGTTATAAATGATGTCAAACCACTCGTCCACTGTGGGTTTCTCTAGTTTTAGCCACCTCCTTGTTATGGCTTTCCTAGAAGCGGCACTTAAAATCTGAAACAAGTATTTGTCATTAGAGGAGACATTCTCTGATGGTAAAACTCCTAAATATAATGATACAAACTCAAAAGTAATGTCTGTCCAGAATACTTTTTGCAAAATGTTGTAGACCTCGTACCAGAAAGGTAACAATATTGAACAAGACCAAAATATGTGAAAATGGTTTGCCTCGAGGCATCCACATTGTCTCCAACATATAGATGAATTGGAATAGTGTCTTTTTTGAGCTGGAGTGATAAAAAATCTAATAAGGGTTTTCCAACAAAACTCTCTCCATAGTGTTGAATTTGAAGTTTTCCATTGTATCTCACATAAATATTCCCAATCTTCTTCGTTTAAGACTAGATTTCCTTCCCTCTCCCATTTCTGTTTTACATGCAATGAGCTACCCTTCATTTGTTGTAAACCCTTATAGAGTCTTGAGATGGTTTTTTGGCCTGGGCCTGAAACATATGCATCCATAAATACTTTTAGTAGAGTGTTATCCCATTGCTCTTGTATAATCTTTTTCCTTATTTGTTCAACATGGTGACTAAGCTGTAAGAATCTAAAGAAGTCATCATTATTTAGACCAAATTGTCTCTGAAGGTTTTGAAAACTGTTCACTGACCCCTTAAACAAAAAGGTACAATATGCTGTAAGTCCATGAATTTTCCAGGCCTTGAATCTTGCATCCAAATTTTTAGGCATGAAATCTGGATCAAATGCACACCATCTCAGTATTTTTATCGCCTCTTTCAACTTCTTTTTAATTACTACCTTATTCCACAGCTTAAGTGGTAAAGCAATCCAGGGGTTTCCTATATCAGTTAACTTTTCCATCAAACCCTTATCTCCTATTGCCGCTTGAATTGGAAACTCTGCTGTTATGGCCCCCTCTAGCTCCTTCCATCTAGCAGTATATTCTGGATTGCACCAACACACTAACGGTCTCAACTGAGCTGCAATATAATAATTTTTTAAACATGGGAGCGCAACCCCCCCTTTATTTTTTGCTAACTGTAAATTCTGATATTTGATTCTTGGTCGGCGCCCTTGCCAAATGTACCTGGAGATGAGTTTATCCCACTCCTGGAACTGTTGATCAGGTATGTCTAATGGAAGGGACTGAAAGATATACAATAACCTCGGCAGGATAACCATTTTAACAGATTCAATACGGGAACCAAAATTAAGAAATGGTATTAAATCCCATCTTCTGATGTCTTCTCTGATTTTGTTGTTCAGGGGAAGAACATTCAGTGAGAACAGTTTTGACAAATCTACTGGTATATTCACCCCCAGATACCTCATGGATTCAGCTCCCCATCTCAAATTATATCTTTTTTTCACATTTTCTGAGGGACTGTAATTGAAACTGAGAATTTGTGTTTTTGAAACATTTAACTTATATCCAGAAAAGGATCCATATTGATCTAAAAGTGAAAACAAATGTATTAGAGATTGTTCTGGACTGGATAACTGTAACAGTATGTCATCTGCAAACAATGAAATCTTTTGTTCTCCTCCTTTCATATGTATTCCTTCAATGTTCTTATTTTGAATAATCCATTTACTCAGGGGTTCGATAAAGAGCGCGAATAAAAGGGGGCTAATTGGACAACCCTGCCTTGTTCCACGTTCCAGTGAAAAAGGGTTCGAAACTACACCATTAATTTTAAGTCTGGCCCTCGGGTTATCATAGAGAGCTTCTATTGTCTTAATAAAAGAGTTGTGAAAACCAAACTCATCTAGGACTCTAAACAAAAAAGACCAATTTACACAATCAAACGCCTTTTCTGCATCTAGTCCTACTAATACTGCTTCTAAATCATGTTCTATTATATGACTTATTACATGTAGAGTCCGTCTGATATTATCTTGGGTTTGTCTGTGGCGAATGAAACCTGTCTGGTCAAGGCTAATGATTTGTGGTAACAATCCTTCTATACGTTTGGCCAGTATATGTGTAAAGATCTTGTAATCCTGATTTAACACGCTAACCGGTCTATAATTACCGCATTCATGTCTATCCTTCCCCTCTTTTGGAATAAGTGAAATTACTGCTTCCCTCCATGAGGGGGGTATTATATTCCTTTTAAGGACCCAATTGAAGGTGGACTGCAACATAGGGATCAATGAGTCTCCCATCACCCTATACCACTCTGAGGGAAACCCGTCAGGGCCAGGGGTTTTCCCTGATTTGAGATGGGCTATGGCTGCTCTTATTTCTTTCTCTGTAATTCCTTCTGCAAGTTGGTTACTCTGCTCATCCGTCAATTTAGGAAGATTAATTTTCTCAAAAAATTCTTCCATTTTCCCTCTATCAACATGGGGTTGAGAGTATAATTTTTGAAAATATGTTTCAAAGCTATTCTGTATCTCTTCCAATTTATAGTGTATTAAATTAGTCGTCGGGTTTTTAATTTTATGGATCGAATTCTCTGCCTGTTGTTTTTTCAATTTATAAGCCAACAATTTACTGGCTTTCCCACCTCCTTCATAATACTTCTGTTTTGTAAATATTAACTTTCTTTGTATATCTCTAGTATAAATCTCGTCTATTTCATTCTTTTTCTTCCTAAGTGCTTCTTTAATTTTCTTGTCATTTGTGTCTTTATGTTTTTGTTCTAACTGTTCCAATTCTGTTTGGAGCTGGTTCAGCTCTTTTAGCCTATCTTTTTTTAAGTGGGAACTGTATCCAATTATCTTACCCCTGAGCACTGCTTTACATGCGTCCCACAATATCGGAGGTGTAACCTCGCCATTGTCGTTCTGTTCCAAAAAGTCGGTAATATCCTTCTTAATTTGGTCCTTCATCTGATTCAATATATGTATGTTTAATCTCCATAAGGTGTTTCTCTGAGATTGTTCGAGATTTAATTTTAAATACAGGGGGCTATGGTCCGAAAGGTCCATAATCCCTATGCTGCAATCACCAACCCTGTGTAAATCTTTACCAAAGGTTAAAAAGTAGTCAATCCTTGAATACAACAAGTGTGGGTTGGAAAAATATGTATAGTCTCTCTTTAAGGGATTTAATTCTCTCCACACATCTACCAAACCAATATCCTTTATTGCCGAATTGATCCTTTTGTTAAGGTGACTGGGCTGAGCTACCTTAATTTTTGATGAATCAAGTTTAGGGCATAATCTAATATTGAGATCCCCCCCACAAATCAACACACCTTGAGATTCTGCTATAATTAATTCAAATATTTGACTAAAGAAATTCCAATCAGAATTAGGGGGAGCATATATATTTAGTAAGGTTATCAATGAGCCATTTAAGTTCCCTCTCAAGAATATATATCTTCCTTCTGTGTCCTTCTTTTCAAAAAGGGACTCAAAACAAATTTTACTGGAAATTAATATTGCCACCCCTCTCCTATGCCCATTTGCATATGATGATGAGAACTGATACTTAAAGCCCATTCTTTTTAATTTAGCGTGCTCCGTGTCTGAAAGATGGGTTTCTTGCAAAAACGCCACCTCAACTTTGTCTCTTTTTAGTTTTGTCAAAATCTTACTTCTTTTAATAGGGTTGACTAGGCCATTCACATTATAAGTTGCTATTTTAATTGCTTGCATTTAGTGTCCAGTATTGAGAAGAAATAAAAAAGGAAAACCCTCTCGCACCCACACAGATATTCACCATTACCTGTATCACTGAATGTATCACAGGCAGCACCCCAAAAGCTGCATGGAACGGCAGCAAAACATGCCTCTTAACGAGGAACAACACAAACACAGTAACATATGAAAAAAATACTTCCAATAGTGAGGTCATCATCTCGACCCTTATTAGGCCCTGATGATAAGAGGGCCTAGAGGGGAATCCTCCCTCACCAGCCGGTGTGAGAGGGCCCTCAGCCATTTGCAGTTTTATTCTAGTGTCCATCCGGCTGTCTGGCAGAGGAAAACATAACTCCCGACGACCCAGTATGTTCTTAGTTACAGCCTGTAAAATGTTCCCGTAATGTACATTACTTGTTCGCAGTCTGTTCTTACTGATAGCTGGTTCCTCGGACTCTCTTTAGAATAAAAAACTCACCCCTTCTCCGGGAATTTCAAAGACCCGTGAATCACAGATGTTTTATAGTCATACTGGATCCTGGTGTCTAAAAACCTGTAGTTTTTCCACATAACTCCTCTCTTTGCCTGCTCTCTCCCGGTTCCGCGGTCTCCTGCTCGTTCGCCATGTGAACTTCTGAATCTGCTCCAGCAGAGACTCCGGGTGTTTAATAACCGAGACCGGGAACCCCCTCTTCGCCATGTCCCCGGTCGCCTCCTCCGCTGATCCATACAGCACTGTCCCCTCCGGGTAGAACACTCTCAACCGGGCCGGGAACGGAGTTTGAAATCTGATTTTCTTCTCCTTCAGTACTGATTTCGCTTCGGCATATTCCTTTCGCTTTTTCAACACATCAGGCGCGTAGTCGTGATCCAGATTAACACTTTTTCCGTGAAGTTGAAATCCCCGCTTTTGCCAGGCCAGCTTCAGTAACTCCTCTTTCATCCTGTAGCTGGACAATTTAGCCACAATTGACCTCGGTGGAGCTCCGGGTGGTGGCTTCGGTGCCAGAGCGCGGTGAGCTCTCTCCACTCGCAGCTCGAAGGTGTCCTGGAGCCCCAGGCCCTCCCGCAGCAAACGCTCGACATAACCCACCATCGATGGAGAGTTCTCCTCCGCGCCCTCTTTAACTCCGTGGATTCTGACGTTCTCTCTTCTGGAGCGACCCTCTAAATCGGTCAGCTTTGCATCCAGGTGTATCTGCAGTTTCAGCAGCTCCGTAACCGCGTCTTCTGTCCCTTGTATCCGAGTTTCGGCCGTGTCGATCCTCGTTTCCGCCTCCTCCATTCTAGTGTTAGTTTTGTTTATTTCTTCACGGATCTCTCTCAGCTGCTGACTGCTGTCCTTCCTAAACTCCCTTAGTTCTTTCAGTATAAGGCCCAGACCTGCTTCTTCCACCTGCTCCTGGTCGTGGTCCGACTCCGTGACCCCCATTTCGTTGCTAGCTTGGAGCTCCTCGCTAGCTTCGTCTCCGTCTCGTAACTCCGACTGCATGTACTTTTTCGGCTGATATTTAGGCATTCTCGAAGCCCACAGTCCTAAATTCAACTTTTCTCACGTTTTTTAAATATATTCGGGTTGTTGTGGGCCAGTTTTACTTTGAAATGTCGGGAGCAATTTTCCTACGCAGCCATCGCCTAGCTCGTCAAACCGGAAGTCCCTGCTCGATCAATATTAACAATAATATTATTAATATTAATAATAATACTGGCAAATAAATCTAATTCTTATCAATATCTGTGCTTATCAGGGTTTTCAATTTAAAAACATCAATATGAATATTTTCTTCATACAAAGTCTTGATTCATGTCGACGTTATGTACAAACGCAGGTGATTTCATATCAGTACCTAAGCTAACACACACACGCACGCACGCACACACACACACACAACAGACAGGAGCAGGCTGGAGACATTTAATCACTGTCAACAAATCAGACACAACATACAGAGAGAATAAGCTCCGTCGTTTGATAGATGCACTGATTTATTTTAAATGACGTAGAAAAGTAGAAATTTTGTCCCGTTTCGACTGCTAGAAATTTCTTCTACTTGTGTTTCCACCGAACAAATTGTGTTAAAACCTGCAGCTGCAAGCAGGAGAAGTTATCTGATAAACGAACTCTTAAAATTCAACACTTTATTAACAAAAAAAGACATGGATTGTGCTTTTAAACATACAATATAAAAGGAGACGGGCGTGCAGCAAGGATTTCAGACGACTATGACGATGCAGAAGTTAATTCTTAATAGTTTTTGTTGGTTTATTGGGTTTTGCTGACCTCTGTGGGACGTACCGGCTAAATAAATGTTGAATAAATTAAAAATAAAATAGTTTTGTGCCAAAATAGCGTCACAAAGCAAATGATCATTGGACTGTGGTGGACATGTTTGTGAGCTGCTGCTGAAATATTTATTTCAGGTGTTATTTTTGTTGACAGTGAAGTTAAACAGTGACCAGCCTGTCAGGAGGAAAACAGGCGACTGGAAGGCCTCAGACTTCTTCACTGGGAGCAACACAACGTCTCACATTATTATTATTAAGAAAAAGTTTACACAATCACAAAACAAATGTCTGGTTTCTGGTTTGATGCAGAGGAGGTGGATCCACTTATTCTGTTTTATTTATTTAAAATGTAAATCAAATTATTATTGCTTTCTCGCCAGCTTTATTATCAGCTGTTAAGTTGGACTACCCTGTAAAGTTCACTAAAACTAAAGTTAGATTGAAACTGGAAAATAACTTTAGGACCATTTGTCTGGGGGGAGGAAAAAAAAAGTGTTTTATGTTTTTAGTTTTCAACTAAGAACAAAATGATTTGAGTTAGAACCATGTAAATTAAGCTAAAATAGCCGCTAACTGAACAGGCTGATGGAGTAGCTAACGTTTGCTTTTTATGATGACGAAGCGGCTAACGTTTGCTTGTTTAAGCTAACATTATCTTTGTAACGTTTTATTTCCCCTATTGATCAGTTCATAAATACAGCAAAGAAGTCAACTCCCTCAGGATACCATGTCCTGTCTGTTGACTAATCAAATAATAAACTAATCATTTTGGCCGCAGAACAAATAAAATTAAGCAAAAAACTAGATGCACCTGCTGCTTTACACACAAAGGCTAACATTAGCCTGTTAACATAGCAGCTAATTCTACCTCCTTCTTTACACTAATATTGTAGCTAACGTTAGCTTGTTTGGGCTAACATCACAGCTAACGTTATCTACAAGCTAACGTAGCGGCTAGCGATAGTTTGTCTACGCTAAAATAGCAGCTAATGGAATTTTATTTATGCTAACCTAGCGGTTAACATTGGCTCATTCGGGCTAAAATAGCAGCTAACAGTACACTTACATATGTTAGCTTGTTTATGCTAACACTAGCTTGTTTAACTACTTGTTAGCGTTTTAATTATTTTCCTCGTTGATCAATGAATAAAAATAGCAAAACAAAGTCAAGCTAACACATACGGATTGTGTGTTTTCAGACAAATGGTTCAAAAAAGTTAAAATTTTAGTTAAAAATCTAACTTTTTTTTGTCAGTTGTCTAATTAATTAACTAATCATTATGGCCTTCATATTTAGCTCTGAGCAATAGACACTCGTGGGTTTATTCAGTTCTTCTCTTGGAGCTTTATTCACTAACTCTGAGTCTAAAACATAAAATATATTCCACTCCCTCCGTCTCAAACCTCCATGATCCAGGACCAGGAATACAAAAGTTGTTGTGATTGTGGTGAAAACTGATTCTTTAAATTACAGGATATGTTTTTTTAAAAAAAAAAGTAAATTTAACACATGAATGGACATCAAGGCACTGGACATGTTTGAGACAATGGCACATAGCTGGTATGGAGACAACCAGAGGGGGAGGACGGGGCAGATAAAGGTGAGGAGAGTGGTCAAGGCCCTGTGTTACGTTTAAGTGCTGGCAGTATTTGTACCATCATGTAAGAGTAAATAATAAATAGCACAAAGAGCTTTTAGGGGAATTTGGTCTTTGTGGAGAATCTGGGCTTCTGTGATTAGACGTCTGGAAAAGTTAAAAACACGGTTTGCTACCCTGGACTAGAAAAGTGTGCGAGCATGCACGGCAGCTAGAGACACAGGAGGAAATGCATAATCAGAATCTAATCCTTCTTGACTTGCTGTTTTGTCTGATGTGTACCTGTGCAGGTGAAGGAGCTGTGTCAACATTTAAATCATCTCACGGAGGCTGCACAGTTCATCAAACCAAACAACAAACTCAGAGTTTGTGCTTCAGTTGTTAAAAACCAGCTAACGTACCTGTTCATGTGACCCTTCAGGACATGTTCATCATTTACGTGTGGAAGTCAAATATTTGGTACAACAACAAGCCAAAATCATAAAAAGATAAAAATTACACTTAGCTTTCTTAATATTCTACTTCATTTTATACAAACAGTTAAAAATGGCTTCTTCTTTACTTTTTTTTTTTTTTTTTTTTTTTAAAGACAAAACGAGTCTCCGAGGCGAGTTGCTGTGCCGAGCAGAGACTGAAGTACCGAGGTCGGTTTGGATTTAAGCACCCGTGAGTTTAAAAAGAATGAACCGTGGTGTAAATGAACACAAGCATGCAGACCCAAACCAGAACCGGTCCAGATCGAGTTCTTCTTCGTGGAGCGACTCGGCCCGGGGCAGCGCGGCCCGTCCAAGAGGGCGTTCCTCCAGGGGATTCAGTTCACGTTCCCCACAAGACACAGGCGCCGTGGAGCCCAAAGGTTCAATATTTAACAAGTAAACATTATAAATATGAATTAACTCTCATTTATTATCATTTATTTGAAGTTTATTATTTTAAAATATCTGGATTTTCATTTATTTATTTATTAATTTTTATTTTCCTAATGTGACTTTAATTCTTATTAGAGCTGCAGTGATTAACCCATTAGGAGACAGTTCTGATATTCAAATAGTCACAGTTTAATTAAATATGTTAAATATTAAATATTTGCTCTTTGTAAATATTAATTAAAATCTTAAAAGCTAACAAACAATGGAAATAATTTTCTGTTTCAGTTTTTACGACTCGCCTTAGCTAACCAAGGTCTGAGACCGGATCAAATACGTCCTGGACGTGTTCACACCTGGACGTTAAGTTGGACTTTTATCATCAGATGTTGATGAGAGGTCTGAACTCCAGTTTGCTTGAATATCCTTGTTATAAATAAATGATGCTAGCTCCTTCATCTGCCTTTATTTACAACATCTAAACCAGAGTCAGAATAACACTGACGTTACTTTAGCTAACAGTTGCTAACTGGTTAATTCTGGTTGAGCTTACTAAATGCTATGCTACGTTGACACGAGCACAGATAAGCTACGAGACGTTTTTAATGGAAGTTTGGGCGAGGCTGACTAAAACTTTAGATTTTGACGCTCTGTTGATGCAACGACCAATCAGACGCTTTCATTTATCATTTTAAATAAGAGCTGGAGCTCAACAGAAAGTTATGAAAACAGTGCTGAATTTTTTGAGTTGATTGTTTCCTGCTATTAAATATTGAACCTTGTGGACGTCCATGACTGAACGCTAGCCCTCTGTAATGACCACGTCTCTACCCTTCTCCCTCAAGAGTGCACTGAAACACTGCATGGCTCCTGGAGGAGGCGGGAAGGTGAGGAGTTCAGGTGCACAGTTCGAGGTAGAGGAGGCTAGAGAGTCGCTCCGGAGGCGTCAGAAGGTCTCCGAGTCCTCCGAGTCGTTCTCTGTGGTTCCCTCGCTGGAGGGTCTGGAGGGGTTCCTGGGGCTGCGTGGCCCCCGAGGGCCGGCGCCCGGGCCTTTACCCCCCTGGTGGGGCAGCAGCCTCAACAGGGAGCCTGGGGAGGGGGCCCCGGAGCTGCAAGGGGAGCAGAAAGGCATCATGGTAGCCAGAATGAGAGCCAGACAGTCAGCTACCTCTCTGCTAGGAGCACAAGCCAGAGCAGGGGTCAGACCTGAGGTAGAGAGACAGAGAGAGAAGGGAGGAGGAGGAGGAGGAGGGAGGAGAGCGAGACATGGACGTGGAGGAAGCGAGGGAGGCGAAGCAGAAGACAAAGACGGAGCAGCATTCCGTTAGTGTTCAGCCAGCTGTACGACCACAAAGAGGGGGAGGGACGGGGACATGGAGCATCGAGACGACACGTCAGAAAGGGCTGGATACGAACACACGAGCAAACCGACGCAGTTCATCCAAAGACGACGTCCTCAGATGACGTCTATGAATACTATCACTACATGAAGCCCCGCCCCCAAACGATCCGATTGGTCCAGCAGATCTTTGCTGGAGCAGAATCAGATCCTCAACAGAGAGACTCCAGATAAACTTTCAGTCACAGTGCAAGCTTTTAACTTTTGCCGACACCGTTTCTGTGTTTTACAGTGTTGATTTTCATCATTAAGTTATAAGCTAAGTCAGTTAGCGGGAGATTTCCACCTCAGGGAGGTTTAATATTTGGGTTTCCATCCAAAGCTGAAGCAGAAAATCTCCAAAAACAGTTTAAAGTCAACCTGTTTCCATCCATCATCATGTGTCACTCTGAGCAAATGTAGAAAATATGATGTTTTGTGTGATAACATGAAGTTTCCTCGTTGCTTTTTCTTCTCCTCCCATGCTCCATGTACTTTATTCAAGGTATATTTTAATTAAGTCGTCCGTGCATGCGTTCCACTTGATCTTTTACGTCTAGATCGTAGCATCCTAACTCATATCCAGCCCTACATTCAACACAAACATCTACAACAGCACAATGAGAAGCACACAAGCAGTTCAGGTTTAACCAGGGTTCCCACCGTCGGCTCTAACACCTGAGTTAAAAGGGATTTCAGACACTAAACGAGGCCAGAGCTCATCTCTTCAGATCCTGTGACCCTGAATATTAACGAGGCTTTTGTTTCATCAGCTTTGAATACCTGGTTTACATCCCTACCTCGCTCTTCCCTTAATTCCTGGTCCTGCCTCTTCAATCAAATTAAAAGGGTTTGATGAATAAATCATTTCAGGGGAGAAATAAAGAGGCGTTCAGTCTTTTTGTTTGCAGCACTCAGCAATGCAAAAACTCAATTAAATCTAAACTACATTTAAATTTAAATAAAGGGTGAAACTGAGGCTGTGATACTTCCTGTATCTCTCCATCGATGACCAGTGGGAACCCTTTTAAAGATCATTTTCACTGGACAAACATTAAAACCAGTTTAGTCCATGCTGCCACAGGCGACAACACTCGTGCAGGCCAGCGACCACGGCGTGCAGCAGCGACTAAAAGCCTTTCATCCTACCGTTCTCGTCCACCGTCTGGACGTTGGCTCCTCGGGACAGCAGCTCCTGGACGGCCTGCTTCAGACCGCTACGAGCCGCCAGGTGGAGAGGACTGGACGGAGACAGGAAACAGTTTTAACAGTTAGAGAGGATTTGAAATGATTTACATGAACATTATTGTCTTTATAATTTATCCCAAACCATCTCAGATGTGTTTAGGTCTGGGAGGCTAAGAAGAGCTGCTATTAGCATCGGTTTAAATCTTTCTGATGACTTCCAGGTTGTGGTTTTGGATACTCACGTCTGCAGCGCTGCATTTGTGGCGTTTATGAGCGCAGTGTCAGAAAGTTTCTCCAGGATCAACATCACACAGTCCTCCTTTCCCTGCAGAGCAACAACATCATCATCATCTTTTACTCCTCTATAAATACAACAATAATATCGGAGGGTGGCGCCCCCGTCTGGACACGTACGTTACTGCAGGCCAGGTGCAGGGCGGTGTTGCCGTCTTTGTCGGTCAGACTGAGGTCGGCGCTGGTCAACAGCACCTCTACAGAACGAAGGAGAAAATACAGAATGAATAAAAATCACAAAGACCAGAGATCTTTAAAACGACACTTAAAACTTGTCGGTACCGAGAGCTCCGACCCGGCCCTTCTCCGCCGCCATCATCAGCGGCGTGCGGCCCGACTGGTCCACGGCGTCGGCAGGTGCATCGTGGGACAGAAGCAGCTGGACGCAGTCGACGTGACCCGCGAACGCCGCAGCGTGAAGAGGCGTCCTGCGGCAGAGAGAGGGCGAAGGAATGAAAACTGGACGACGGAGCTGCAGAATCTGAACCGACAAACACCTCAGCGCTCTCGTCTCACCTGTCCTTGGCGTCTTTGCAGCCGGCGATGTCCGACCCCATCGCGTCCAGCAGCAGCGAGGCACACGGCTCGTGGTCGTTCACCCTGAGAGCAAACAGAAGGAAGGAGTTTCAGCTGCTGCTCAGTGTAAATCCAGAGCTTCAGGTGTTTACAGGTGAACATGTGACTCACACAGCACAGTGCAGAGGGGTGAAGGGGTTCCCATCAATACAGCGGCAGCCTTTCTGCTCCAGCAGAACCTCAACACATCCCTCATGACCTACAGACGCAAATGAATCAGGGAAAAGGTTTCTCAGACAACGTTTGGATGTTGTGGCGTCTACAGACGGAGACAGGAACCATAGCAACAAGATGTGACGACCTGGAAACCCTTGGTTACGCTTTAGTTCATCTGCAGGACTGAATAACGTGATAATGTCTAAAAGTATCCTCTATTTATTACAGGATTAATAGTCAGACATTGTTTTATTTTGACCTCAGTGAGTGATCAAAGCAGATGTAACGCTGTGGAAAGCAAGCAGGATCTAAAGTGCTGTGATAAATGAGTGGCGTGTTGACTCTGACCGTAGTAGCAGGCCCAGTGCAGCGGCGTGAACCCGCTCTGGTCTCTCAGCGGGGGCAGCGACGGCGGCTCGGAGCAGGCGATGCTCAGCAGCTCGCTCAGCCAGGAGGCGTGGCCTCGGGCGGCGGCCAGGTGGATGGACGTACGACCTCGAGAGTCGCCGATCAAAACCGAAGCCTCCTGCTCCAACAGAGACTGGATACACTCCTCCTGACCACACAGCAGCTGGAGACAGAGGACGGTAAGATCAGGACACGGCTGAAAATGTGTCTCCACCTGGTCTTAATATAAATATTATTTTTTAATTATTATTATTATTTAATGAGGAAGGAAGGAAGGAAGGGAAGAAGGGAAGGAAGGAAACATGGAAGGAAAGAAAGGAAGGAAGGAAAGAAGGAAGGAAACATGGAAGGAAGGAAGGAAGGAAGGAAGGAAGGAAGGAAGGAAGGAAACATGAAAGGAAAGAAGGAAGAAGGAAGAAGGGAAGGAATTAAGGAAACATGTAAGGAAGGAAGGAAGGAAGAAGAGATTGAAGGAAGGAAGGAAAGAAAGCCGAAAGAAAGGAAGGAAGGAAGGAAGGAAGAAGAGAGGGAAGGAAGGAAGGAAAGAAAGCTGGAAGGAAGGAAGGAAGGAAGGAAGGAAGGAAACATGAAAGGAAAGAAGAGAAGGAAGGAAGGAAGAAGGAAGAAGGGAAGGAATTAAGGAAACATGTAAGGAAGGAAGGAAGGAAGGAAGGAAGGAAAGAAAGCTGGAAGGAAGGAAGGAAGGAAGAAAGGGAGGAAGGAAGGAAGGAAGGAAAGAAAGCTGGAAGGAAGGAAGGAAACGAGAAAAGGAGGAAAGAAGAGAAGAAAGAAAGAACGAATAGAAGGAAGGATCAGTTTCTAGTTTAGTTTGGTTCTCAGCTCCAAGACCAGAATCTTTCAAAAGGCTCTCATTACTAATGAACAGACATCACTGATTCATGTGATCATTTCTACTAGTGGTTGAATGAATGAGTTAAACTCCTCTTCCTCAGATCAGCCCTGTTGAGTAGGTGGTCTTTAATGTGACCCAGGACTCATTGTGTGTTCACACTACCAAAGGAAGGAGGTCTCATGTGTCCCAGACCACCTCCACATGTGGACTCAGACCAGATCAGTGTTCACACCTGGACCAGATGTTAATGTGTTTAACCAGCTGTTATCATCTTGTCTGTCTGAGACATAAATTACTGCCAGAGATGAAAGACGTGATAAATAAAGACTCCAAGGTGTGAACAGAGCCTGGATGTGTCGCCGTGACGACGAGCAGGATGTTTTTTTTTTTGTTGCTCACCCCGAGGTGCAGCGGCGTGAGGCCGTGGTTATCGGCCATGTTGACGTTGGCTTCTCTCTCCAGCAGCAGCGACACGGCGTCGACGTGACCTCCAGCCACTGCCAGCATCAGAGGAGTCCTGCAGGAGAGGAGGAAGAAGTTTACAGCGTGAACAAGAAAGAAATTAAACCACAGACAGGAAGTGAGGCGACAGAGGAGACGTCCAACTCACTGTCCCTGAGAGTCAGCAACGTCGACCAGGTCTGCACCGTCTGATTCGTCCAGCAGGAGGCGCACACATGTCGTGTGACCGTTCATCACTGGAGAGACAGATAAACGTTCATTAATAGTGAAGACAGAATGTGATCACTACGGCACGAAACAGGAAACAATAACCAGACAATATAAATATGTGAACAAGCAGAAAAAATCTAGTTGTAGAGGAACAAAGGTCGTTTCACTTCTGTAATTACGAGTTAAAACTTGATGCATGAACACAAACATCTGTATGTTCCTTCTATAGAATCAGGACTTCCATTCAAACAGTGAGCCCACCTGCCAGGTGGACAGGGGTGCGTCCGTATTGCTTGTCCGTGGTGTGCGGCGACGCCCCCTGGCCGAGGAGGGTGTGAACGCAGTCAGAGTGGCCCCGCAGGGCGGCCAGGGCCAGAGGGGTCCTCCCCGCCTCGTCTCCCTGGTCCACTTCCCTGTCCCCCTGCAGCAGCACCTCCAGGGCCTGAGCGTGGCCGTGGTACGCCTGCACAGAGAGACGGCGTTAACGTCACAGACTGAGGTAGGGAATGACTTCAGAACATCTGGAAATCCAACCAGTACAGCCTCAAAACCAAGATCCAGCTGTGGAACAGAAGTCAGTCCTGCTGTATGGCTCAGAAAGATGGGAGACACATGAGACAGAGCAACGCATTCAACAGTGGGGAAGATACGTCAGCCAGAAAAGATCTCCAATGAAGACCTGCACCAAAAGACAAACTGCCGCAATGTGGTGATAGAAATTAAACATCAGCGGCTCAGATGGGTCAGACATGTCCTGAGTCCTGAGATGGACCCCGTCTGGAAAGAGGACAACTAGGGAGGCCAAAAACCACCTGGTAGAGAAGGAAAGGAAGGAAGGAAGGAAGGAAGGAAGGAGGGAAGAAGGAAAGGAGGGAAGAAGGGAAGGAAGGGGAGAAGGGAGGGAAGTAAAGAAGAAAAGAAGGGAAGAAGGAAGGATGAAAGAAAGAGAGGAAGAGAGGAAGGAAGGAAGGAAGGAAGGAAGGGAGAAAAGAAGGAAAGAGAGGAAGGAAGGAAGAAAGGAGGGAAGAAGGGAAGGAAGGAAAAGAGGGAGGAAGGAAGGAAGGAAGGAAGACATGAAGGAAGGAAGGAAGGAAGGAAGGAAGGAGAGAAGGGAGGGAAGGAAAGCAGGGAAGAAGGAAGGAAGAAAGAAAGAAAGAAAGAGAGGAAGGAAGGAGTGAAGGAGGAAAGGAAAGAAGAAAGGAAGGAAGGAAGGAAGGAGGGAAGGAAAGAAGGGAAGATGGGAAGGAAGGAAGGAAGGAAAAGAGGGAGGAAGGAAGGAAGGAAGGAGAGAAGGAGAGGATGAAAGGAGTGAAGGAAGAAAGGAAAGAAGAAAGGAAGAAAGGAGGGAAGGAAAGAAGGGAAGATGGGAAGGAAGGAAGGATTAGTTTCTAGTTTAGTTTGGTTCTCAGAATCTTTTAAAAGGCTCTCATTACTAATGAACAGACATCACTGATTCATGTGATCATTTCTACTAGTGGTTGAATGAATGAGTTAAACTCCTCTTCCTCAGATCAGCCCTGTAGAGTAGGTGGTCTTTAATGTGACCCAGGACTCATTGTGTGTTCACACTACCAAAGGAAGGAGGTCACATGTGTCCCAGACCACCTCCACATGTCCTGAGGCCTGAGATGGACCCCACCTGGGTAGAGGAAACCAGGGAGGCCAAAAACCACCTAATGGAGAACTGTGACCTCAGAACTGAAGACGGCAAACCTACGGTGTGGCGAGGAACAGCATGCTGCACGGGATGGGACCAAATAGGAAGCAGATAGTCGCAGCCTTATGTTCCAGGTAAGTAAAACACTAATATGTGAACTCACGGCGAGGTGCAGAGGGCTCCTGGCGTTGGGGGACTCAGGATCATCCAGGTGGCTGTCGTCTCTGTCCAGGAGCTGCAGGTTAGAACAACATGACACCTGATCAGAGTCTAATGTTTACGCTCTGACTCCAATGTTCATCAATGCACCTGAGGAATGTCTGTAGGTCTAACTCATTATTTATTAAAACATTTTATACCAGCTAACTATTTACTTCTAACTATTAAATATAGAACTAGTGATCTATTAGTTTTAGCTTATAAATGAATAACTAGGTAACTATCACCAGTGAACCATCCACCACTACTTCTGTCTTTAGTTAACAATTTAACCCAGTTTAAACTTGTTTTAAACGACACAAAGAACATCTATTTCCTCTCAGTCAACTCGGTTACAGCTGACCGATGAATTTAAACGTGTCATATTAATGCGTGAACGTAAACCCACCAGCTCTAGACAGTGTCTGTGTCCGTAGGCTGCAGCGTAGTGGACGGGGCTGTATCCCTGTTTGTCCTTCAGCGAGGCCGTCGCTCCGCTCTGAAGCAGGAACTCTAAACATCTGCAACGCAAACATCTCAGTTGGCTTCTTTCCAGACGCTGACGTGTGTGTTTATAGACATTTAGGGCAGATTTGTTGGGGGAAAATAATGATCATTTCTCACAGCGCTGCCTCCTTCTCTCGCTCCGCCTGAACTCCTTCGCTCTCCGGCTCCAGAGCAACACGACGCCTGTGAAAGGAGGTGAAAACGTGAGCTAAATGAACAACGACCTGGAGGCTACACACACACACACACACACACACACACACACACACACACACCACCTCAGCATCGCCTCCCCGTCACCGTGGAAACGACGAGGTGTGGATCATCTGGTTTCTATATCTGGAAGTGGAAGACAGCCACCCCAGGTTTTCACTCTAACACCCAGAGAGGAGGCGCGAAGACATGATTTACACCTCCTCCCCTCACCAGCATCCTCTTGTTAACCTTTTACCTCATTATGGTACTTTATCTAAAATGATCCGTCTACTTTTAGCTTGACCCATCCACTAACATGGAGGGGGCGGAGCTTATGACCTATACTGCAGCCTCCAGCCACCAGGGGGAGCTCCACATGCTTTGGCTTCACTTTTGAGGAGTCTTCTCATGGCGTCCACTTTTCTCTACAGTCTATAATGTGAGCTCTCGCTCACCGTCTGTCCAGGTCCGATGCAGCAGCGTAGTGCAGGGCAGAGCGCCCCCACTGGTCGGTGGCGTTGATGGCGGTGCCACAGGACACCAGAGTCTCCAGACACTGATAGTGACGGCTGGCGGCTGCATAGTGGAGCGGGGTCCTGGAAAATAAAAAATAACGGAGAAAGTCAGACAGAGAGGAGGAGAATATATAAAACACATGACTGATGAAACCGTTTAATGTGAAGTCTCACCGGCCACAGTTGTCCCTCCTGTTGTGGTCTCCTCCGCTGCTCAGGAGCAACTTTACACACTCGACATTTCTGAAAACAAACGGGTATTTTTATCACTAAATGACGTCGTGGGTTAAAACAAGTAAATGTGATCACAACTAATAAAAGAATGTGTCGTTTAGACTAATTAGTTTGGGCTAACGTAGCATTTATCTCTCGGTAGAAAGGTTTAGACTAATATGGCTAATGTGGTGACTAACATTATCTTGCTCATGCTAACCTAGCAGGTATCATTAGATTATCTAGACTAACGTAGCATGTAACATTATGTTGTTTTGGCTAACTAGTTTGAGCTAATGTAGCATTTATTTAGTTTAGACGTATCTTGTTTTAGCTAATGTGGTAGCTAACGTTTTCTTGTTCAGGCTAATATGGCCAGGCCACGTCCTTAGGCTAACCTAGCACGTTTTATTAGATTGTTTTAGACTAACATATAACCTAGCAGGTATCATTAGATTATCTAGACTAATGTAGCATGTAACATTATGTTGTTTTGGCTAACTAGTTTGCGCTAACGTAGCATTTATTATTTTTACCTTGTTTAAACATATCTTGTTTTAGCTAATGTTTTAGCTAAGGTTTCTTGTTCAAAGCTAACGTGGTGGCTAACATTATCTTGCTTATGCTAATTTAGCAGACATTATTATTAGATTAGATTATCTAGACTAGCATAGCATGTCACATAATGTTGTTTGGGATAGCGTAGCATTTACTACTATTTAAGGCTAAGGCCCGACAACAGCAGCTGTTTATCTTGATCTAGAATAATTTTTGTGAGTATAATCACAGCTAAACTACAACCTTCTCATCTGACCATCATTATAATGACGTTGACACATGTCCAGATGTTCAGACTCACCCTCCAGCTGCAGCGGCGTGCAGGCAGGTCCTCCCCAGGGTGTCCGGGGTGTCTATCTGAAAGCCTGCAGACAGGACCGAGTCGTTACACATTATGCTAAACCTCCGACCTGACGAGGGCAGGGAGACGAAGAGAGGCCAGACAAGACACAGCAGCAGCAGAGAGAGAGAGGAAGAGGAAGAGGAGGAGGAGGAGGAGGAGGAGAAGAGAGAGAGACAGGTATTAGTGAGACAGGTGAGGGTAAACAAAGGTCAGGTGATCATGCGTGCACATTAAAAGGCATGGACAGGTATAAAGGTACGTGTTACAGACACAGAAGGTCAAACACATCGTCGTAAAGTCTCAGAGACGTTCAGACAGTCGGAAAGGAAAGGAGATGAAGAGCAGCGAGCAGCTTAACACGGAATTAGTAAGAGTTTGAAAGTAGAACTTGAAAATAAAATACCTCTGAACACAACGTAGTATGTGACATTAAACAATTAAAAAATGTGAAGCTTCTCCAAAGGTAGGTAGTTTCATATAATATTATGTTATCATAATGTTTTGTATTATTTTGTATATCTTGTGTATATTTTATGTGTATTCTTCATATACTTTTTATATAACTCTTTATATCAGACATATATTTGCATACACACACACACAACTGTGTAAATACGTACTGTATATTTACATTTATATATGCTATTTGCTCTCTATATATATATCCTCATATATTGTATACCATGCTTATGTTTATTTTAACGTTATATATTATGCAAGCTAACGTTTAATTAGCCTAAACAACAGAGTAACTATGTTAGCCTAAACATGCTAATAGTCGCCTCATGCAAATAACTTAAACCATGACGTATGTAACTACTGTTACTCGTCTGTCCGTCAACACATTTAGCCCCGCCCACAAACGATCTGATTGGCCCAGCAGATGGAGCAGAATCAGTTACCAACAGAGAGACTCCAGACCTTTGATAATCTGTAGTTGAGGAAGTCGGTCACTAGAGTTAAGATTACACACGCGAGTTACTTGAGACACAAAACTCTCTCGATGCAGAGCTGCAGATGCACAAGAGTCAACACACATGTAAATAACTTCTTTGTTGTTCACTTCAGCCACTTTCATCCCGCTCCAATCCTCCAGGGTTTTGTTAAATCATCACATAATCTGAGTCTGGACTCAAGAAGGACCGGCGTCTTTAAACCAGGTCCTTCTTATTCTACACTTGAAAAACTCCACAACAACTAGATATAATAAAATAAGCAGAAAAACGAATCATTTCACTGCCGGGAGCAGCAAGTGAACTTTAAGATGTAAACAAGTTATGTGCTGTTAGAGGAGCATTCACGGGGATACGAACTTGTCCAGAGGCAGATGAGTAATTAGACTCAGTGAGGCCTCGTCTCTTCTGGAACATTGTGACTTGAATTTGGTCACAGCTGAATATGTGAGAAGGAATTTATCACCAGGAGCCAGAAAAACAAGCAGACACAACCTCCCTGTTTATACATACAGTATGTACACTAGCACACGAGTTAATATGCTGATTCAGTGCCCTTAAGCATGCTCTTATCTTAAGACACTAAATTAAAACTTTGCTAGTAAAAATGACTGATTATGTTAATGTTAGCTTGTTTAGGCAAACCTTGCAGGTATTATTATTTGATCAGACTAACATGGTGTGTAACATCAGGTTGCTTTGGCTAGCTTGTTTTGGCTAATGTAGCATTTATTATTACCTTGTTTAGGCTAACATAAGGAGTAACATTAGCTTGTTTCAGCTAATGTGGCTAAATTAACATGGTGTTTAACATTATCTTGCTTAAGCTAAATTAGCATGTATTATTATTAATCAGACTAACTTGTTTGGGCTAATGTATCATTTATATATTATCCCGGTTAGGCTAATATGGCTAAGCTAAGGTGGTGGCTAACATTTTCTTGCTTAGGCTAACCTAGCTAGCAATATTAGATTAGATTAGATTGACTAACTGCTTGTAACATTATGTTGGTTGGACTAACTCATTTGGGCTAATGTAGCATTTCTCATTACCCTGTTTATGCTAACATAAGGAGTAACATTAGCTTGACCCAGCTAATGTGGCTAGATTAACACGGTGTTTAACATTAGTAGCACATATTATTATTATTATTAATTAGACTAACTCATTTGGGCTAATGGAACATTTATTATTATCCTGTTAGGCTAATATGGCTACGCTAAGGTGGTGGCTAACATTAGCTTGCTTAGGCTAACCTAGCTAGTATTATAAGACTGTTTAGACTGACAGCGTGTAACATTTTGTTGGGTGGACTAACTCATTTGGGCTAATGTAGCATTTCTATTACATTGTTTAGGCTAACATAAGGAGTAACGTTAGCTTGTTTCAGCTAATGTGGTAGCTAACGTTATCTTGTTTAGGCTAATAAGGCTAGATATCTTGCTAAAGCTAAACTAGCAGGTATTATTAAATGGTTCAGACTAGCAAAGGGTGTAACGCTACAATGTTTTGGCTAATTAGCTTAGGTTAATATAGCAATGAATTAAGTTTTTATTGAGTTGTAGCTAACTTGTATGTGATGTTTTAAACATATGCTGCTGTTCTGAGAAATACAAACCAACATAAACTGTTAAATAACAAACTAAACATGGTGAAGAGACTAAAGCGTCGCTGCCGACTCTTACCTGAGGACAGCAGCTTCCGGCAGCAGTCAGAATGAGCATTCAAGGCAGCCAGGTGGAGAGGAAACATACCGTGGACTCCTCGCCTTCAGAGACGCACAAACAAAAGCCTGATTTATGAGACACCACGTCACCGTTAAACCTAAACCTCTCAACAAGTTAACAAACGCACCTCGTGCAGTCTGCTCCGCTGGTGATGAGCGTGTTGATGAGGAGTTCATGACCGAAGCGAGCAGCGATGTGAAGAGGGGTGTTACCGTCCTTGTCGACGCTGTCGATCTCCCCACCTGGAATTAAATGGGACTTTATGAGGAGGACGCAGCGGAGGTAGCTGTGAGACAGGAATGAGCATGAGGAGGTCTCACCGTTCTGGATGAGGGTCTGGGAGCGAGTGAAGCGTCCGTGGACTGCCGTCATGTGAAGAGGACTCTTCCCGTCCCGACTCTGACGAAGGCGGAGGAAGAACGAAAGAAAAGGGTTTTAGTTTATTGATGAAACTCTTTAAATTATTCCTGGGACTGTTGAGCATCTTGTAGCGAGTGGACTGTATAATTAGATTGTGTTTCATGACTTTGGTAACGTCAGCAAGCAAATAAAACCTGTTATATGTCTGTGAAAAGCTTAAAAGCCGAGAAAATGACACGTTTTATAGGACAAATAACAAAATAGAGAAAAGAATCCCTAAGAAAATGGGCAAAGTATTAAATGGGTAGCTAATAATAATGAATTAAATCGTTAGCTAACAGTAATCGTACCTTATGTAGCTCAAAGTACAGGATTATATATTAGTTAAAACAGTTCCCTAACAGTAAAGGTAATTTAAATAGTTAGCTATAGTTTGTGGTAAGCTAAAAGTATATACTTACTGACAATTATGATTAGCTTAAAGTAATTTATTGTTAGGTAAAGGATAAAGACAAAATAGATAACTACTGGAAATGTTATCTTAAATTAATAAATAATTAAACAGAACAGCCTAACCAGACAGACGTACCTGGACGTTAACGTCGGCGCCGTTGTTGACCAGGAACTCCAGACAAAGCGCTCCGTGTGTGGAGGCAGCGGCGAAGTGCAGCGGGGTGAAGCCCTTGTTGTTGGGCTGGCTGACGTTGGCGCCGTAATCGATCAGCTCGCTGACCACGGCGTCCTGGCCGTTAAAACAGGCCACGTGGAGCGCCGTGTTCCCGAACGCGTTGGACTCGTCTATCTGTTGTCAGAGGAAACAAGACGGCGTTGTAAAAAATGTGAACATGAGCTCTGAATGAATGAATGAATGAATGAATAAGGGACATTTTGCTTTTGTTTGACAATGAGAGTGTGGTAGGTCTAAGAGTAACTGAGCTGAGAGTTGTAACTGTGTCTGGAGCTAAAAATAATACAACACATTTAATTTAAAAGACATAAATATATCAGCTAAAAGTTACAGCTTCAGCAGAGACATAGAAGTAGAGATTCAGTCGTACAGCAACGCCTCACAGCTGTCAGATTCCTCAATTATCCATCAGTTATCTACACACCAACAGTTCTGGCACAGCTTAGATGAGGGGTAATGTACCGCCAGTAGCAGCTGTGGCATAATTATATTATCTCTCCTCTGCTAGATATAAATAAGCCCAAAGATTCAGACAATAGCCCACATTTAGCTAGCCAAAAGTAAGAAAATAAAACAGCAAAGCTAAGCTAGGAGTAATGCATCAGAGTTTAGCTTAAAGCAATTAGCATGTTAGCTAAAACATGCTTTAAATGTTTAGCAAAATGTAAATATTTAGCTGAACGTAATAAACGGTTACGAAAAAGCCTGAAGCCTAATGTCGTCTGATGGAAACTTGACCTCCACAGCCAGGTTGAGCAGCTGTTTGACCACCGCGATCCTTCCACCGGACGCCGCCGCGTGGAGCGGTGTGTATCCCCGTTTGTCCTTACAGCTGATCTCCGCGCCCTGGCTCACCAGCAGACACACCACATCCAAGTGACCTGCAGGGGGCGCAACGAAAAAAAAAAAAGAGAGGCCTGATAAGTGCACCCGCCCCCGTAATAGAAGTTAGCACCGGAGCATTTAACTGTGCGTTGTGTGTTGTTACCCATAAAAGCCGCCCAGTGCAGCGCCCGGCCGTCCTTCTTATCGAAGGCGTTGATGTTGGCACCTTTAGCGAGGAGAAGGTTCACCATCTAAAAACAAAACAAACAAAGGTGAATGAGTGGAAAAGGGTCGTAGGTGTGCAGCAGGATGTGGGAGTGGGTCTTTACGTAACAGCGTTGTAAATATCCCTCATCTCTTTATGGACTGAACTGTTGCATAAACACAGAGAGAAAGAGAGCAGCCCTCCATTCAGCTCCACAAATCCTCCGCCTCTCATTGTTAATTTTAGATCTGACACATTTGTGAATGACTCTCAGATGAGATTCAAAACGCACGGCCCACTTAATAACCCCCCATGACACAGCTGCACTCGCCCACCTGTTTCCTTTATTCAACCAGAATAGCTCAGTGACGGCTTGTTTATTACAGCCTGCAGGGAGGATGCAAATCATTTCATTTTATGGACTGAATACACACAATTGAATTAACTTGTGTCAAATGAGAATATATCTGATTAGGTTATCAAAAAAACAAGCTGAAAACAGGACACTCCAACACCCACAAGTGTCTTGGAACCAAACGTGACAAAACATTTTCTAGAAACCCTACAGCTCCAGTTTTTCTTGTTCCAGCTTTGTTTAGACGACTGAGGACACGTCTGAGAGGTTAAAGGTCAGCCCCTGTGTGCAGTACCTCGGCGTGTCCGTTGAGGGCAGCGTGGTGCAGGGCGGTGCGTCCACCTCGGTCCGACACGTTGACGCTGCTCAGCAGAGGGATGATGACCTCGGCGCATCGCAGCGCATTATTGGCGGCGGCCACGTGTAGCGGCGTCTGCCAGTTCTTGTCCCGAGCGTTCACGTCGGCCGAGTGGCGAATCAGGACTCGCACAGCCTCCTGAGGAAAAAGAGACAAAAATTAATTAGTGTGAAACATTCCTTCTTAGCCTTCCAGCTAATAGTGGCTCTTCCTAGCCTTCCTGCTAATAGTAGCTCTTCCTAGCCTTCCTGCTAATAGTAGCTCTTTCTAGCCTTCCAGCTAATAGTAGCTCTTCATAGCCTTCCATCTAATAGTAGCTCTTCCTAGCCTTCCTGCTAATAGTAGCTCTTCCTAGCCTTCCTGCTAACAGTAGCTCTTCCTAGCCTTCCTGCTAACAGTAGCTCTTCCTAGCTTACTAGCCTTCCTGCTAATAGTAGCTCTTCCTAGCTTACTAGCCTTCCTGCTAAATAGTAGCTCTTCCCAGCTTTCTAGCCTTCCTGCTAATAGTAGCTCTTCCTAGCCTTCCTGCTAATGGAAGCTCTTCCTAGCATTTCTGCTAATAGTAGCTCTGGGGGTTATTTCCTCTCAGGTGTATGTAACAGCTGGTCATTGTCTCTCTTTGTGCTCCAGTTGGAGGTAGTTCTTTGTTGTCCTGGTCTTAAATCGCTAAATCAACAACTGAGTTGCTGCTCTACTGTGGAGACGCCATCACTAGAAGAGTCTGTTTAAGTTACTACAGTATCCACACTCACCTATAGCTACACCTGTAGTCATTAATGAATACCACAAATACTACCAAACTGGAAACGTTTGAAGGAAAGTGTCGCTGGAGAAAATTCTGAAGACAAGTTCAAACAATAAAATCTAAAGCGAAGCCGCTAAGAATTCCAACCATGTTGAATTACCAGTATGACTACTGGGAGTGATGTGGTTGATTCGTGAACAATGAAGACAGTATAGCAGAGCTGGGTGAGGCCAAACACACATTGTCAGTCTACTTCCAGGTAAATACCCAGAGGTTATGTATAGCTCCTGTGTGAGATGTGTGAGTTTACCTCGCTCCGAGATGCCACGGCACGGTGGAGAGGGGTGAGCCACATATTATCTTTGGCGTTGACCCGGGCCCCTGCAGCAGGAGGGTAACAGGTCAAACAGTGAAACACAACATTGCTCCCGGTATCACATCAGTTCTTACCTTTCTTTAAAAATGATAAAACTATATGTTCTAACATAACTACTCCCAATATCTTGTTATTTTATCAGGCTAATGAAGCGGCTAACGTTGGCTTGTTTAGGCTAGCATAGCAGCTTATCTTGTTTAGAATCATTGAATGTTTAATATCATTTAGGCTAATACAGCAGCTAGCATCATCATATGTTGACCAACATAGTTGCTTCTCTTATCATGCTGAGGTTAATGAAGGTTGTGTGTTATTTTATCAGGCCAATGAAACTGCTAACATTAGCTTGTTTCATATCGGCTTATCTTGTTTAAGCTATCATAACAGCTAACATCATCATATACCCACCAACATAGATGCTGTTGTTATATTGTTTGAGCTAACGCTGGATTGTTTGTGCTAGTATAACTACTCATATTATCTTGTTTTTTCAGCTAATAAAACTGCTAGCTTGTTTTCATTAACACAGCAGCTTATCTATAGGCTAATAAAATGGCTAACGTTAGCTTGTTTTCGCTAACACAGCAGCTTATCTTGTTCAGGCTAATAAAACGGCTAATGTTAGCTTGTTTACAACACAGCAGCTTATCTTGTTCAGGCTAATAAAATGGCTAACGTTAGCTTGTTTACACTAACACAGCAGCTTATGTATAGGCTAATAAAACGGCTAATGTTAGCTTGTTTACAACACAGCAGCTTATCTTGTTCAGGCTAATAAAATGGCTAACGTTAGCTTGTTTTCGCTAACACAGCAGCTTATCTTGTTCAGGCTAATAAAACGGCTAATGTTAGCTTGTTTAAACTAACACAGCAGCTTATCTTGTTCCGGCTAATAAAACGGCTAATGTTAGCTTGTTTTCGCTAACACAGCAGCTTATCTTGTTCAGGCTAATTAAATTGGCTAACGTTAGCTTGTTTTCGCTAACACAGAAGCTTATGTGGTTTAAGCTAATTAAATGTCTACGATACTCATTTCATGACTGACAAAAAGATTGAAACATGAGATTTATGATATAAAGATTAAAATGCATATATATATACACACACACACACACACACACACACACACACACAACATAGCTGGTGAAACTGAAAGTCTTTCATATGTCTGAAAAAAAAACGTTTCTCACCAACAACAAGTTATTTTTCTGTTATCACTAAAACCACAGCTGAAAATAATCCACACACAACTTCCTCCTATTTGTAAAAACTGCAGCGCAGTTAAAAATAACCTGTCTATAGGTAGAAGTAGCTGATATGTAGCGAGCTAGACTGTTCAATGTCCACAAAAGTACAAGACGGCAGCATCCAGAGGCATGATGTTGTGTTTTTCACGTTTGTACAAACAAACAAAAACAAGTGAATAAACTCAAATGAAGCGTAAAAGATGTGCAGAGAAGATTTAATGTGTTTTACCAGAGATGATGAGGAGTTCAGTGATCTCAGCATCGCCCAGGAAGGCTGCAGCATGCAGCGGGGTACGTTTCTCTGCATCCTGAGGAAAGAACAAGGAAGAAGTATGAGAAAACGGGCCCCTGAGAAAGGCCCCTGAACCTTAAACACAGCAGCAACACAACCACTTATTGTATCTGTCAGATCTTCTTGTGTGGTTGTTTAGCGTCGTTTCACAGTTGTTGTGTGTCCCTTTGTGGTCGTACCGGGACTCTGGCCTCGTTCAGACCTCACATTAACATCTGTCCTGGGTGATCTGATCACAAGTGTCCAGGTTAAAGTACAGATGTGAACAGACCCAGGACACATTAGATCTGATCTGGTGTCAATCCACATGTGGAGGTGGTCTGGGACACATGTGACCTCCTTCCTTTGGTAGTGTGAACACACAATGAGTCCTGGGTCACATTAAAGACCACCTACTCAACAGGGCTGATCTGAGGAAGAGGAGTTTAACTCATTCATTCAACCACTAGTAGAAATGATCACATGAATCAGTGATGTCTGTTCATTAGTAATGAGAGCCTTTTAAAAGATTCTGGTCTTGGAGCTGAGAACCAAACTAAACTAGAAACTAATCCTTCTTTCTCTTTCCTTGCTTCTTTCTTTCTTTCTTTCTTTCCTTCCTTAACGTGTGAGAGTCTTTCCATCTGGTTCCAACATCTGGATCATGTCTCCAAGTCAACCAGCAGCTGTTGATGGTTCTGATCCAGCGGTAGGTAGAGATCCATTAGAGACAGCAGCTGCTACAATATTCTACTGACCACATGATGGCGCTGCTGATTTACAGACACACAAACTGAGATCAGATCTCAAGTGCTGGCTGGGGACGCATGTGGAGACACATTTATATTAAGACCAGGTGTACAGGTGTGAGTACATTGACCAGGTCAGATGTTAACGTAAAGTCTGAACGTGTCCTTGGTCTCCGTGTGTTAAGAGTGGAGCAGCAGCAGAGCATTTAAAGGGGCCCTGTGTCGTTTCCTTGTAAACAAATAAAAAGTTATGTTTACATTCAGAGTCTCTAAAACATACCGTGCATCCTCCAACACTAACAAACCTGTCGAGTACTTTTTCCTCCTCATAAACCAGCTACAGCGCTTTTCCTTTTTACTATTATTGAGTATGAGCCGTGGTGTCCGGTCACAGATGATGAGTGACCTCCATTGTTCCTCTCAGAGCATCACAGTGACTGACCCGTGTCCACGTGACCGGGCTGAGAGCAGCTTCTCTAACGGACGATGCTGCTCTGACAGACACGTCACATGAGCACAAATAAACAAATGCTCTGAACTTTTGCTTCATTGACTCTCGACCTTTGGCCCCTCGCTCTGAAACAGGAAGTGAGGGCTGAACAAAGAGGAGAACAGCTGAAACTGACTTCTGTTTAATGTCCTTTAGTTTCTGTTTGATTCTGCAGGTAAATACATCAGTTTATAGATATTTAAGCAGAATACCAATATTATTATTACTGTCAGTACTTTACATGGCATGAATACATTAAACAGTGAACTGTTGTAAGAACTTTACATTTTAGACTACAGTTTTTTTGTTTTTTACTAATAAAGTAATTAATTTAATTATTCAAGAGTTATTTTATCCTGTTTTTCTGATTTATTTTTATTTTCATTTTAATATTTTTTATTTTATTTACCTAGCAACTCTGCCTTGATTTTCTTCTATATAGTTACTAATATTTATTTATTTATTTATTCATGCATTAGTTAATAATTGTATGTAATTTATTTTAGGTAATTATCATTTATTTTATTTCATTTTATTTAATCATGTAATTTATTCTACTTTCCTTAAAACTTAAATATTATATATAGTTTATTTTCTATTTATTTATAGTCATTTGCTTTTGTTTATTTATTACTACTTATGTGTCAGTGATTTATTTAATAAGTAATAATAAGTAATTTAATCTATTTAAAAAAAGTGATTCCAATTTAGTTATTGTCTAATATGATTATTATTTAGTTTTTATTAATATGTGTATAATTTGCTTATTTTAAGTTTCATCCTTAATTGGTATTTTATTTATTAGGTAATTAATTTATAGTAATCTTTATTCAGATTTTATTACTTTTGTTGGTGAAAATTATTTACTTTTTTTTATGAAGTCATACATTTATTTAGCTCAGGTATTTTCTTATTTTATTTATTATCATTTCCATATTAATTATTTAATTTAAACTTATTTTCTCTCATTTATTCTGGTATTTTATTTGCAGGTTTAGCCTCCTGTGCTGATAAACATACTGTGATCACATGGATCCTCACCAGAGCATTGATGTCTTCAGACTTGTATATGAGCATTCGGATCTCCTCAGGGTCTCCACTGAAGATCGCCTGGATGAGAAGAGGCTGGAGGAGGAAGAGGAAGACCACAGTCAGAGACCTTCACATGACCGGACAAAACAATTTATATGTTCACATGTTAGGGATAATATTTCCTGGATGTTACGTCAGGGTCATGATCCTTCCCACGGCATGAAGCGTGCGGACGACTTGAAGCTGCAGTGTTTACAAAAGCTGCAGACTGTACACGCTGCTGCAACACAGAGGAACTACTGTAGAAAACTCTTGGTAGATACGGATCATAAAAATCAAGCGTCTGCACAGAGAGAAGGCTTCAGTGAAGGGCAGTGCATGGAGGTCATGTGTCTGAGGCCCTTATTTTGCTTTTCAGGTTCCCAGAAGGGAGGTAAATACAGGCGCTGAGCAGCAGATATGACATCAGACCTTTGAAGAACAGAATAACATGAGGGATGCCGACAACGTGTCAGGAACGTAAAGGCCACGCCAGCACAGTCCAGAAAATACTCACAGCTCAGACATGTGGACCAGAGAATAATCAGCTTTAGCTGCTTTAAGAATGAGTAAAAATACCATTAATTCTCTGACGATTGTCTGATCTGTTTCCAGTCAAGGTTACACACAATATTCAGTGAACAAAGACCAAATAAACGCACTAATTTGACAGTCTGGCAACTATTTTTAACTTTGTCAATATGAAAACAGATGAATTAGAACCACAACAGCTAACTAATATTATTGTATTATTGTAATATTAGCTAGGCTAAACTGTTGCTGCTAACATTGTCTGGTTTATGCTAATTAAGTGACTAATATTATCCTGATTGTGCTAGTATACAAACATTATTGTTGTTTAGGTTAAGCAGCAGCTAAAGTTGTCTTTTTTAGGCTAGCATGGCAGCTAACACTTTCTTGATAACGTTAACCTAGCCATTAACGTTATACTGATTATGCTAGTATAGCAACTTGCATTAGCTTGTTTAAGCCAACGTAGCAGTTAACACTGTGTTGATTAGGCTAATTAACTAAAGTTAATCAGATTGTGCTAACATAGCAACTAACATTATCTTCTATAAGCTAATGGAGCCATACTGTCTTTAATTTAGGCTAACATCTTGTTCAGATTATTGTTGTTGCTAACATCAAGTAGCGGCTAACGTAACATTAGCTTATTGAGCCTAACATTAGCGAGGCTGTCTTTAGTTTATGCTAACATCTTAATTAGGCTATCATTGTTGCTAACATCCCCTAATTTAGGCTAAAATACCAGCTAAGATAACATTAGCTACAGATGTATAGCTGAATCTAACATTTTTTTGGTTGAGGCTAATGTAAGAGCAAGACTATCTTTAGTTTAGGCTAACACCTTGTCGAGGTTATGCTAATAAGTTTAGCTGCTAATTTTATTACGGTTCAGTCTGTTAAAATACTATGTTTTAGTTGTGGAAGTGTTTTATTTATATTTTTAGGGGTTTGAATCAAAGATTTTGTTGAATTTCAGTGCTAGTAGTACAAAATGATCAAATTAAGTCTTTAAGTTCATATAAAACTGAAGCTAATTCTCACATTTTGAGACATAAATAAGAGCTGAACGAAGAAGCTGTTTTCTAAACGTTTAACTGTAAAGAGTCTAATCTGCTGCACGGATCATTGACAGATGAAACAGTCGGTGCAGAAGCTGAAACATAAGTGTGTTAGCGATGAATCAGATCGAGCAGCGGCAGGCCTCACTTCACTTCCTGTGTGCTTCTGCCTCACTTCCTGTTGCACAGTCTCTCCTTCTCAGAAACCAGAGAGAGGAACGAACCGCAGAGGAGCGTTTCACTTCTGCTTTTAACACACGGCACCACTTCCTCATCTTTAGTCCACTTTTAATGTGATCATTTCTGTAATGACACATCATCACATCGACTCAAACGTAGGTAACCAGGTGTGTTTTAACTGCACAAGCGTGAACCTGAACCAGAAATCCAGATTTCAGGATCTGATTTCTAGTAACCGTGCAAACATTTCTGTAAGCTGGTTTAGTCTTTATTGTTGAGGTTTAATTAGAGCAGATGGAGGGGATTTAAATTGAAAGCGCAACACATTAAAGTGTGAAGAAAGACAATTTGAATACTAGCGACTCTATGTGACTTAACAGTAGTACATATTTTCTGCATAAATTAAACAGTCTGGTGTTTAATGAGCTTCCAGAGGAGCTTGTGACATTATTAAAAGTGGCAATGATTTTCCAACAGCAGATTAGTTTGAAATACTTGAGGGAGTGATGGAATAAGAATGAGCTGTTAGATGAAGAGCTGCACACCTCCAGTTCAAAAGATTCACGCTAAACGCAGCAGAAAATCACAGAATCACTGTCACCACATTAGATCTAATCGCTTTCATTCGTAACCAGGATTCATTTAATCAGTTCATCAAGTAGAAAGACCTAACTCTGAAAATGAAAGGGGAAAAAAAGATGTTGCTCATATTTGGTTGAGTGCTTTCACTCATCTGAGCAACGAGGAAGGTGTAGCCAGAGTTCTCTTAGAAGAGGAAGGTCGCATAGCTGAGCAGAGAAAAGAGGGACTGTGCCTTTAAGACGCTTTCAGGCGTCGTGAAGTGAAACAGGAAGTGAGATTCACCATTAAAGTTGCTCCTGTTCCAGCACTAATAACTAATAAACTGATGGACTGCCAAACGTGTTTCAGTCGATAAAACACAGAGGAGCTGAGTGCACGACTGCACCGAAGCTACAGGAGCAAACAGGAAGTGACATCGTGGCTTGGCACTCTGTGCTGGACTTCCTGGTAGATCATCCCTGCAGGCGATCTCAGACATAGAGGGTCACTGTTGCAGAGCACTCTCACATGTATGTTCCCATAACACACACACACACACTTCTCGTTAGCCTTAAGGCCAAACCAATGTGACCTAAATCCTATTAGAAACCAGTGACAATGAGAAAGTGTTCTTCATCGTACAGGGACGTCCTGCGGCCTGAGCAAACTTAAACCAGACAGCATTTCTGCATATTTTTAGCAAGGTTAAAACAAAGAATAATAACAATAATAATAATCTAAATATTTCCTGATTACATTTCTGATTTACTAAATTATTCCTAGGGAGGTTATGCTCACTAGTCAGTAAGAAAAGTTTCAGTAATCCTAAATAATAATGTAACAGCTAACGGGATTTTGTTAAGTGGCTAACGGTGGCTAACAGTGGCTAACGGTGGCTAACGGTGGCTAACGTTATGTTATTCAGACTACCATGGCAGCTACTATGTACTAATCACAGCTAACATTCAGTGTTTACCAAAGCTAACATTAGCTAGTGTAGCAGGATGTTGTTCAGCCTATCACTGGCTAATGGTTAATGTGATTACTCTAGTACATCAAATTATATTAACTTGTTTAGGCTAACCTAGCAGCAAACGTTATATTAATTTAGTGTAACAGCTAGAGTGACTTTGTTGAGGCTAACCTTTTTAGCCTCAGGGTAAGAAACAGGAAGTTCATAATGCTTTCATTAGGCTAACGTAGCAGCTAGCATGAAATGTTTAGGCTAACAAAGCCATAGCTGGCTGCTTCTCATAAGTTCCTTCATTATTCTTTTGTGAAAATTCAACATCATGTGTGCAGGAGTGTTTTATGTAAAGAAAAGTATATTAAAAAACATTAATTTGATATTTCAGATCATATTTGGTATCAAGAGTTTCAGAGATACTGGTAGCATGTTTTGACTGCTAGCTGTTGCTTTATTTTGCTGTGTTTGTCTTCTTATTTGCAGGTGTTGTTTTAGTTTTATCTGTAATTAAATAAAGAGGTTCGTCATTAGCTTAACGGGTAAAAGTCTCTGATCAGAAACCAGAAGCAGCTATCTGACCCAAACCCTCTAGGACCCTGCGGTACAGACGTCCTCCATCAGATTTACTCTGTTTTCATTCCACAGACACAAGCTAACCTCCATTACATGACCGTCACATCCCGAGCTCACGGACTCAGGACGTCCCATTTGATGTCTGCATCAGTATAATAAAGCCTTTGCTCTGCAGCTATGTCTTCATTTCCCCTGATGCCTGAGGACCTTTAACTGGCTCGTCTCTGGGTCCTCAGGGTCGACGGCAGACTTTAAACTTCCTCCAACAGAAAAAGCAACGCTTTGCTTTATGGCGTCTACATTTTCAATCCATAGACAATCCATCTGATCCACTCCACCAGACTATAGAGGGACAGTGGAGCTCATTCTCCAACAGACTGATCCGGCTCCACTCCCACAGTGAACACTACAGGACGTCATTCATCCTCTACTCTATCCAGCTGGACAACAACAACATAACTACATGTTATTCATGTTAATGGACACTACTGCACCTTAGTAATCCTTCCTATTTATGTAATATATATTCTTCCGCCTCTATTTGTTCATATGCTAATTCTGTACATTTCTTGCTTATGCTACGTTATTTAATCTTTCTTTTACTTGTGGTTGTGTGTTCTTTATGTGCAACTAAGCTGCTGTGACCAAGCAGTTTCCCTTTTGGATCATCAATTACTATGTGGCAGAGAAGTATAAGTCAGTTTGATTTAACTGACGTGCACGCTGCACGCTGCACGCTGCATGCTGCATACTGGTTGAATTGCATTCTTTCTTTACATGCTGGTTGCACCATAAAGTGTCTTAATAACAGCCACTGGAACAGAGACACAACTGTGCTATGGTGGAAAGTCAGAAGTCAACAACTTCCTGTACTTCCTTTTTATTCTGTTCTGCTGCAGTTATTAATCTTGTGATATAGCTATACCTAAGATAGTTTAACTCTCACATTTACATACGTACCAGGTTCACAAAGGCTAACGTTAGCTTGTTTAAAGCAGTAAACATCAAGCTGATAAGACTAATGTAGCAGGTGGTATGATGAACTAACAGCTGAAACTGTTCTTCACATTCAACATTCACAAAGGCTAATATTAGCATGCTTATGCTTTATTTCACTAATGGTGTAAGGGTGTGTGTGATGTTGTGAAGGCTTTTTAAGCAGCTAACATTATCTTATTTAGGGTAAAATAGCTGTAGCGTAATTAGTTCTTGTTTAACACCGGCTAACTTTACCTTGTCTAAGGTAAAGTCATTCACTTCATCGTACTTGACTGTAAAGGCTAAAAAAAAACTACGAGCCGCTGAGACGTCTGCAGAGCTGAGGCATTCGGTTATCAAACATGATCAGCATGTTGTCTGAAAATAACAGGAAGTCCTACAGTTCTGGCAACGCACACACAAACAGCTCTTCCTTCCTTGACAACAGATCAGATATGAACGAGACATGACGAGCAGGTTAGATTCACGACCGCCTGGAACATGACGGAGAGGAAGGAGGATCCCATAAACAAAAAAAAGTCCACTAAAGAAGAAGATAGTTTAATATTCTTTGATTTCAGATTGTCCAGGTTTCTGCTGCTTTCCTTAGTTTTATTACAATAAATTCAATATATTTTGTCTTTTGTCTGTAAAATGACAGTAAACGGTGAAACAGACGTTCAAATATTTTCGTGCAATTGTTCAGTTTTTTTTTTCATGCACTGAACTTCAAAGCCCTTTATCTGTTCAAATGCTTTGGAAATGATTATTTAACCATTAAAATAGTTTAGACCTTGTGCTGAGGTCGTACTCAAGTATGTCTCCTTGGGAGGAGATGTTATCAGAGCAGGAGTTCTTGGGTTGCATGTTTGTATCTACAAAATAGATCACATCATTAAAATATTTACTACTGACTCAGTGGAAGAAGAATTTAGTTTATTTATTTGGCAAACTGTAAAAATGAAGAAATGATCATCAGATAAGCAGAAAATGTGCCGCTATTAAATGTGAAATTACTTAATAATGTCCATTATTAAATACATGACTACTTCCTCATTTAATTGATTATTTGGTTTCATAAATACTAAAAGTACCAATACAACTTGTTTGCTGTAGATGTAAAACTTTAGCTAGCTAGCCCTGCTAAGCTAATTGTGCAGTAATTGAATGTACTGTTAGCTAGTTAGCTAAGGTAGCTACGTTACTTCTGTTTCATACAAAGTAATTTAATTGTGCATATAAAATTATGATTTAACTAAAGTTAGCACACTAAAACAGCTAGCTAGTAACTACAGGTTGATTTTTACCTCTAATTCTAGTTATTTTAACAATATTTTAACATTTTATGACAAAAGCAATAAACAGGAAGTCAGAGCGGAGACTTCTCCGTTAAGCTAGGACTGTTAGCTTACTAGGCTACTTAGCTAACCCCGCTAAATTAATAGTGTAAGTATTAATAATTTAGTTAACTAATAAATATGATTTAATATTTTTAAAGACATTGAAACAATTTTTTTTGACAAAATTAGACGAAGGTGAAGCAGATTTTTAAATTTCATTAAATATGATTTAGCTAAATAACGCGCACTAGCATCAGTTAGCAGCTAGCATCAGCTAGCAGCTAGCTAGAGTCACCATAGTCTGATTTCACCTCTAATTCTGGCTCTTTTAATAATATTTTTATGAATAATTCATTCATTTTTTTCCGACCAAATCGTTTAGCTTTCTTGTGCAGATTGTTAAATTAGTGCAGTTGAAAATATTAAAATATTTCCTTTTTAGATGTTTGTGGATTTCCTTCTTATAAATAAATTAAAGTATAAATACTTTAAACGTTTGTATTTAAACACTTTAGTTTCTGTGGCGGAAGGAAACTGAGCAGGAAGTGTGACATAAACAGTCAGTGCTCGTTTTAACGGACCAAGAGCTAGAAATCAGGACATTAAGTTTTAATCAGATTCATGGAGGTATGCAATGAACATTTTGCAGAATAAAAACATGTTTATTATTCCCGTGTGTGTTGCAGTAAAGGGCCGGAGTGGCCCCTCACAGACAGGAGGTGATATTAAATCAGATGTGCAGCTCTAGAAGGAGGTGGAGGAGGAGGAGGAGGAGGCTCGCTGCCTGTCTGGATGCTAAGCTAACAGCTAACAGCTAACAGCTCCTACCTGGTCGGCCAGTTTGAGGACAGCCATCTCCGGGTCAGCTCCGGCTGCTCATCCACTCCCCTCCCGATACCGCAGCACCATGCACGGGACGATGCTGCGCCCCGCTCCGCCTCCTCCTTCCTCCGCTTCCTCCCGCGGGACCTCAGGCGACCGTACGCGGCAGCTCCGTAGCTCTCTGGCGGGCAACAGTGGTGATGGTGAAGGCCGGGCCGAGCACCATCAGCCCCGCTTCCAGTGGCGCTGTCTGCGGCGACGCTGCCGAGCAGAGGCGGCCGCTCGGAGTCGCGGGGAGGCGGGGAGGCAGCAGGAACGGCTCTTCTCCCCGGTGGAAACAATCCTCATCTACGGCTGCTTCCGTTTCTGTTCGCGCTGCTTCACGGAGCTCCTGCCTCGTCTCTCACGACACATGCATCACCCGCTGAGGGCTCCCTCCTCCCCGGTCTGCAGAGCCTCTCTCCTCCCGGAGAGGCAGCCAGGCTGAAGTCAGCTGAACGGAGGTCACACAGGAAGTCGGTGTCTCTCCTCCTCTCAGATGCAGAAGTGGAGGAGAAGCTTCCTCAGCATCAGCGTCCTCGCTGCTGCCATCATCTGGAGGCTCAGCATCACAGGAAACGGGGATTTAAAATAATCTGACCCCCTGTCGGGATTAAACCTGATTGAAATCTGATTTAAACTCTCAATTGTAGTGTAACTGTGTCCTTTAAAGGCCCCAAAGTACGGTGGCCGAGAGGTGCAAGACACAACACAATAAAACACAATAAAACACAATAAAACACAATAAAACATTAAAACAGCAGCTTTATTTCAGCACAACAACACTGGAAAAGACAATAATAAGAAAAAACAAACACAAATCAAAGACATAGATGATAAAAACATCAACACAGATGTTATATTTCAACACAACAACAAAACTACACCGAGATTAATGACAAAAAACAAAAACAGGAAACAACAGAACAGAAAAAAAGACAAAGACAACTTAAGAAAAATTATTTTACACACACAAAAATAACATGTTTTATTTCACTACAACAGAAAACAATAATAATAATAATAATAATAAATCCTGAACACTGGTCAATAAATATCAGCTTGTTAACATTTGATCAATGACTGTGATCAGAGAGGAACCGTTTCCATGGAGACCGAATCAAACAATCTGATCAGGTGCATTTGTTCACGTCAAAGCGTGAATCACTGCAGAACTTTATTGATGAAGAGGAGCATCACATCTACTGGAAATGGAACAAGAGAAGAAGAAGGAAGAGGAGGAGAAAGAAGAGTAGTGAACAAAGAAGGAGGAAGTAGAGAAAGGACGAGCAGGAGGGGAGGAGGAGAAAGAGGAGAAGGGGGATAAGTAGGAGGAGAAGACAAAGTAGGAAGAAGACGAGAAGTGAGGAGCGCAGGAGGAAGACGTACAAGGAGGAAGGAGGAGGGTGGAAGGGACGAGGAGAAACAGGAGGAGAAGGAAAAGAACATGAAGAGGAGGCGGCATGTGAGGAAGGTGGAGGAAAAAAGTAGAATGGAGGAGGTAAAGAGGGATTGTCTCCATGTCCTCCTCCATGTCCTGAATGTCTGGAGTCTTAGAAGACGTCCAAGATGTCTCCACGTCTCCATCATCTCTGTCCACATTGATTCCATCTTGGTTCATCTTGTTTCTCTACCTCCATGTTTCTGTTCCTCCTGGAAACTCCTCACCTGATGTTGATTAGTGAAGGTTACCATGGTTACCACCACCACCACCTCTACTCCTCATTAATCAGGAGGATCTGATCATTATTATCAGTGTCAGCTTCACTAACGACCGTATTTAGATGATTTATTATCACGGACTCTTCTTGAACATGATAAATACACAACAACAGTTTAACAGCCTCATGTTTATTATGTAAATCCAACAAAACACTCATTTCATCTTTCATCGTCTTTGTAAATAAAGAAAAAAAACACACGAGAAGCAGAATTGGATTTTTATACACAAACGTTTTATTTGGTTAAATAAAGCATTGATCTAATAAGAACAGAGGTGGAACATGGAGAAGGTTGTGGCCCATCGATACACACTGACAAAATAATCCAGATGGTTTTAAAACTCTGTGGCGACGACTGATGCTGCTCTGATTCTAGATCTCAACAACAGAAATAAAACAAGAAAATAATAATAAAAAAAAAAGAAACAAAAAAAAAAAAAAAAAAGAAAATTACAGACTCTACAAGTTTCCTTCTTTAACTTTTCCGGCTCTGAACACGAGAAGCTGACGACAAAAAGAGCCGCTAAATAAAAACCGACTCGGGAGGAGGAGATGACGGGGAAGACGATCCAGAGGAGGAGGAGGAAGGAAGGAGGAAGGAGGAAGGAGGAAGGAGCGGTGGATTTGTATTTACAGGACGTATTCGAGCTCGTAGCGGACGAAGACGTTCTTGTCGTCGTTGTAGACCTGTGGATAGTGAGCGATCAGGGCGTCCTGGGACCCGATGTAGATGGAGTTGTAGATCTTCCAGTAGACGTCCCTCACCTTCCTGGCCGGGTGGAAGAGACCCTGCAGAGAGACGAGAGACAGAGTTATTGATCGTGATTCATCGATCTATCAAGGGTCGCCAAACATACGGCCTGTGGGCCAAAACCAGGCCCTCAGAGGGTCCAACCTGGGCCCACAGGATGAATTTGCAAAGTGAAGAAACATTAGCTGCAAATTTAGAATTAAAAAGTAGCCGCTATTCCTAATTTGTCCACTAGGGGCTGCACCATTTCAGCCAGAATTGTGGACATAAAACACCACGACCGTTAAAGACGTTATTTCAAAATGTGCGTCCCTGTCATGTGATTGGATGAGGGGCATTAGCCTCTGATCTCAGTTAGCGTTAGCCTAGCTGCTACAAGCCCTGTGGCTACAAATGAGGTGGAAGAATACGACGTTTAAATCACTCTGTAGTTCCTGGACTGAAGTCCAAATATAAAGTAACACAGTAAACCATTCAGACTTTGGCCCCTGAACTAAAATGTGTTTCCTGGTCCTCACCTGTAAGCAGTACTGCAGCATGCGGCAGGGCCCGATGGCGACCCTCAGCCCCTCCAGCGCCCCCATGACGGCCTGGATGACGTGAGGCGACGTCTCGAACACGTTGGGCCACACGTAGTTCAGCAGGTGGTTGAGGGAGTCCTCGCAGCCGAAGCCGTAGACGCCCAGAGACATGTGCTGGACGACGGCGCTGGCGGTTTGTCGGTGGACCAGGTCTCTGCACAGGAACCAACAAGATGCACACGTTTAACACTCTGAAGGCGTTTTTAAAAGGATCAGATCAGTGTTAGGAGTCGTATTTTTACATTTACAAAGAACCTGAATAGACCCTGAGCTCACCTGTCCATGAGGGCGTCCTCCAGCAGCGGCGTGACGGCGTAGATGTAGTCTTTGCCCATCTCACCGATGTACTCGAACAGGAAGGAGAGCGACTTGAGCACGCCGTTCTGCACGTTGAGCTCGGGCACCCTGTATTCGTTCATGAGCGCCGGCAGCACGGTGAACGGCGAGCAGGTCTCGGCCACGATGGCGATGGCCACGGTGGTGCAGACCCTGTTCTGGCGCTCCTGGACCTTCAGGTTGTTGAGCAGAGTGGCCAAGACGTCGTGAGGGCTGCGAGGAGACAGGAGGAGACAGGAGGAGGAGAGGTGAGACGTTTGTAGAGACGTAAAGGAAGGTTCGTTTGAATGGTTTTGTGTTTGACACTCACCCGATGGCTTTGGCGATGTAACCGAACGTGTTGACGGTGGCTCTGCGGATCGCCTTCTTGTGAGCCTTCAGCAGCTCCAGCAGCTCAAAACAAATCCTCATCCACTCCCTGGCCGACACGTATTCAGCTCCCCTAAAAAAAAAAAGACAACGAGTTGAACAAGTTAACTCTCTGAACGACCAGGAAAACATCAACCAATCAGATCAACGTGAGGCTCAACCGACCTGTCGGCGATCCTGCCCACCAGGTCGATGCAGTTCTCCTGGACCTTCTCGTGTCTGTTCTTCAGGATGGGAGTCAAACGAGGAAGCAGGTCTTTGATTGGTGGAGTCATCTTGTGCATACCTGCAACGACGGCATGAAATGATTTAGATTAAACGCCAACAAACACAACTGGACTTGTTGGAGACGCTTCATCCAAGTCTCTGGTTTAATCAGGAATATCTGGAGGTGGTGTCCACCTCACAAGTCTGATAACGACCAGGTTCTCTTTTGTCTTACTTTGTCCCCAAAAAGGTTTTACCTCCACTCAAACCTTGAGACTGGAATCTTTGGACATTAGTAACTCATTAAAGTATTTCCATTTCAGAACGGAAACAGAATTAAAGGTGAATATCTGGTCGTTAACAAACCCTAGTCAGGCTAAACAACTATGATCACCTTATTTAGGTCACTACTACAATTAGCTGGGACGCAAGGAAGACTGTTAGCTAGGAGGCTAGGCAGCGCTACTATTAGCTGGGAGGTGAATGAAGGAGGTGCAGGACGTACCGATGACATTAACGATGGCCTTCAGCGCTCCCAGGATGCTACCCAGCACCTCGGGGTACTCCTCTCCCAGGTACTCGTACAGCACCACACCCAAGTGACCCATCAGCTTCTCCTGCAGAGACAGAGTTAGAGCAGGAATCAGTTTACAGACTCAGTACCGCGGTCGTATCTTTGGTGTTGTGTTTTATTTTTCTCTCAGCGTACCTCCTGACAGGTCTTCATGACGACGGCCGTGCGGGAGATGAGGTCGGCGGCTTGCTGGCGGACTTTGGCCGACTTGTTGTTGAGACGCCACAGCACGGTACCGCAGATCTGAGGCAGGTAGGGCTTGACACGCTTCCCGAGGGCATTCACCACCGTACCGAAGCCGTTCAGCATCACAGAGTCCTGCAGGTAAAGGACGAGGGAGGAAATTAACACAAAACTAAGGGTGAAACTTTATTTGGCCTGTACGTCATCACACTGTGCACATTATAGAATCCATAAAAATACTGATATTTCCTCCATGTGGTTTTTATACACACACACGTCACTCCTCACAAATAATTCACCAAGGCATGTTACATGTTGTTGCAAAGGCCTCGTTCCATACAAGATAGCTTTGTTGTAGTACCACCATTAGCCCACGAGATGGGGCCAAGGAATAATCAGGAATCAGATTCACTGTGTGTTTCCTGTTAGCTAGAGCTAGCTGGTTAGCAATATGAGCTACTTACTGTTAGTTAGCTACATTCTACTAAATCTGGTACCCGGTTTGCTGGGTCTTACCTCCGTCGTCTGCTCCTGGAAGGCGTACAGGATGCCGTCGATCAGCTGCTCCTCCAGCTTGTGGTCGATGTCGGCCGCGCCCAGGTTGCCCATGATTTTTTCTATGGTCTCCATCACCATCTTCCTGTACTGCTCCGCCTCGTCTTTCAGGTCGTCCACGATGCGAGAGATGATCTCCGCCGCTCCCACTTTGTTGGCCAGCTCCACTGTGGTGTCGACCAGCTGTACGAAGAGGAAACACCTTCAGACACCGGTGGCCACATGTGGTACTGCACTTAAATTCTATCTGAATCTAATATTGAATGTTTGTTGAAATGCATCTTTTATATCAGGACAAACTTAAAACATTGTAGTTAAAAGGCATTTTTAGGCAAACTGGTGTTTTAAGACACGACAATGGACGTCTCCACTGACCTGTCTGTAGTTGCGTCTGTCCAGAGCCATCCTGTGCTGCCAGAAGTGTTTGAAGAAAGGCGGCAGGATCTCCGTCTTGATGTAGTTTGCTTCCACACCATCGGTACCACAGCACTGCTTCACCACCTACGAGGCAAAACAGAACGGTCGGTCTGAGAAGAAAGCTTCAGGCGTTTATTTGTTTTTTTAATCTTAAATCTCAGTTTAGTTTGTTGCCAACGGGTGCAGGTTGAGAACAGAGACGACACCGACGGCCGCTCCGCTAATTCTCGTGTTGGCGTCAATCTAGCGACCTACTAGCCCTGAGGCAACCACGGAAAAGCTGAACAGGCGAGAAAGAGTCGCGGGAAGTTGCGTGGTTTAGTACTTTTAGATGTTCTTACCTTGAGCACGATCTTCTTCATCTCCTCGTCAGGGGACTGGAACTCTCTGATGAGGATCAGCATCACCTCCCTGGTGTAGTAGTTAGCGTACTCGGCGTCCATCAGAGGGATCAGGTAGCCGATGGCTTTGAGGAAAGCAGCCAGACCCTGGAGACAAACATGGACAAGGTTTAAACGATGAAGATGAGACAAAAAAAGTGACGCTTTAGACTGTAGTTGTCGTAAATAATCTTATCCTGCAGAGGGCAGTAATACGACCACTAGATCAGAAGTGACAAACCTAAAAAACAAAGAAGCTGGACACGTACTAAAATCCAAACCTCTCAGTCACTGAATATTTGGACTAATTCAGTGAGTTTAGTCTGATTGTGGGTTGGTGGTCAGAGCCTTTAAGTCTTTATCAGTTGTTTTTGAGAAATTAACTCAGGGACTCCAGAGCTGATGCTAATGGTGATGCTAACTGTAGCGCTTCTTTCCAGCAGTTTGTTTCTGCACAAACAGACCTCTAAAACTAAACCAAGCAGATTTCCATTTATGTTCCGCTCAAATAATCCAGATAAACTCGTGTCTGATGCTGCCAGCAGAATTTAACGGCCCGTTTGTTTGACCTCCTCTGACAGCAACAGCTTCTCAGAAAGAAGATTCTTTGGCAAGTAAATATTCACGCTGCAGCCACAGGCAGGCCCAGCGCTGGGTGTTAATCTTGCACTGAACGCTGATAAGTACATTTTTTTCCAAACGGCTGACTCACCTTTCCTCTGTGCTGCCTGATGCCCTTCCACAGAGGCTTCAGGACGGAGTCAAAGGACTCGATACCGTAGGGCGTAGCAGCTTCTGCCAGGGCAGCGATAGCCAAGGCGCTGATGGTCCTCACCTTCTGCTGCTCGTCCACCAAACCTGTGGCGACACATGGAGGGTTAAAAAAAACACCACAAATCTTACTTAAAATACACATGATCAAATTCACAATTGTGCACGTTATAGAAGCCATAAGAAAACTGCTTCCATGTGGCTGTGGCGTACGCATTTAACTCCACCAAGGAATGTGTGATATTGTTGAAAAGCTCAGTCATTAGAAAAAAAAGCAGGCACTATGTTATTTGTAGTACCACTGTACGCCCACTAGATGGCGGCAAAACTATAATATCTCAGAAGCTGTATCAGGCATATTCTACAAAGGTTTTAGTAAAGATGGTGCCAGAGTTTGTTGGGTAGCAAAAAGGTTTAGACATTTTAGATTTAAAATTAAGAGAGGCAGCTTGAAAATGTCAAACACAAACGCGTCTTAGTCCATGAGGACGCTACTGACCGTGTTCAATAATCTCCACCAAGCTGCGGAGATGTGGCAAGATGGCGCAGCCCATGAGGATGGCGATCTGCTGCACGATCTTGATGCCGGTGTGGCGAGCCTGCCAGGACTTCTTGCTTTTACACACGGCCTTGAGGAAGGGCAGGAGGGAGGGGATGCCGAGGGCAGAGGCCACCACGGCGAAGGCTCGGGCCGTGGTGTTTCTCACGTACTCGTCCATGTTGTCGATGTCGGGTCGCATCGTGGAGATCATCGTAGCCAAACCGGCGGCCTGGGACGCGGCGGAGAAAGACGGGGAAGGTCACATATGTGCACATCTCTTAGCATTTAGCTTAAACACTTTGATTTAGTCTGTCAAGACTAAATATTTTAAAAGACTGTGACCAACGGGTGCAGGTTGAGAACAGACCAGGATTAAACATCCGATCTGCTTGCTCTCGTGCTGGTGTTCATCTAGCGAACGACTAGCCCTGATCTGACCACGGACTGGTCGAACAGGCGAGAATAGTTCGCAAAAGGCTGAAAAGAAATCACAAGCGTGCTTCATATTACCTTTGCCAAGTTGGAGATGATTTCTCTGCCTTCTACTCTGGCGTAATAGTCCTCATCAATCAGCAGCGGCTCGATGACCACAAGGATCTGGAAGCAAAAGAGGACGCTCAGTCAGTTTCTCACAGGCAAGGAAATAAAAATAAACAAGCACACCTCTGTCTCACTGAGCTCACCTTGTGCACGTATGGTCGGACCAGGTCGTCCAGCTTGTAGAGGATGCGGTCGATGACTTTGACCAGCAGGTGGCGCTCCTGGTCTTCCAGGGTGGGCGACATGAGCAGCGGCAGGATCTGGTTGAACAGAGGGCCGGCTCCAAATTCACGAGCCTTGTCGGTGATCTGACGCAGAGCGGCCTGGGACGAGAGAGAGGATTAAATTAAAATCTAACGGAGCTCTGAAGGATCACAAAACCACCCGAGGAAGAAATGTTTTTGTTTTAAGAAAGCATTTTAGTCTGAGCTAAGGTTCCTGCAGTTAACACACAATGTTCGGTCAGTATTTTAGGGAAGAAATTTATCAATATACCCGATATTAAAACTGGGCTTCAAACAATCCCCATCTTTTGTAGTTATTTATTTTACATCAGCCATAAACCAAAACCACGTCCTTGTAGCGTCAGAAACATCAACTTCTACTTTTGTGGCGGCTGACGAGCATCAAAGCTGCCAAAAATCTAGAGAAGAAGAATCTAAACCACAGGAATACAAATGTCTGCAGCAGAAGAAGATATTCAGCCACATGAAGAGACGTCAGTAACTAGAGACACCAACCTTCCTCATGGGGGGCGTCCCATTTTTAATCTTCAGCAGCAGCTTCATGATCTTCCTTTCCTTCTGCTCCTCGGGGCTCAGCGTGGACTCGTCCACCTCCACCTGACGCAAACACAAAGAGACGCAGCTTAAAGAGGGCGGACTCGTTTAACTCATGTTTACGGTTTTTATGAAGCGATGCTCACCAGCAGTTTGTCAAAGTACTGGATGTCGTCTGGTTTGAGGAAGGGGAGGTTTCCTGAGGGCTGGTCGTTCATCTGCTTCGTGGTGCGATCTTCGACCTGCATGTGGAAGCCCGTCATGCCGCCGATGGGCGTGGGCGTGGCCGCCAGCTTGCGGGCCGGGGTGCGGATCGGCACGTAGCCGGCCGGAGGAGGCAAGACCTGCAGGAAGAGAAGGAAAAAACAAATTTAAATTAAATTAAATCGTCACATTTGTTTAAGAATAAGAAGCATCAGTGAAGAGACACGGACCTTGTAACCCTCGGGGAACATGGCGTCGAGCTCCTCGTCTGTAAGAGGACGGTTCCTCTCGTCAATCTCCCGCTCCCACCTCCACGCCTGCAGCTGCTCTGGGGTCATGCTCATCAGGTGACCTAAAGAAAACAGTTAAATCAAACGTTAAAAAACATGTTAAGGGACATTATTCACATTATTTTAGGACCGTGTGAATCGATTCAGGACATCAGAAGTGATCCCAAATACACGTGCTGCTGTTTTTAGCATTAGAAGCTACTAGGTTAGCTGCTGTTAGCATATGTCTATGGCAGTTTACAGTCAGTAAATTAGCATAGTGTTTACTTTCCACGTTTTTGGTGACATTAAAGTGACTCCAGCTCGACTATCTGGTCCTAATCTGTATTTCTGTACCAATAAAGGACTAAACCGATGAGCCGTGCTGGTTTACCTGGCGTTGGCGTGGCCATGTTCATAGCTGGCGTTCCGATGGGAGTCTTTCCAGGAGTAAGCAGCGGCGTTGAGGATCCCATCTGACTGGCGGGCGTTTCATCCCACCGAGACTTCCTCTTGCTGGCGCCCGGAGTTGGCGTCTCGCCCACCGACTCGTCCCCTCTGTCGGTTCGTGGCGTTTCGGCCCAGCCGCTGCCGTGTCCCGGGGTCTCCCTCTCCGTCTTCGGGGTCTCGTCCCAGCGGTTCTTGCGGACGCTTCCCGTGGCGCCGCCGTGGCCGGGCGTGGCGTGGCCGGGCGTGTCCCTGCCCGGGGTGGCGGCGCCTGCAGGCGTGTGGCTGGGAGTGGGGTCCCACATGCGGCTGCTGGGGGTGGCCCCCGGGGTCTCGCTGCCTTTAGGGCGGCCGGGGGTTTCATCCCATCGGCTGTTTGAAGGCGTGTGTGCAGGGGTGTGTCCTGGAGTCTGCGCACCCAGAAACAAAAAGATTAGAAACACTCATTTAACTTTTAACCGTCAAAAAAAGAGGAAGCTGAAAGGGGGCGTCTCACCTCAGCAGAGGAGTCAGCTTGGTCCCAGCTGGACATCTTTTTGGGCGTAGTGTTGGAGGGGGTTTGATCGGCTGTCTGGTCCCAGCGGCGCTTGCGTTTTGCGGCGGCTTGGGAGGCGGCGGACCCGTTGACAGCTTTCAGGTCCCCTGCCTTGGCCTTCTCTGCCAGCTGCAGGCGAATCTCTCTCTACGCACAGAAACAAATACAAGTCAGGATGAGGGCTGCAACAAATGTAGAGGAGTCTAATAATGTGTGTGTGTAGCTCAACAAACTAAATCACTTCTGAGGGTTAAGCTCTCATGTTCGACTCGTTCTGGGCTCTTACCTCCTCTTTGGACAGGTTCTGTTCCAACATGACGTCCACGTACGACCTGACCTGCAGCTTGGGGTCCGGCGTTTTGCCCCCTGCGCGAAAAAGCACCAACAAGAACAGAGGACACTCATCAGTCTACGCTCCATTAACCCCCCTGAGCCACTACAAGTAAAACAACACACAGCAAGCACAAACACAGCCAAGCTAAGCCTGACTCTCTGGTTTTCTTTTAACCAACAAGTTAACGTTAAGGTTCCTGCTCTGGCAAAGTCCTAGAGAATTACATACAAGTATACGTCTCCTGTCTTTTCTTTTACATACAGGCATAGCATTCTAGTGAAAAACAAGCAGATACATAAGAGAGAAGAGCTGAGGCTGTGGTGCTTTCTTTAATTAAAGAAGTCTAGCCATCACTGATGCAGGGGTCCTGGTGGGGCTGGGCTCTTCAGAATACGTACACTTTCAGTGCCAAGGGTCCTTCTGCAGTCAGACTTCAACCGGCAGAAAAGAAGCCTAGAAAATTTCTCTTTACCATTAGTAACACTTTGGAAAAGGGTTTGAACTCACACACAACAGTATACCACCTGTGTTGCATTGATTCACGGCACTCACAAAGTAAATAAAAAAATTATAGTAGAAAAACAAAGCATCTTCTCGGGGCCCAGTTTCCCAAACGTACTATTATTATTATTATTATTTAGCAGATTAAAATTTGAGATTACCACAATAATAAAAAATAAATGAAAAATAAGCATTTAAATCAGGATAATAAAAGATAAAAAGAATGATAATATCCAGATCTTGCTAAATATTCGGCGACAGGTTTTCCATCGTGAATGAAACGGAGTGAGGGCGGGAGGTTCGCTAAATAATTTGTTTGAAATAAGCCGAATTTTTTTCTTTTTAAAAAATAGGTTGCTCTTGAGGTTTTGGGGGGAAAAAACAAAAAAGAAGCAGCAGCCAGTGGACCCTGACCAAACTGACAAAAAGTGCACAGTTCTCCATAACCTACACAGGATGAGTTGCTGCACCCTTAACAGAGTGCAGTACAGGACTGGCAAAGCAGTACTGCTGTAGGAGAGAAATTAAGGACAGTTAGTATGGGCCTGTGGTATTGCGGTAACACAATTCTTTCTTTTGATAACATATTTCTATTTTACAGAGAGAGGTGTAAAATAAAAATATATTTACACAACAAGTTTGTACAAAAGAGAGCTCTCTCTCTACATGCAGGCTTCAGATAAAGGCACCCGGGAGCCAGAGGCCGTTAAGACTGTCAGCGGAAGATGAATAAAGTTTAACTAGCTGACTCATAGCTACGGGTTAAAGTCATAATAATATTTTAAAAAATTAACGTAAGGGCCGAGCCAATTTGAAGAGGTTTATGTTGTTGTACAACTTCATCTACGAATAAATATATTAAATAAATGAATTCTCCTCTTCCTGCCTGCGAATCTGGAGCTGCTGTGCTCAGTAGGGATGTCCTGATCCAATCATTTTGATCGGTATCTGGAGTCGATCCAGGCATTTAAAAAAAAAAAAAAAAATCCACCTTAAATCAAACCTGAAGTAGTTTACGGTGATCGATTATTAACAGCAAGTACACAAACTTCTTTCATACGCAGTAGCTCCGACTTGACAAGTTTGGTTGTGTAGTACAAACGTGGGAGGACGCAGGGCGATCGTGTTTGTTTTGGAAAAGCAGAGTTCTTGAAATGCATTCTGGGATACCTGGCTGTATCAAGCCGACATAAGTTACCTCCCGATGCGTCCTCGATAAAACGGTGAGAACACATCCAGGTATTTGGACTGAACTTCACAAGAACTGATAATAACCTGGTTTTTATTCGAGTGATCTTAACATGTGAGAGTCTTTCCATCTTGTTCCAACATCTGGATCATGTCTCCAAGTCAACAAGCAGCTGTTGATGGTTCTGATCCAGCGGTAGGCAGAGATCCATTAGAGACAGCAGCTGGTACAATATTCTACTGACCACATGATGGCGCTGCTGATTTACAGACACACAAACTGAGATCAGATCTGGTTTTAAAAAAAAAATAAAAGTTTGATTTTTCCTCTTCACTGTGGAGCTAGCTAGCTAGCTACCAGGGACGAGCTAATTAGTGGAGCTAGCCTGAGAGCCGTGAATGTGGGAAGGAAAAACAAACGCAGCCAGACACAGATCAGTGAAGCTTGTACTGTGGATGTTACACAACGTCGTAGTAGTAGAGAGAAATATCCACAGTTGATGCTAATGAGAGTCTCATAAACACAGAGCTATTTATAAAGATACTAAAGTTTGTTAACTGGTTATTTATTTGTAAAAACCACCCGTATCTATGTGTTTTAGTTTATTTTTCTTACTATATTTATTGATGCAATTGGATCGAGACTCGAATCCACCGATACTCAAATAAAATGATGGGGTCAGAGGCAATGAAACCTCCATCGGGACATCCCTAGTGCCCAGGACAGCGTAGCACGGTTTTAATTGGTCACTACACCACAGCTAACCCTCGTCGTTATCTGCTGTGACAAGAAGACACTGCACATTCCCGTCATAAATCACATGTTAACCCTTCGACTCACACACAAACCATCTGCGACCCACGTCTGTTAGGTGACCAGCACCCAACCACCTCTCCCACAGAAAAGCATGGTAACCCTACAATGGGTGTGTTGCACGAACCAGGATAAAAAAAAATCAGGACGACCACATCCTCCCCGAACCAAACACGGTAACAATATACGACCCTTGTCTCAAGAGTTGGAGACAGATAATCAAGAGGAAGACGGAGAACAGAAAACAGAAGGTGTTCTTGGACCACAAAGGATTGACCACAGGGAAGGCATCGAGTCTGGGAAGCAAGCTATTGCATTGTGGTCGAAGGGTTCAACAGCAAAACTATGGGTGTGAAAAAACCATTGGCAGTCATGAGGGGAGGGGGTGGCAGAAAAAAACTGAGCCGTGAGAAAAGTTGGGAGGAAATGGGGAAGTTGTAATGACGACAAAAAAAATGAGAGCTAAATTTACCATCTGCGAAGGGGTCGAGACGCTCGGGCGAGATAATCATCCGTATGCGTCGGGCTTTGTACTCGTCCTCTCGCTCTATGATCTTCTGTGGACGATGCTCAGCGAATGGGTCGTACTGCAAAACGAAGAGAGCATGTGTCAGAGTCCATATCTGAACGCTTTGAATGAAAGCTGATGTTTGTGGCGTTATTAAATTAACACGTACTTGCTCGTCTGACTGAGGAATGGCGTTGAGTATTGCCACCGGAGCGTGGTACCCTGGTTTCTTTTGTCCCAACAAGCTGGTTGATGTGTCCTCTTCATCGTCCTGGAGAAGGAAAAAGAAAAACACGAGTCTAGTCAAATCTCGCCTGACTGGCAAGACTCTCCCAGCTCATATGCAGAAAACAGGCAAAGGGAGCATTCAAGCTCCACAGGGGAAAATGTGTAAGTTTAAAAAGCAGCCGTTTATGTAATCTAATACTTACATCCTCCTGTTCGTTGGCGGCGATGGAGGTGACGTATCCGGCAAATCGGCTGTCGTTGCCTCCATAGATTTCTTGGTCAAAAAAGCCGGTGGAGACGAGGCCGACTCCCTGCTCCCCCTCCTCCACCAGAGAGGCCTTCATCCCCTGGATCTCCAGGATCTGGGCCTCGATGTCTACGGGGACACAAGAAACCAAGCGGGACAGAGTGAGGACGCAGCATTACAACTACAAAGAGCAAAATTATAACCAGCTGTGCTTTAAGACAAACTAACCTGAACTACTTTTTATACACTTACAGTCCAGTTCATCAGGTACGCTAGTGAATGGTCTAAATCTAGTCTTCATGAAGTTTCTAATAACTCTGAGAGCTGTTGATTCAACTAGGAATTGAACTGAAACGTGTTCCTGATATTTTGACATTTTAATCTAAGTAACAGAAACTCTTTAGTGTTTAGTTCAATCCAGTTTAACAGCACCAGACTCCACAATGATCATCCAGGTGAATCACCACCTTTCTCTGGTTCAACTCAACACTAGAGCAGTTATGAAAGAGGATTTAGATAAGGACTGTTATAAAACAACATACTGGTTTTTACTAGTGTGCCTTATATTCTGGTGAGTAACTGCTTTTCAAGTTTAGTTTCAATATTAGCACAAACAAATCCCCCGAATTAAGAAAATAAGGAGGATTTCAGGTTTTGTCAGTTTAATATTTTTAACTTCCTGTTCCAAGTTTACGTTCAGTGTCTGTATATAACCACGGGGACAAACGGACTGAGAGAAAGGAGACGCCTTGTTTATGCAAAAACAGATTTCTCAACTCTTACAGCTGATTTTGAACGAGGTTGTCGTTTTACTTAGGATTTATTAATATATTATATATAAAACAAGTTCGCTCAAAATGTACCTTTGTTTCCTTTAACAACAGGTTCAGTGTTTAAACATGTCGCCTTCAGGCCTTTATTTGCCACCACATCCACTGCGATGTAACGTGTGGCCGAGCAGTGTTGTTAAATGAAGCTAATGCTAACTGGGTTATGCGACATTAGCTTATCAACAGCAGCAATTAGCGGACATGTACATATATTTTTACCAAACAAAAACAGCGCACACATCAACTGAGGTTTTCTTAGCAAATTTGGTTAGCAATATAACCACCACACTTTATATTAAATAAGATATAAATCCGCGGAACGCTAAAATACCATCGCTAGCTAGCATGCTAAAGGCTAGCAACAAGCGCCATTATGTAAAGCGTCCGCGTTGCGTCGTACGAGGCCCGCTGCGTATCGTTTAAAAAACAACACATTAACACTATCAATCTGCGCTATCGACGGTGCAACTCGTTACTGCGGAGTTTACCGACACGTTCACCCAAAAAATAACGAGACACATGGGATATTTCTGGATTAATTTGTAGTAATTTACCTTCGTGCGTTTTGGCGATCTTCGCCATTTTGGTGGTGGTTGTTCGAGACTGAAACCGGAAGTTAGTGAACACGGACTTCCGCCTCCTTCTAGATGTAATCAGGCCAGTTCACTAGCGGTATCACATGGTATTACAGCTATATGTAATCATTTGTTATAAAATAATAATAATGATTTAAAATAAATCATAAATAGTAATGATACTTTTACTTTTTAATTTTACTTTTACTGCACATTTTGCCCGTTGTTGTTTGGTTGTTGGTTGTGAATCCATTTCGTCGCAATTTCAGTTTTGATATCCAATTATTCTATCCATCTATCTGTCTATCTATCTATCTATCTATTTGTCTATCTATCTGTCTATCTATCTATCTATCTGTCTATCTATCTATCTATCTATCTATCTATCTATCTATCTGTCTATCTATCTATCTATCTATCTGTCTATCTATCTATCTATCTATCTATCTATCTATCTATCTATCTGTCTATCTATCTATCTATCTATCTATCTATCTATCTGTCTGTCTATCTATCTATCTATCTGTCTATCTATCTATCTATCTATCTATCTATCTATCTATCTGTCTGTCTGTCTATCTATCTATCTATCTATCTATCTATCTATCTATCTATCTATCTATCTATCTATCTGTCTATCTATCTATCTATCTATCTGTCTATCTATCTATCTATCTATCTATCTATCTATCTATCTATCTATCTGTCTATCTATCTATCTATCTATCTATCTATCTATCTATCTATCTATCTATCTGTCTATCTGTCTATCTATCTATCTATCTATCTATCTATCTGTCTATCTATCTATCTATCTATCTATCTATCTATCTATCTATCTATCTATCTATCTGTCTGTCTATCTATCTATCTATCTATCTATCTATCTATCTATCTATCTATCCATCTATCTATCTATCTGTCTATCTATCTATCTATCTATCTATCTATCTATCTGTCTATCTGTCTATCTATCTATCTATCTATCTATCTATCTGTCTATCTATCTATCTATCTATCTATCTATCTATCTATCTATCTATCCGTCTATCTATCTATCTATCTATCTATCTATCTATCTATCTATCTATCTATCTATCCATCTATCTATCTATCTGTCTATCTATCTATCTATCTATCTATCTATCTATCTGTCTGTCTATCTATCTATCTATCTATCTATCTATCTATCTATCATTACAGACTCATCGTCATCATCCTGAAGAAAGAAAAGAGAAACCACCGAAATTCCAAATTTAATGTAATCGTATTACAGCTTTGGTGAGTTCAAATATTCACAAGAGAAAAGGTTCCAAAGTTTCAGTTTCAGGCTATAATTTATGATGTTCCTTCCTGGGCCACTGCTTAACCTCACTGACACTGAGGAAGTTGGGCATATACTGTTGTTATTGTTGTTATTCTCACAACTAGATTACAAAATGGGGGAAGTGCCCTGACTCCACATTTACTCAAAAAGATTCATCAGGTGGTTTCTGGGATTTAGAAGAGTTTTGATAACTGTATCTTCCATGGTGTTAACAAAACATTTGTAAAAATCTATTAATAATAGATAATTGATAAAAATGTTTAATAAAACAATTTTAAAACACTTCCGAACAGATGCACTCTCTTAAAATGAACTTGTAATAATAGAGGTACACTGACATTTGCAACTCACTGATATGTAATACTGGCTCATTACCCTAAACAAACGAGTTTCGTATGTTTCATTTGTTTGTTTGTGTTGTCTTTGTCAGGACTTTCTTTCAGGACAATCTGCTGATGTTTTGAGTTGGTTTTATGCAGAAATTTATAAACGAAAACATAAAGAGTTTGTGTCTTATGAGACATTTATGATCATTTTGCAACAGTCATTGTCTCTTTTTGGTCATTTCAACTCATCTGCAGTTGGGCAACCTTTGTGTTTGCACATTAATCTTTCCCTTCCATGGAATTAGATGTAGTCAGCTGTACTGTTTCTGAGTTTAGTGAGATCAGTGGCTGAGATCACAGCCGGTGATTTGTCTTTGACATGTGAAGAAATACAAAGACTGTTTCCAGCAGCAGGGTGAGGAATGTAGCTTAGGACCTCCACCACCCAAACAATGAACTCTTGTCTCTGTTGAGGTCATGAAAGTGTTCCTGCTCCGTGAAGACAAACACGGAGAGAATCATGGGGAGCTTCTTCCTGCAGGACATTCAGACCTTCAACCAGGGAACTCCTGGTGCTTGGATTCTTTCTGGACTAGTGTCCTAACACCCAGTACCTCAGCTGGATGCTTTGCACAGCTCAGTTTCTAACTGGATTACATAACACATTTTAGTACTATTTTATATTTCTCTATACTTTGTCTTTATTATTGTAAACAATTTCCCTATATTGCCCAGTATTTTCTTATATTTCCTCATATATTACCTTAGATATTCTTATACGGCCTTGTATATTGTTATACGTTTTTATATGGACTCACATTTTTGTTATTGCCTTATATATTTTGCTATTTTGTTTTATATACTCTTATATTGCCATAATGTTTCTTATACTGCCTTATATTTGCTTATATATCCTTAATTATTCTTTTATTGCCTTTATATTCATATTTTCTGATGTTTTATCTTCATATTTTCTTATACATATTATGTTTTAGCAATCACAAAAAGCCTTATGTTTCTGTGTTATTTCATATGTCACAAATAAATGTTGAATTTAAATTCAGATACACCTCCCAGGTAAATGTGAACACTGCAGCAGTTCCAGGAGCTGTTTTATTTTATTAAATAAACAAGTATAATTAATATTAAATATTCTCATCAAATGTCCATAAAATCCCATAATAGGTTGTAATTAGAACACAAGTTACTCTTTTAAGTTAACTGATGAGGAAAAATAGATGTTGGGAAGAGTTTTCAAGGTTATAAGTGAGAGGCACAGTGTGTTTAAAGAACAGAGGCCAACTGAAACCTGAGCCACATCTCGTGACTTTCCTGCGCCTGCGCGTTCATTAGTGAGGACGTCAATAAGAAAGGCGGGGCTAACCAATAAAAACACTCGCTAGAAGTGGGTCGTCCAATGGCGGGCGAGGGGGGCGTGGGGTCGGGGGCGTGGTCGGTCGCGAGGCTCAGATGACAGCGGAGTCGTCGTCGGTTAGAGAGAGAAGAAAGCTGTCAGAGACGGGAAGATGGCGAGAGGCGGTCGGAACCTGCGGAGAGTAGCTGAGTGTTTGAAGCAGTTACCATCGGTCACCAGCCGGGAGATACAGAGCAGAAACAACGTCAGGTAAAATAATTTGATCTTAGAGGTGTTTAAAAGTGTCTTCTAAACCTTTACAGTGTAGGAGTTGATCACATCAGACAAAAACAAACGGATAGTTATAGTTTCGGTTAAAGTCACTCAGTAGCCGTTGGCTTGGAAATATTTTGGTTTTAGCTAACATTTTAAACAAACATTTACTGTTTTAACTATTATTAAGAAACTCTATTAAGGCTAATTAACATGTTAATTACGTATTTATAACTGTTACTGTTCTACAACTAGTACTCAGATCTCAAATACTACAAGTAAATTCAGTTATAACTGCATTTAAGTACCACATTATTGTTGTACAAATACTCATTAGGCAGGATGTCACATTTCAGAATATCTCCTAACATTGTATTTGAACTTTTAATACTCTTAAACTCTGTGTTGCTTAGACTTAATTCATGTTAACTTGTTAATTCCTCATTTTTAATCAGTCATTTTATCTCAACCATTAAAGTTAGGACACACAGAGAAATAAAATACCAATCAGAGCCATTTAGTTGGAAACAAATTCAGCTTCCCGTTGCTCAGATGATGATCTATATGTCTACTGTTAATCATCTGTCCATCACCACATTCAGTCATGTCCAGATTCATTGATTGGCCCAGCTGATCGTTGCTGGAGCACATTCATTTCCCATCGGAGAGACTCCAGATCAAAAATCTCCCACGAACAGTTTTATGGCGGGGAGAACGTCTGGCTAGCTTCCAGGTTACGTCTGTTTACACAGCAACCTGCACCTTTAGGGTATCTACACGTGTTCTTTGTTTAATATGTTAATAAACACTGATATCTGATTAAAATGTGCCTCTTAAACAGCTGTGACTCATCAGAGGATGGACATGGGCCTAGTGGGGGGGGTCTTTGAGGGGGAGGGGCCTCTGTGGATCATCCCACAGATACTTGATCAGTTTGGGATCTAGTGAATCTGGAGGCCAGGTCAACACCTTGTGCTGTTCTTCAAGTTTTTTTGTGTCTGCATCCTGCTGGGGATGGCTGCTGCCATCAAGGAGTGTCATTGCTATGGGGTGGGGGTGCCTGGTCTGGTCTAGGTGGGGTGGGGGTGCCTGGTCTGGTCTAGGTGGGGTGGGGGTGCCTGGTCTGGTCTGGTCTAGGTGGGTGCTACATGTCTAAGTAACATCCACACCAATGAATGCCAGGTCCTAAAGTTTCCCAGCAGAACATTGAACTGTCACAAGATGGTTTAAATGTTATTGACTTCTCCTGTCAGTGGTCATAATGTTGTGGCTGATCTGTGTATATGGCTTTAGCCATGTTTTACATCTCCATCACACGTGGACTAATCCCTAAGCCAAAATGGAGATTGATTTGAATAAAAAAAAAAAGAGCTGCAGGCTACATGCACAGGTTGAAACCCACTAATCCTCGTCTGAATAAATAAAAAGTGTGCAGCAGACGTGCCCAGGGCTTTGAGGAACATGAAGCCACAGGTGTTGTGGGTGAAATCCAAACACGACGGACCAATCAAACGTTCAGCCACGTCCCTAAGCAGCGGCCAATCAGAGAGGTCCTGCAGCCGGTAGCAGCTGAGTTCGTACCCAGTCTAGATTAAAGGAGTCGTCCCGTTCATGGTGTCAGAGACGATGATTAGTCAGTAGATGTAGAAGATGATTCATATAGAACATCCATAATTAATCTGTTTATTATTTGTTCTCTGCATCTAAACCTTGTTCAGTTTCTCAGTGTAAATGTCTCATAGCACGTTGGGACAAGTTTACACAGTGAGTCAGGAGGATGAGAATGTTTTAACAACCTGGTGACAGCTAAAGGTGAACAGATGTGTGTCAAAGGTTAGTGACATCATTTATTCAGTTTACTACAAAGACACAGAACCAGATCTGACGTTTAGGAGCTGAAGGCATCAACATTTGAGCTTAAATTGATTCTCTTGTCGTTTAAATGTCTGGTCATCAGCTTTGTTTGGATTAACTAATCAACCAGTCTGTTGATAATGTGATCTGAGTCAACGGTTTGACCAGCTGCTGATGATACGTAGAGAAACGCACAAAGAGTCTGGATGAGCTGGTGACAGAAGATCAGGAACTCATCATGTTTCTTATTTTTAACAGTTTTATTCCCTGAGACTCTTCCCGTGTTCACTGCATGAGGCTGAAACATAATTATTAACCTGATTCTGACAGTTTTTACCCTGCGGGGCAAACACAAGGTACAGTAGACGATGGTTTAGGTCTCCGGTAGTAAAGTGCACGTCCTTGACCTCGTTCTGTTCTGATGTGTGAACGTCCGTGACTCGTTCTGTCTGAATGACAAACGCTTGGCACGTGTTGTAAGTTTCCATGTTGCAGCATGTCACCTTGTGCTCGGTTTACAGGTATCACAGGATCATTACGTTCCTGTCCCACTCTGGGATTGTTATGAGTTTCCTGTATAACGGAAACAACAAAACACAGAAGTTAATGGAAACATACAACAACTGCTCTGTGGACCGAGTTACAAGCAGCCTCTAGATGGACACTGTGAGCCTGTGGTTATAACCTGAGAAGACATGAACACAGAATACTTGGCGTTCAAGGGGTAATGTCAGCTGTCCCCGCTGATTTATGGTCGTACGTCACGTCTACGCTGTCCCCTGTGTCATAGCTTGAAGTTCAGAAATATAAGAACACGTCCCTGTGGACCTCGACAGCTGTGATTGGTCTGAGTTTAGATTATTAGATCAGTAACCCGGTCAGTTTTAGTTTGGAGCAAAAGAACCAGCGTTTTAACGGTGAACAAGTATGAGCTGGGGTGATTAGGGACGTCCTGGTCTGTCCCTCTATCTGATACTGATCTTAAATGTCCTGAAGTTCGTCCCCTTTGACTGAGTGGACTCCATGGGTTCTGTCTCGATGATCAGCTGCTGCCACCTCACCCCAAACGTCCACAGTACTTCCTGTTACCCAGCAGACACGGTTAGACATGTGGTTCTTCTTCTTCTACTGGATTATTTGGCAGCTTTGACGCGAGCCAACCGCCGTTAAATCAGAAACAGAAAAGATGTTTTGACGCTACAGGAACGTGGTTTTGGTTTATGACCTCAATACCAGTCTGGACGTCCCTATCAGAAAAATAAACGGTTCCAAATTAGAACCTGTTCTAGTTGGATTGTACTTTACCAGCATTATCAATTCCTCTAATAGATTAATGTGACTAGAAATAGTTTTACTTATTAATCTAAAGTGAAACTCATCTTCAGGGATTAGGAGTTGGATCTGATCTGTTCAGGTTTAAGAAGAAGGTTTAACATCGACCCCCCTCTACTCCACCGACTGACTCCTCCGTGTTTCGTTCTCAGATACCTGTCGTCATGTGGGATCCTGATGACCCGAGTTCCTCCTCTGCTGAGCGCGGCCATGCCGGGCCACGGCACCATGCTTCCTTCACGGAGCTTCTTCAACCTCGCCGATTCCTTTTCCAAGAGGAGGGAGTACTCAGAGAGACGCATCATCGGGTAGGTCCGCTTCCCTCAGCCCAGTAACTGCCCCACCACGTATGTCTCTAGATGAGGAGGTGTCCAGAGCCACAGTGGAGTTTACTAGAGTCATTTACAGGTAGAGTCTCTGTTCTAAGCCCGTAATTATTTAAATGTTGACGTATTGGTGCATTTAGAAGCTCCTGTTCTGATTAATTCATCTGACTGACTGTGATACTGACATAAAATGAGAAATGGGATGATTCTGAACCGTCCCCTCTCGCTGTGATCTGTTAACCTTCTCTGCTGGTTTGAGTTTCACTGCCTGACCTCGTTTTACGCAGCAGACGTGTTTCGTCCCGTCGTCGTGGAGAAGAATCCTGACGCTGCAGCCATGTGGTTTTGATTTATGTGCAGATCTGAAACAAATAACTACAAAACAACACAGCTGGCTGAAACCTGATCCCATTTCTGTGGAGCTGTGTTGTTTCCAGCAGTCGGTGATTTTTTTTTAGCTCTCTAGGAAAAACATTTCTGTCCCGAGCGAAGGCGTGACTCTGGAGCAGTGTTAGACTTTCTGACACGAGGTATCTGGTCTGAATCTGGAGAAGAACCAGGTTTAATTAGAGCTGAACACAGAGAGACCTGGACCAGAGAGACATGGACCAGAGAGACATGGACCAGAGAGATCTGGGCCAGAGAGACCTGGACCAGAGAGACATGGGCCAGAGAGACATGGACCAGAGAGACCTGGACCAGAGAGACCTGGACCAGAGAAACCTGGACCAGAGAGACATGGGCCAGAGAGACATGGACCAGAGAGACCTGGACCAGAGAGACATGGACTAGAGAGACCTGGACCAGAGAGACCTGGACCAGAGAGACATGGGCCAGAGAGACCTGGGCCAGAGAGACATGGACCAGAGAAACCTGGACCAGAGAGACCTGGGCCAGAGAGACATGGACCAGAGAGACCTGGGCCAGAGAGACCTGGACCAGAGAAACCTGGGCCAGAGAGACATGGGCCAGAGAGACATGGACCAGAGAGACATGGGCCAGAGAGACATGGACCAGAGAGACCTGGACCAGAGAAACCTGGGCCAGAGAGACATGGGCCAGAGAGACATGGACCAGAGAGACCTGGACCAGAGAGACCTGGACCAGAGGAGTCACCATGGAGACTACTTCCTGCTTGTTTGTTTGTTTGTTTTTTGTTAGTCTAATATAAATTCTGGGCGGTACATTGGCTTGGTGGTTAGCACTGATGCCTCACAGCCAGAAGGTTCTAGGTTCTAATCCATGTTCCGACTGGTTCCTTTCTGTGTGTAGTTTGCATGTTCTCCCTGTGTCTGCGTGGGTTCTCTCCAGGTTCTCCAGCTTCCTCCCACCGTCCAAAGACATGCTGGTTAGGTTCATTGGTGATTCTAAATTGGCCGTAGGTGTGAGTGTCTCTCTGTGTTAGCCCTGGGATAGACTGGAGACCTGTCCAGGGTGGACCCCCCTCTAGACCAGCTGGGATAGACTGGAGACCTGTCCAGGGTGGACCCCCCCCCCCCCCCCCCTCTGGACCAGCTGAGATAGACTCCAGCCCCCCATGACCCTTCACAGGAACAAGAAGAAGTTAAAGAAGATGAATGAATAATAATAAATTTTTACTTTTTCATTTTAGACTAAAGAATAAAAGAAATGATTATTTTTTCATTTTAATGTTTTGCATTTAGAAGTTGTTTCTTTCCAGTTTGCGTCTCTGGTCTTAAACACAGACTGCAGTGAGAGGACATGTCCGTCCTCCAGAGACACGCTCCACCCTCTTGTCTTCATACTGCAGCCGGTGAAGCAGAGACTTTCTCCTCCAGTCTGAACCTAATCACAAAGCTCCTGATAATGAACTCGTCGTGTCAGTCTCTGTGTTCTCAGGTCATAAGTTTATAATAACTGCCGTCGCCCTGTTTGCACCGTGTGACGAACTGAATGTTCTCAGAGAGGTCATAATCACTAATCTGTGTGTATAAATAGAGGCGGGCGGCGGCAGCTATTTCCCCTCCGCTGCCGTTATATAAGGGTGAAGGTGTTTCAGACGTCATCCATCTGTGTCTCCTCCCTCTCTGCTCCGGCAGGTATTCCATGCAGGAGATATACGAGGTGGTGGCCGGCGTGGAGGACTACCGCCTCTTTGTTCCCTGGTGTAAGAAGTCTGACGTGGTCTTCAAGCGGTCCGGATTCTGCAAGGCCAAACTGACCGTGGGCTTCCCCCCTGTGGTGGAGAACTACACGTCTCTGGTCACCACGGTGCGCCCCCACATGGTCAAGGTGAGGAACTGATCCAGGGAACTGGAACTAAAGGCATTAGTCTATATCCAGGAGCAGAACTTGAACTTTGGGTACTGGGTAGCTTGATTTAATCGTCTCAGATTCTCTGCAGCTAACGTGCATGTTTGTCGTCAGGCGTCCTGTTCAGACGGTAAACTGTTCAACCACCTGGAGACGGTTTGGCGCTTCAGCCCCGGTCTCCCTGGTTACCCCCGAACCTGCACCGTGGACTTTGCTGTAAGTATCAGTGAGGCAACAGTCGGCTCTGTCTTCTCCTGTGATCAGGTGTCGGTCCTCCACCTGTCCGTCCTGGACGACCCCTCCCACCCACTCACTCCCCAACACACTGTCCAGTCTGCAGTAGACTCCTCTCGTTGAGTGTTGGTCACTCTTAACATTTTAGACTCAATCCACTCTACTTTATAATTTAATGTATCTTCCACATTAACATATTTTCTGATCCTGATCTCTCAGCTTGGCATCTCTGGATCAGTTTCACACACAAAGTGAAGCGTAGCTGATAATATTTTTATCCTCCCCTCCTCAGATCTCTTTCGAGTTTCGCTCCCTCCTCCACTCCCAGCTCGCTCACGTCTTCTTCGACGAGGTGGTGAAGCAGATGGTGTCGGCGTTCGAGCGCCGCGCCTCCAAGGTGTTCGGCGCCGAGACGGCCATCCCTCGCGAGCTCATGTTCCACGAGGTTCACCACACGTAGCGCCGGCCGAGCCCCGCCGCACAAACACGACGCCAAAGACACAGACGACACGACCTGTGTGCCTTCCTCCCTGCTTTTAGAGCCAACATGGACCCAGCCACTGATCCTCACCTTGGTGCTTACGCTAAACACGAGCAGACGTAATCTGACCTTGATCTGTGCCCGGTTGTGAAACTGACCTCACAGGTTGAGGGTTCACTGTGTCAGGTTAGTGCGTCATCAGTAAACATTAGTGACGTCCACACGGTGGACCAGACGGTGACACAACGGAAAACAGACCAAGTAGGAATTAAAAAAATAAATAAAAAAAGCTATGCTATGCTAACATTTATGTATAATATCAGTCTAAAACATAAAGAAATATAGTTTACTGCCACATATGATGAAGGGAACCAGAAAAAACAGCTTTAGATTGTTAAACATTTCCTAGTACTGTCTAAGAAGAAGATTTAATGTCATTAAGAAGCTGAAGATTTAGGGTTTTTGGACTAAAACAATAAGTGTTACACAGCGTTTGTTACTATTTTCTGACATTTCAACAACAAAACTATTATTTAAACATCTTTAAACGTAAAAGCAGCTTTTCATCCGTTCCAGACTGAACCGTATCAAACCAAGAAATAAGAATAAACAGTGATAATCAAGTAAATGTAAAGTGCTGCCCACTCAGCGTTATAAAGTATATCCTGTCTGACTGAATGTTAATGATAGTCGCTGCTAACATTATGAGCTATTAGCTTAAACAAGGAAATGTTTTGCTTCGTTAGCCTAAAGACGTTAATATGAACCACTGTGTTAGCCCACAGAAAGCTAACAAGGGTCCAGCATAACATCAGCTGCTTTATCAGCCCAAACAAAACAGCCTTTGTTCCTGCATTAGCCTGAGAAAGAGAACGTTAGCGGCTACATTAGCCTAAATAAATCAGTGTTAGCCGCCACATTGGCTTAAACAGGTTAACGCTAGCCATTTTATTAGTGTAAGATAAGATAGATAGGTTTTATTTGTCTTATCTTATGCTAACAAAACAAGACAGCTAGCTAACTGCAACACTGATCTAAACAGGCTAATGTTAGCCGCTACATTTGCTAAAACAGGTTGTGTTAGCTGCAACATTGGCCTCGTTAGCATAAACAAGATAATGTTAGCCTCCATTTGACCAGAACAGGTTAACGCTAGCTGTTAGCCTAAACTGGATGATGTTAACTCTCAGTTTAGCTTAGACATGACAACATTAGCCGTTAGCCTTATTTAGCTTCATTTCTCAGAGGGGGCGGAGTCAGTTTTTAATGTTCCCTTCACTAAACTCTCGTCATTATCCAGAGAGCCGTGCTGGACGTTAACGCTCGCTGAATTATACGGCTCTGAGTGACTCTTTCGTGTTTTCTTTTTAAGTGTGCAATATTAGCATTATTATGTTAAGTGTTGTTTTTAAAAGCAGCCCAGCAGGTGTGTAAAGTCTCCGTGTTGATTCAAGGGCCCAACCTGGCTGCTGGGAAGAAGCCAGGGGCCCGAATTCATCAAACCTGGAGCAAATCAACTGTAAACCAACTGATTCAGGAAATTAACGTAGTTATACTAAATAAAATAATAAACATAATGTATTTGTCGTTAGCTCTAATAAATGATAAAACCCGACACCTCTGTTTGATGAATTCGGGCCCAGGTCTCAGTCAGGACGACGTTTCTGACCCTGAGCCGCTCCGTCTGCTGGCGGCATATTTATCTCTGCTTTAAAGGAACATTATACCCGTTTTAAACTATTTATTATTAGTTTAAGTGTAAATGGAAACACGTTCAGAGCCACGTCTCACCTGTAACGGTGGTTTTAAATGCTGACCGTGGCTGAGTGTTGTTGAAGTGTAAATATTCAGAGTTGTTGAGTGTTTTTAAAGATGGCGTGTGTCGTGACTTCAGAAACTTGTACCGACTGCATGATTTATAAACTATTTTTTCTAAGAAGCTGTCTCCAGGCGTGTTTTGTTCAGGCTGCGATGGGTCGTTTCCTCTGATTGGACAGAAACGAGGTCGTCATGTGACCATCGGGACAAAGGTTAATCTGAGCGTCTTCTGCCCTTTGACCTCAGCTGTTAGACCTTCAGAGGAAACTATATGGCTCCATCATCCTGATCAGATGAACGGTTTACTGATGAAGAGGAGCATCACATCTACTGGAAATAGAACAGGAGGAAGAGGAGAGAGGGGGAGGAAGACGAAGACAAGAGGGAGAAAGGAGGAAGAAGAGGATAGAAGGAGAAGAGAGGAGTTCTGGTGCGAAGCTTTTGCTGGAATAAATCTATTCACACCAGAGCCTCTACCTGCGATCATCAGTCTGATCTTATTAAAGTATTATTAGAGGAACAGACCAGTAACTCAAACATGAACACAGAGAATTAAATTTATTAAATAAAAAAAAAAGAATCACAATTAAAGTCTACACAAAACAAGTTGAACGCTGTTTGGAATAAAGTACAAATGCGCCTCCTGCTGGCTGCTCCATCAGAGTAACATACCGAGTTAAAGCAGGAGGAGAGGAAGCTCTTCACATTATCCTCCTCCTCCTCCTCCTCCTCCTCCTCCTCACTAACAGACATGAAGATGACTCGGTAAACATTCAGGAGAAGCATGAGACACTCCACCTCGGCTCATTTTCAGGCACGATGCATCCAGCTGTGATAAACAGGAAACAGAACAACGCTGCGAGTCCGTAAGAAAACTGGTTTAATTCAAACAAAAATCACTGACGACGGATACAAATATATAAAAAGAAAAACAATTATGAAACACTACGACAGAAATAAAGGACAAAGACGCCTCCTCTAGTGGTCGATTAAAGGGTCCTTGTGTCTCCGTGGGTCACGTTAGCTAGGAGACGTTAGCTAGGAGACGTTAGCTCGACCCACGGAGACACAACGTCGTCTGGATTAAACCAGCTTTATCCTTTAACACCAACACTCTTAATTCTCTTTCTTCTTCTTCTTCTATAATTACTATTATTAGCGTTTTTCCATGATGGTGGGTTTCGTGCCGACTCGGAGGCGTGAGGAGGTTTGTGGCAAAAAGTCTTCAGAGACGTCGTCGGCCATCTTTTTCCAGCTCCAACATACTTTGCGGGTCGGTTAAAGTCACAGTGGAGCCGAGGTCTCCAGCTCCCCATATTCTGTTGTTTTTATTTTTTTTTTTCATTCTTAGTCTGTACACAAAGTAGAAGAAGTCAGGGGGGGGCCGGCTTAGAAACCCATGCCGCCTCCCATCCCGCCCATGCCTCCCATTCCTCCCATGCCTCCCATGCCTCCTGGCATCTCCTTCTCCTCCTTGGGGATCTCCGTGACGACGGCCTCGGCGGTGGCGAGCAGAGACGCGACTCCGGCGGCGTCCAACAGCGCCGTCCTCACCACCTGCAGATGAAGGACATCGGGTAAAATAAATACTCCAATAGCATCTTATGAGTGTAAACAAAGATGGCCGACATCAACACAAATATCTCATGCGCCTCCTGGTGGCTGGTTTTGGTACAACCAGTCCTCCAGGTCACTGTATACCGTCCCGGTGAATCTGATCTCAAGTGTCCTGCCTTAAATACAGGTTTGACACGTGGAGGTGGTCTGGGACACATCTGGTTTGTGGACACACCAGTAGAGACAGAAACTGACCACATGATGGCGCTGCTGATTTACAGACACACAAACTGAGATCAGATCTCAAGTGCTGGCTGGGGACGCATGTGGAGACACATTTATATTAAGACCAGGTGGAGACACAGGGACTTGGAGATGGACAGGTGAGACCAGATTGACCAGGACGGATGTTAGGGGACGTTTTCATAGGACAGGTTAATCGTCTGAGCTCTTGCAGGTGTGATCTGATCCGTGTCGTACCTTGGTGGGGTCGATGATTCCCTTCTCCACCATGTTGACGTACTCTCCCTGCATGGCGTCGTAGCCGAGCTCGGCCGACCCCTGCAGGATCTTCTCCACCACCAGGGAACCCTCCACGCCGGCGTTCTTGGCGATGGTCATGGCGGGAATACGCAGCGCCCGCCTGATGATGTCCACACCTGTGGGACGGTCAGAGTTTGAGTTTACAGAGAACATATCGTGTTATTTTTTTTAAAGTCTGAGGACAGAGTCTGTCACTGACCGATCTTCTGGTCGGCGTTGGCGATTTTGATGGTGTCCAGCGAGGGGATGCAGCGCAGCAGGGCGCAGCCTCCTCCCGGTACGATGCCCTCCTCGACGGCGGCCCGGGTGGCGTTCAGAGCGTCCGTCACACGGTCCTTCTTCTCGTTCACCTCAACGTCGCTAGTTCCTCCGATCTGGAACAGAGACAAGACAAGACGTCACAGCTTTGTACTTTTAATTTGTCATTTACTTCTTAACTTGATACATGTTGGGACGTCCTGAACCAGACATTTATAGAATGATCAGATAGAGGAGGAGGAGACAAAGGAGGGAGAGGAGAAGACAAAGGAAGAGAAGACAAGGAGAAGAAAAGGAGAAGAAGGAAGAGGAGAAGCCAAAGAGAAGACAAACAAGGAGGGGAAAAGGAAGAAGGAGAAAAAGGAGAAGAAAAGAAAAAGGAGGAGAAAAAGAAGCAGAAGTAGGAGAAGAAGGAGGAGGAGAAGAAAAAAGGAGGAGACAAAGTAGGGAGAGGAGAAGGAGGAGGAGACGGAGAAGAAGAAAAAGGAGGAGACAAAGGAGGGAGAGGGGAAGAAGGAAGAGAACATGAGAAGGAAAAGGAGGGGAAGAAAAAAGGAGGAGGAGGAAGAGGAGAAGACAAAGTGAAGACAA